>NC_141875.1:498830142-499133172 GCF_056163025.1 Triticum urartu | reverse complement strand
CATGAACTATTTCAATGTCACGATCTTTTTCCAAAAAAAAAAATCTATGAAATAGAATAGCGTGGCGACATTATTAACTATGCCTTTGCCGCTGTTACTAACCACTACTTAAATGATAGATTGAGTGGCTAGCGGACTCGTACCTAAACTGGAAGGTTGTGTGTTCAAGACTTGGAGATGTCTTTTCCGATTTTTTTTCGCGAGCTTTTGTGTTCGCTGCTCAGCGCGATTCGTGGGCTGGCCCAACTGGACGCCGTAGCGAGCGCCAGGGAAAGGTTCGGAGATGTGTTTTTCCGATTTTTTTTTTTGCGAGCTTTTGTGTTCGCTGCTCAGCGCAATTCTTGGGCCGGCCCAACTGGGCGCCGTAGCGAGCGCCAGGGAAAGGTTCGGGCGCCTGAAGCGCCCGATAGGAGCTCCTTTTGGGTTGTTTTTTGGCCTATATATATAAAAAATAAAAATAAAAAATGGGCCATGAAGTTGTGGCACGCAGGTCTCACTCAGGAGCCCAAGCACGACCCCATGCACGTCATGGACCAAACACGCGTCCTAACACGCCGACCTGCGAGATTCTGCCCATCTGGCCAGGTACACTCCCGACAACATCCAACGTGGCGATGGGCCAGCGGGCGGAAAATAGTCGAGCCTTCGCTTAAGGGCAGGCACGAATGGGCCGCCCAAGTGTTCTTCCTTCGCTGACTGTTTCCAGCTTTTTTCATAAATTCAAAATTTCAAAAAAAGTTTGGAATTTCAAAATTTGTTTAAATTGCCAAAAAATTGAAATTCAAAAATAAACAAATCATGATTTCAAAAATTTGTTAAAAATTAAAAAATGTCCTCATTTTTGATCTTTTTTCATGTTTAAAAAATCACAATTGAAATAATTATTTGGAAAAATGTCAAGATAAAAAATCGTGTTTTTTTACTATTTAAAAAAATTAAAAAAATTGTTCGGAGTCCTAAAATTGTTGGCAATTTTAATTTTTAAACAAACTATGTATGATTTGTTCACATTTTTCAAATTTTGTTCACTTTTTAAACATTTTCTCATAGTTTTAATAATTATCCACAATTCAAAACTTGTTCATGATTTCAAGAAATGTTCAAATTTGTTGTTTAGGTTTTATTATTTTTCGAATTTTCCAATTTTGTTCACTTTTTCAAACATACTAAAAACGACGTTTGTTTTTTCAGGTGAAAGCAGACTAAAAAACCGAAGAGCAATACATAAAAATAGCTTCATTGGAAAAGTGGGCCTGCCCATTTGTGTTGGCTTGAGCGAAGGCACTCTGACAAACACGAGCATCAACCAAAGATGGCAGAAATCAAAACTGGAAGCGGGTCAGCTTACGGTGCTATTATAAAGAAGATTAAGTTGACTACCACTTCTTTTTATTTCATGTAATATAGTTCATGAATTTAGAAGCTTCAATATGGAGGCTCACAATCTAACGAAGCATGCATTAATGTTAGGGCTTGAACGCCATGTTTGGCTAGGTCAGCCTGAAGGTCATTCCTTCGTTCCTGTAAACATTATGACAGTTTGAATAAAAGCTTTGTGAGATTGCCTAAAAAAAAACAAAGATGGCCACATGGGTTGGTCCTGACGTGCTGGTCGGATAGCCCACGTGCCCGCCCCGTGTTGGCCAGGCCCGACACGTTTCTAATCAGGTTGTGCCAGCATGTGGCCCACCTAGGCCCTTCCTTGGGCTGTGGGGTTGGCACGAGTGCCGACACAATCCATTACTTAAAGAAAATAGTTTGTCTCAAAAAAACTTAAAGAAAATAGTTTTTTTGTATTAGCGCTTTAAAACAGCCCAGATAAACCGAAAACAACTCAGGTGGGCTAGTGGGCTAAACATGCCGGTGGGCTAGCCCATTTCCTTGTTGTGCCGTGCCTGGGCCAGGGAGCGTGGCACGAGTGCCGGCCCGCGTATTAGGTGTGCCGTGCCAGCCCATCTGACCAGGTCTGGCGTCTACTAGGAGCTCTCGGGCCAGCCGGCCGGCCGCTCGACCTAGTAGTATCTCACTGCCGCCCCGCCGACCGGAGCAGCACCCGCAAAAGACACCCAAATCGTCCGCCGCGGCCCGCAGGCGCTGGTGGCCGCATCTCCCCCGTCCGGCGCCTCCCGGCGGTAACTCACTAACCACTCCACCATCTGCAAGAATCATCTCTCATGCCCTATTAGCAAGCAGAGACGCCGCACTCGCTCTCCCGCCGCCTTTTCCCGAGCATCGTGTTTACCCTTCTGCCCCCCTTTTGCCAATTCCGGATGCGGAACCTGCGGCTGCGCTCCGAACGGCGTCGAGCGGGTCGGCGCGCCCATCCGGTCGTGGATGGATGCCGGCAGCGACCGTGGAGGTTGCTGTCGAGGAATCAGGGTGTCGTGTCGATCTCTAGGCTCCCCTTGGCGTAGTGCAGAGCTTTCCGTCGCTTGCCTAGTTGGCCCCCCTCATGGATGTCGCCATGAAGGAATCTGTTCTTATGTGACATTGAATCAATCAAGGCAAGATGCGAGATGGCTAAAAACCGCGTGATCTTTATTTTCTACTACTGGAATGAAAATGATAGCACACACTTAAATGGTATTTCACTTAACTTCTAGTGTTGGGTTCTATCTTTCACACAGTTTATATGTATGCAGAGCAAGTCGATTGCTTGTGGTTCTGGTGTTTAATGTCATGTATTTCCTCAGTCTCGTTGCTGCCAGGTGTTGAGCTCTGGTTGTGCATCAACTGAACTAGGGAAATATTGAATTAGTTTGCTGATCTCATGGTTGGATTGGTGGTCTCAGACCACAGTCTGGCCTCAAAACTTATTTTAGATGTGTTAGAACCAACGGTGGATGTGCATTGATAGGTTACTTTTAAGTTACTATCAACGCAGAAAAAAAAACCCCGGAAATAGATAGGTTCTTCAGTTTCTGTGTGGATTTTGAGTGTGAGGGAATAATGAGGCAAATCTGCATACACGTAGGCAAGAAGCCGAGAACAGATACCAACTAAGCTGTCAAAAGTAATGAATCATACATGCAAAACAAAACCAAGAAAGTATCTCCTTTTGGAGGACCAATTGACCATAGATATGATAAAGACATAAACATGCTTTTGGAGGTACTGCCACAAATCTAGATCATGCTGAGCTACACGTATGCTAGATTTAGACTATGGAATTTGCATACATCGATGCTATAAAGGGATTTCTGACGGCTTGGTTGCATAAGCCATAGAGCATGGATAACCTCGACACGTGGAAGCAGATATATGTGATGTGCAGAGATATCTAAGTTTTACCTTGAGGCTTCGTGTTTGCTCATTCTATCTGCAAAAGGACATCAGAGTGAAAACTCAAATTCTGTAGCAAATGATAAGGGTATGAGAAGTTTCTTTCTTTCTAATGCTTAAAACTAGCCAACGCAACCAAAAGACCGAATTGATGGAAAGGCGTAGGCAATCCACATATATACTTCAACACGCTCTCTCACGTGTGACGCGGGAAGTCAACACGTGAATAGACTCAGAGGTGAGGCCTATACTTGGACACAGGGGGCAGTACCAATTTTTGGACAAATCGCGAAAGCCAGAACTTGAACTCAAGACCTTGGGCCCTGATACCATGTTAAGCTTCATGCACTAGCCAACGCAATCAAAAGTCCGAACTGGTGGAAAGGGCTAGGAAATCCACATATGCACTTCAACAAGAGCACAATCCTCGATGTGGTTTTACAGAAAGAAGTTGGTGGCTATTGAGTATTTGATAGCAGAACGGCGATATAGTTTGGTTGCTTGCTAAAAATGCCGTGAGCATGGTGAACAATGGTCTTGTAGACAGACAGATATGCCACAAGAATGTTCACTGGCCAAAGGGAAAGGGATGTCTCTGTAGGGATGGATAGTGAGATTGTGCTTTGGTATCTTTGCGGGCCCACCTTGGCAGTCAGAATGAGGGATTTGCAAAAAATGATATATATATAAGGAATTTATCCTTCTGTATATGCAAGCGTCATTCAGGGACGGTACTGACTGTGTAGCTTGCAGGTAGAAAATAGTTGTCTCCATTTACTCTCATGGCAATGATCAACCCGGAACGTGCTTTTTCCTGAGCTGTTCCCTGTATAGGCTTTCTGGTTATTTCAATTTCTTTTATCCATGGCAGATACTATTATCAAGTTGTGATGCTGACTAGGGGTGAAGAGCAATCATAGGACCAATCATTGAATGAATCTATTTTACTCCTTTTGCGAAAAATCGTTGTTTTTGCCACGTGGTCCAGTGTGCTGTGATCCTTTTTCTATAACAATTGGAAGGAACTATTGCGATTTGTTTCTTTGTCCAACTTTTCTTTGGCTGAGGCTCAAAGTAAGCATTTGGTGGATCTGTTCTAATTCTCCATTGTTCTCTCAGATTTTATCACAAGAACATGTTTGAACTTTGAGGTGCACAAAAAGATATCTTGTATTATCTTCCCCCCTTTGTCCGATAACAATGCGACCTATGACAGTTTGTCGCATACAGATTTTTTTTCCTGAGATCTAAGGACAACTTTACACATAAAGGTCACAGTATCCTATTGTTATTTACACGCAAAGCAGTTAGCCATTAGCTGAACAAGATACCGATGTAAGCTAATCATATTTTCATCTTTTTTAGGTGAATGAATCAGTTTTTTGTGTTAGGTTGCTTGCCCAAGAGGTATTAGTTGAACACCAGTTCGATATTGATAGACGCAGAATGAGAACACTGCTTGATTTACCCTTGATTTAGTCATTGACTGTGCTTTGCATATACGAGTTTGGTACCTTTAGGGAGTTAGGAAAAGCTGCCATCTAGGCTTATCTCAGGTCGTGTGGTAGGCTATTAGATAAGTAGGTGTTAGCAAATGAAAGCTCAAACTGTTGTTTCTATTGTAACTTGTGTGATTTAACAAATTGTAGGAACACTATCTTAACTGAATTGTAATCTCAGGCTTGATTAATTTCCTTTTGAACTGGTTCTTTTTTCATCTGATAGTGAAACAAAACAAATTGAAGTTGGGACTTCTCCACTTATTTAAATGTGGTATTCTCTGACTTCTTGGCAATCAATCATGAGAAAGTTTAGCATGTGAGGCTGCAAATTCGTTTGAACTTCACTCTAATCAAAATGTATTTACTGCATGTAGAGGGGCACTAAAACAATATGATATCTGGCTTTAGGTGTGGATATGCCATGTTACTTTACAAGCAAACAGTGCTTTCATGTGCCTTGAAACTGGATATTACTCTCCATCGCTTTGAGCTGTCGTAGTGATAAACCAAACCAATCTGGAGTGGTTCAAACCTCTAATGGTTTCCTCACACTTGTTCTACTTGAACCGCTGTATATCTTATGAAGAGCTACAGCCTACGGGAATCTGCATATATTCAAGTCGCTCTCCAAAATGTGGATAGCTTTTGCACACCGTGGCATTCAAATCACCTACGCATGCAAGATGCTAACCTTTGCTATCCAGAGGTTAGAATATCTGCACTTCACTTATGTTTGGTGGGCAAATAGTAACAGCCTCCACAGCTATATATATGCATCCAAGGTTCAACTTCTCTATATCCGTCTCCTACAAGTTATATGTGCATTGTGAAGCTTGCTCTTACCTGTACGAACTTCACTTTGCCACTTTTTCACTCGTTCATTCATATAAATGGATTATTCTAATTTGAGGCGACAAGCTGCATCTTTGAAAAAGGGCCTCTTTGATCAGGCATGCAGTCAATTCTCTGCTATTTTCTCTCTCAATAATATATCTTACGTTTATTCAGGAAGCTCCCCCGTTTGTTATCCCATTGCCAGTCATCTACTTCTTTTTCATGTTTTCTTTGACAAATCACATGCTGATTTGGAAACAAACATTTTTGACAGGGCCACCTTGATGAGCAATTTCGTCAGGTGGAGGACTTGCAGGATGAAGCTAGCCCTAATTTTGTGGAAGAAGTTGTGGTGGTGTTCTTTAAAGATTCTGGCAGGCTAATATCAAACCTTGAGCAAGCTCTGTAAGTACCAAGTATATGAATAAGAGCTCCCTTTAGTGAATGATAGACCATGCAAGTGGTAATGGTAGACATGAAATCACTGCAGGGAGAAGTACCCCAGAGATTTCAACAGGTGGGATGCATACATGCAGCAACTGAAAGGCAGCTGTTCCAGGTAGTTCCACAATTTCTACTAGATATCTTTGTCCACTTCCTTATGATGCGGATTCAGCTCATAGGCCTTTAGCTTCATTGTTCCGCATACCACAAGAACCAGCACGACTGTTAGTTTAGTTAAGCACGTGGGGAAGCTGACGCACCCGAAGCATTTTTTCTCCAAATGAAGATGGAGGCTAACTGTAGTTGTCTTTAATTCTCCAGCTTAAGCATTCTTGGTTTGTGTGAAATACCTCCGTCGAATGTCTTTGTACTGAGATCCCATATGGCCACACCGCTATATTATTAGCGGAGAAACTCGTATTGCCATATTCAGATAATTGACTGCTAAATGTGCATGTCGTTGCCAAGCAAAAGCTCACAGTGTGCAGCTATCAACATTTTGTAAATTCTCAAGTTTCTGAGTTCATTTTGCATGCTGCAAGAAAGCATGCGTCTAAACAGTTATTTTAATAATTATACATTTGATCTATCATTGACATTTGACAATTTGGTGCAGCATCGGTGCTTCTAGGATGAAGAATGAATGCATGTCATTCAGGGATAATTGTGGGCAACGAAATGTTGAAGGGTCCGTCTCTCACCCCACGCCATGTCGATGCATTACTTCTTTGTGGGCTTTATCTCTATTGTTTTTCAGAATATCTTGACTTGGAAAAGAAAAGAACTCCATGCCACTTTGTCGTTGTTATAAAACCAAAATGCGCCATGAGTTCGCTGCATAGCTGTCCTATGATGAAAACAGCCGTTACTTACGCATGTGCTTTATTCTGGTATGCAGTTGCATGGGGTCTCTCCAGAAACTGAAGAGGGAGCATGCCATCCTGAGGCAGAAACTAGAATCCTATTTCCAGGTAACCCTTGAGGCACCGCCGTGTCTGTCTTAGTGTCATAACAGTTGATCATTTCCATCAATTTGCTTATTGATGTATGTATGGTTACCATGCAGCTGCTGCGACAAGCTGGTCCTGCTGGAGCAGCCACTAGACCTGCCATGTAAATACTGGAGAGCTTTTGGCGTTCGCAAAGCGCACTAATTATGGAGCAAGTACTCCGGAAATACTGATCCCAGCCTCTGCATCATATCTTGCTGGTCCTGTTGGGAGTAGGCGCAACTCTGCGGCTGCTACAGCGAATCAATAATACTGGATATGATATTTCCACTTAGATATGATGATACTCGTTTATAAAAAGAAATAAGGAGAGATGAGAGGCCTTCCAAGTAAATACGAGAGTGAAAGATGGAATCGGATTTGCTTGTTTCTAATAAAGATGCTGTTTATTGAGCTATTTGCTCTCCGCAAACTTTCTTCCTGGTTATTTGTTGCGGATATGCCGTGTTTATTTGTTATTATTAGAAATAATGTGTCGCGGCTCAAAGGTACAGCAGAGGTAGTAGTGCCTGAGCACCCAACAAACTGCACAGCGCTTGATTTGTATCGGATCAATTATATATGCTCATCACGATGTGGATGCTGAGGTCAGTATTGGTGACTGGCGGTGAATGATGCGCATAGAGGCCAAAATCACTATTCTGGATGAAACAATATCACAAAATAAACTGTTGATGTAATTTTTTCACCCGACCGACTCTTTTGTGTAGTGTCCACAGTTAGGCGCCACACTATAATGTGCAGTGCCTGACTGACAGACGCTACACGCCTAGCCAGCGTCGCATTCCGGATTGCATGAAAATTGCTAAATCAGCGTATAATGTCTAGGCGTTGCACTAGTGGTTGCATTATTTGCCACTACATCTTGAAGCGGCCACTAGTGCAGCGTCTAACGCTAGGCACTACATTGTTTCGTGTAGAGCCTAACTCTCGGGTGCTATGCACTGACTTAGCATTTTTCGGACAACGTGCGACGCTGCCAGGCGTGTAATGCCTATACAGTGTAATGTGACGCCTAACTGTCAGGCACTACATAAAAGGATCAGGTGGATGAATTTTTTCGTCAATGGTTCATTTTGTGATATTGTTTCGTTTACATATCAAATTTGTCGTTTTTGCCGTGTATAGGGCCTCACACAGTACGCTTCAGCCTGTCAACCTGGTTTCTGAGTACACGGAAAAAAATTTGGTTTCTGGGTATGAACTATGTCAATGTAGATACAGTACGTTTCAGCCAAGATAAATATCTACGAAATTGAATGTAGTGTATCCGGACATATAGGGGCCACCGTTGGATACCACTTTGCGCATAGACAAGTACTAGCAGCATGTTTGGTCCTTTCTTTATTTTTAAATATAAGTTTTTTTAAAGATTTCAATATGGTCTACATACATAGAAAAATGAATAAATTTATAATCTAAAATATGTCTATATACATCTGCATATGGTCTGTATTGAAATCTAAAAAAAGACTTATATTTAGAAACAGAAGAATTAGTTTAAGGGAAATGAAATATGAGTTTATAAGGGGGAGTTTGTTGAAGAATTAGGCTTCGGAAGTGGACTCTTAGTGCTAGTCTCACGTTTGGTGCCTGCTGGGAATTACTTGTAGGAATTTAACAAGAAAATAATTTCCTCTCTTTGGTTCGTGAGCCAAAGTAACAGAAGATGTTGACGACACGTTTGTTTAGGTACAAAACTGAACCACCCCTTTGTCTGGCACAACGAACACTCCTCCTTTTCTTTGCTAAAAGGGTGTTTGTTTTCAGGGACTTATTGATTTAGGGACTTAAAAAAGCCTTTATAAGTCCCATCTAAATCAAGCGAAAGGGATTTATAGGGACTTAAAGTTGGTATTTGGGATTTATGAAATAAAACTCTTAAGGAGGGATTTATAGGGACTTATAGTTATAATATAGTCTTTTAGTTCATGTTAAGTCCCAAGAACCAAACAGATAAAGACTTATTAAAGACTTGAGACTTATAAATTGGAACTTAAAAAAATCCTAGAACTTATGAATCAAACAAAGCCTAATTCTCATTCCCCGGCTAAATTACCAGCCCTCCCAGGGAAGAGATTAGTGAGAATTTTTAATGAACACCACTAGTAGTAAAGGTAGAAATCAAAAAGTCTGAAATCCCGAGGAAGAACCAAATGCCCGGCTCGTTCTCCGATACAACCAGCTGACAAAATATTGCGAGGTTTACGGGGAACCACCGTTTGCCGACCGAGCGACTGCGCGGCTGCCACCAAACGCGTGTGTCGCCGTGCAGGCCATGAGCAGTTCACCGTCTACTAAACTATCTATAGCCGGATGAACAGCATCACCGGTCCTAAAGTCCCAATCCAAGCACCCCTCGTATTATCTTTATACGTTCGAACTGACCAACACCCTTTATATTCAGCTCATATGTGAGATAGATATGGGGAGGTCCGGATGTCGGATTCGGACCCGGCTCAAGCTGGTCCACCCTAACCCATGTATATTCGTCCTTATCCGTATCCCAGACGAAACCCTAGCCACTCCACTCCACTAGCTTTGTTTCGATGATCTCCAACCTCTCCGACATGACAGACATCAGATCTGACTCCGAGATCTCTTATCCGTCGATTGGGACCTCGTCTCATGCAGGGGCGAGAGAAGATGGTCGTCTGCATGGCTCTCTGTCGCCTCCGGCAGGAATGCGCTTGATCACGGTCGGATTCGATCCGGCGGGAATCCATTCCGTCCGCGCAAATGGCAGTCGGATCCATCGGGGCCGGTGGCTCGAGGTGCGTGACCCCGTCCTCGACGGACTTGGTCACCACCGTCTGACGTCACAACCCCTTTTGTGGCACATCATCCCCGCGGCGTCAGGCTCCAAGTTGGAGGTGAACGCCGACATGCTTTACAGTCCATCTGTTGCCGAGGCGAGGCGTGCCCACTGTGAGAGGGAGGCTGCGGCCGGCCCACGCTATCGAGGCCGTGCAGGCGGAGCCGCAACAGGTGACCGGAAGCCCTGGCACCGCAACCGCGGGGTGGTGGCGTCGGGCTTCGACCACGAGGCCGGCCCATCCACGTCTATGGTGGACCTCACCTTGACCGACGACGTCCAGGTTGCGAGCCTCGACCAGGAAGAGTAGGGCATGGGTGACGGCGGTGCCTCGTGTCACATGTGGGTGAGTTTGTGTTCCATGTCTTACTCTTCCTCGTAAGAGACCGTACCTTCACTTCTCGAGGCTCACGGAAGCACGGACGTGGGCGAAGATTTAGACTAGATTTTACATTACAGGTAATCATATGAATTTTAGGATTTGTTAATGAAATTTCCGGTTATGAAAGAGAATATTTTGTTGTTTCCACTCCTTGCCCTAGCTTTCTCTCTCTCTCAGTCTGCTGCACTCGAGTGACACAAGGAAGAAGAAGATCGGAGGAGGAAGAAGGACAAAGGAGACATAATGGTTTTTCCCAGCGCAACGACGCCAACTCCACGAGCTCACACTCGATACCACACCCATTACAACAAGCCCCTCGAGGGCTTTGTACCCGAGGCAGACGCTGGACACGATTCTCACATCTGCACCCGCCCAAGCGCTCGGTCCGACCCACTCTGGCCGCACCCACCCCGCGCATGATTGCGCCCGGGTCGCGGCGAGCCCGCAATGAACACGACTCCGTCACCCTGACCAGCTCGCCAACGGCTACACCAGGTCCGGCGCCACGCATGCACTCGCGCGCGCCCCTACCCTACTCTACGCACGCCCACCACGCTCCCAATCCGTCCCGCGCGCACACACTTACGCCCGAGGCGATCACCGTGGCTTAAACCAACTCCAATGGGGCGACCCATTTCGGCCGCCGCCATCCGTTTGGGTCGGCGCAGACAGAAAAATTGGCCTAACAAGCCAACCCAAACGGACGAACGTCCGCTTTTCGTCCGCGGGCGACCCATTCCCGACCCAATTTTGAGCCGGATTTGTGTCGGCGCGGACACGAGACGGACGCGCGCGCGCCTACTCCTCTTCCCGGGCCCGCTGGTCGGTGGCAGCCACCACCATTTCCCCCCATTTTCCCAAAAACACTCCCGCCCGCGCGCGCTCCCGCCCCACACCCCGCCATGGAGGACGCCATCGACCTCAACGCCGCCGACGACCTCGCCTCCCTCGCCTCGTACGGCGCCGCCGCCCCCTCCAGGAAAGGCAAGCCTCGTGCCCCGCGCAAGACCGCCACCGCGACCAAGCCAAAGAAGGCGCTGACGCTTGAACAACGGGTGTCGGTGTCAAAACCGGCGGATCTCGGGTAGGGGGTCCCGAACTGTGCGTCTAGACTGGATGGTAACAGGAGGCAAGGGACACGAAGTTTTACCCAGGTTCGGGCCCTCTTGATGGAGGTAAAACCCTATGTCCTGCTTAATTAATATTGATGATATGGGTAGTACAAGAGTAGATCTACCACGAGAGCAGAGAGGCTAAACCCTAGAAGCTAGCCTATGGTATGATTGTTGTTCTATATGTTGTCCTATGGACTAAAACCCTACGGTTTATATAGACATCGAAGAGGGTTAGGGTTACACAAAGTCGGTTACAATGGTAGGAGATCTACATATCCGTATCGCCAAGCTTGCCTTCCACGCCAAGGAAAGTCCATTCAGGACACGGGACGAAGTCTTCAATCTTGTATCTTCATAGTCCAGGAGTCCGGCTGAAGATATAGTCCGGCCATCCGGACACCCCCTAATCCAGGACTCCCTCAGTAGCCCCTGAACCAGGCTTCCATGACGACGAGTCCGGCGCGCAGATTGTCTTCGGCATTGCAAGGCGGGTTCCTCCTCCAAGCACTTCATAGAAGATTTTGAACACAAAGATAGTGTCCGGCTCTGCAAAATAAGTTTCCACATATTGCCATAGAGAGAATAATATTTACACAAATCTAATCTACTGACGTATTCCATAGTGTGACGCACCACGGCCAAGCCTTTATTCGAATCGTTTTATTATTCCACCTCAGTGCGTCATGCGAGGCGGTTTCCTTGGCACGTCTTGTTAAAGCAGAGATCGTGTCCCCTTATTCCGGGATTCTCATCAATACGGGCGTGGGTAACCCAACCGCGCCATTGATTACGGCGCTTGGAGATAAGCGAGTTTTACTAGGCTGGTGGGGACACGTAGTTGCGTCCACCCATATAAGGGGATAAGGATCCACCTTTTCACCTACGCCTTCTTCCTCCTTTGCCTATCCATTTTCGCGCACTCGAGCTCCAGCGTCCAAGTCCGCACTCCCCACCTCAACCTTCTCCAGCCATGTCCGGAGCGGGAGGCAAGTGGATGGTCTCCTCCGTCACGGAGGGACACATCAAAAAACTGAGGAAGGCCGGATACTTGTCTAACGACATCGCGTACCGGCTTCCCGAAGAGGGGCAGCTCCTCCCCACCCCAAGGCCCCATGAGAGGGTAGTGTTCCTTCCTCACTTCCTCCGCGGACTGGGCTTTCCTATCCACCCATTCATCCGGGGACTTATGTGCTACTACGGCCTGGATTTCCATGATCTGGCCCCGAACTTCATCCTCAACATCTCGGCGTTTATCGTCGTGTGCGAGGCTTTCCTCCGCATCCGCCCCCATTTCGGCCTATGGCTCAAGACTTTCAATGTCAAGCCGAAGGTGGTGCGCGGCAACCAGGCGGAGTGCGGAGGCGCCATGGTGGGCAAGATGCCCAATGTCTTATGGCTTGAGGGCTCCTTTGTGGAGACCCTGAAGGGGTGGCAATCGGGGTGGTTTTACATCACCGAGCCGCGCGACCCTGAGTGGGTCGCAGCCCCCAAGTTCCGGTCCGGACCCCCAACGCGGCTCACGTCCTGGAAAGAGACGGGCCTGTCGTGGGGCAGCAAAGGAGAGGTGACTGGACTGCAAACATGCATCCAAACCCTGGTGAACAAGCAGCTCAAGCTTGTCAATGTAGTCCAGGTTATGCTCATCCGCCGGATCCTCCCGTGCCAGCAACGGGCCTTCAATCTGTGGGAGTTCAACCCGGTGCAGCACCGAACTCTGAACAGGCTCTTCGACACGACGTACGAAGATGCCTGGAAGGTGCTTTTCAAGGGCGCCGGGGCTCCCGCATCCGCTACCGAGGATCGCGGATTCAGCGCGCAGCGTCACGCTAGCGCGGTAAGTTGTTTGTACCTTTTACAGGGTATTGGTTTTTCATGGTTTAACTCTATGCGGGATCTAAGCTCCCTTACCTTTGACAGGATTGGCAGGCAAAGTCCGGACAGATCAACTGTCCGGCTCCTTTGCCCGAAGACCCAGCCGATGCCCGCTTAGCGAAGCTACTGGTTCCGGCACCCTATGTGGTGCCGGAGAAGAAGGCCAAGAAGAAGGCCACGGGGACTCGAAAAAGTGCCCGGCGCCAGGAGGTGTCGGGTTCATCATCCGACGACTCCAAGGCGCATTCCTCCCGTGAAGACGAGGAGGAGGAAGAAGAGACCTCTCCCCCTCCAGCGGGGGGAGAGAAGAAAAGGAAGGCCGCCCTCACTGGGGAGGCCGAAGGGTCCAAGAAGGGGAAAACCCTTCCTCCGGACTACTCCACCAACGCTGACGACAACGAAGAGGAGTGGCCGCTCAGGGCCAAGCCCCTGGCGAAATAGTAAGTATCCGGATACCAGAGTAATTCATAGTATTCCTTTATTGCACAACTTTCCCTTATGTCGAATATGATTATGCAGCCCACCCAAAGACCGACTCGACGCGTCGTCGAGTGGTTCACTGGACTCGTCGGATGTGAATTCGCTTCCGGCGGCTACCTCCCCCCGCCCTACGGACGACGCCGAAGTGTTGTCCCAACAGGTTCCAAGCCAGGAGGAGGTGGTCCTGGAGGCGCCGCAAGGCGACCTCCCGGACTCCAGGAGTAAAGGGGATAAAACCCCCCAGGGCTCCAAGTCCGGCTCTAGGCCGGACACCGCTCCGGAACCTTCAAAGGTTCCAGAGTCCGGCGGACGACCTCCTTCCAACAGGAGCAATCCCACCGTGCTGGTGACCCCCGTCCAACCGGAGGCGTTGGACAATCTGTTGGAGGTGCTCAAAGGCGCCTCCATCGACGAGGAGCACCGCACCATTATGAGTGCGGTGGTCCAGAAGGTTCAGTCCGCTAAGAGTGGACTGACTGAAGCTTGTCCTAACCTTTTAACAAGCTTTGAGGTAAGTAAAGAATGTGTAAATAATATTACCGCATAGACAGTATCCCCTGATACTCTGTTTGGCGTTCGGGAAGAAAAGCCAAATAGAGGATCAAATAAAATTCGCAGGAGTCTAACAAAAAGGAGTCAATATGCGTATGCAGGCTTCTCTGCTGGCGTCCGCCGCACTGACTACGGAAGTGGACACGCTAAAGCAGAACCTCGAGCAGTCCGAGCAAGAGCTCGGGCGTGCCAAGAAGCAGCTCGAGGACAAGGAAGGTAAGAAATACCTTGTTTAAATATATATAAAAAAGGTGCAATTGCAAAAAATGACAGGATCATCGTGGCTATTGTAGGGGCCACGTCTGAGGTGGCGACCCTTAAGCAAGCGCTGCTCGAGGCCGAGAAGAGGGCGGCCACGGAGCGCACCGAGCAGGAGAAGTATGAGGCCCAGGTTGGCAAGGTGCGGCAAGAGCTCCAGCCTCTCATGAAAAGCATGAGAGTTTGGAGCTTGACTCAAAGACGCGAGCGTCCGAGCTCGCGGTGGCTATTAAAAATGCCAAGTCTGCCAAGGCCGAATCCTAGAAGACCCTCCAGGAGTTGGATGCGGTGAAAAAGATAGCGGCGGGTAAGGCATTCTTTATGCAAAGCAAACACATAAACGTGAGTTACTTGTTACTTACCCGAATCCGGAGCTCTCCAGGAGCGTTCGCAGATCTTCCCCGTAGCGTGTCCGATGCCGCCGCATTCTATCGAGTCGAGGAGGGCAGCTCGACCGAGAAGGTGTTCTGGTCTCAGTATGCTGAGGTCGGACACCCCGTGCCCCTGAGCGACCAGCTGGAGCAACTGGTTGAGCTCCACAAGGCGTCCGAACAGGCCATGAAGGGCCTCATAGTTCGGCTGTGGCCTGGAGAGGCTCTTCCTGGGAGCTATTTCGGGCTGGTGGGGGCCTGTCCAAGGCTCGAAGTCATCAAGTGCTCCGTCTGCATTGAAGGTGCCCGTAGGGCCCTTGCCCGTGCTAAGGTGCACTGGGGCAAGCTGGATGCTGAGAAGCTTGTGAAGGACGGGCCACCGTCGGGGAAAGAGGATCGCAAGCCCAAGAATTATTATAAGGATGTTCTGAAGGATGCCTGCCTTATGGCGGATGAATGTTCCAGGGATGTAATTTTTGAGTAAAAATCGCTCGTTTTGTCCTGTGCGCTGAAAACTTGTTCATATGCGCTAAGCAATGCTGTTGGAATTTAAAATATTACCTTCTGTGCGGCTGTTTATCAATTCTGAGAGATGGCGAGTCGTCGGCTTCTGCCCCCGTGCCGCTAGTGCTGGGGTGTTCGGGGATAAACCTGAGCACTCTTTTTCCCATGTTTGGGTCCTTCGAGGGAGGCGCTCAGCACAACGAACAAGGCAATCGGACTATAATGCGCGAACACTCTCACTTAGCCATAGAATTCTATAATTTTAAATTTCAGCGAAGCCCCTGGTATTCGGAAGACCGAGTTCGGGGCGCTATCCGCGCCTTGGCCGGACAGAGCCGACTCCTCGCTCTAAGCGGTATAAGTCTTTAGGGACTCGAAAAACCTCTCGAACAGCGACCAGCTCTCGCTTCATCATGACAGTCAGTTTTAGCTTTCTCTACTGAGGTGCTCGACCCAGCTCAACTGGGGCACAATCGCAGTAGTTCTCCTAGTGCTACCTTAGCCGACATAGCGGAACGTAAGGCACCAAAACATAGGTGCCGGGCAAACCCAACTATTGACCCAAGACATGATTCGAAGCTGATGCATATAATGCTATAAGTTCGGGGTGCCGCACTTGTTAAAGTGTCCGGACTTCTCACACCATATTGAGGGGTACTAAAGCCCCTGGCGTATTTTGGCCGTACCAAAGTGTACGGGTGCAACATGTCGTTAAGGAACATATATTTGTAAAAAAAAGAGTAATGCAAGAATAGACAAAAGCTATGCATTGTTTATTAAAAAGGGTTGCGATTAAAGCAGAACGATACAAATAATGCGATAAGCAAAAGGTTGGACTATTTAACATGTCCGTTCCAGGGGCAGGCTGCGGAATGGTATGCGAAACAGGTATACTGCTCGTGATAGAGACCACCTGGGAGTTCCGTAATGCGGCATGGCTTGTCTGCTTCCCTGGTTCTTGCATCGTTTGTGCGGCAATTGAACTGCCGAACAGGCCTTCCGAAGAATGGAGTCCTGAAAGTAAGAGAAAATTAAAAAATCGGCAGCCCCTGGTGCGGTTTAAGCCGTGTTTCGGGCGTGCCATGATGGTGCCCCTCCCCCTGTACCCATGGTATTTCTAGAGCGTAGTTATGTACGTGAAGCACTAGCGTCGCATTTTTGCGAGGGCTGGGGTTGGGGCCGCATTGCTACGCCTGCTCAGAACGTGCCAGACGGTCTTGTTGTAGGTTACTCCGGACACGCTTGACGGTGTCCGGACGTTTAATGGCCGGACTGGAGAACTGCCTGGAGAGGCTGCTTTGTACTTCTGCTGCCAGGGCCACCGTGTGCTCCTCCGTTCGGAGGGAGCGTTCGGTGTTTCCATTGACCGTAATTACTCCTCGAGGGCCTGGCATCTTGAGCTTAAGGTATGCGTAGTGAGGTACCGCGTTGAACTTGGCGAATGCGGTTCGCCCGAGCAGTGCGTGATAGCCACTTCGGAATGGGACTATGTCGAAGATTAACTCCTTGCTTCGGAAATTATCCAGAGATCCGAAGACCACTTCAAGTGTGACTGAGCCTGTACAGTTGGCCTCTACACCTAGTATTACGCCTTTAAAGGTCGTTTTGGTGGGCTTAATCCTCGAGGGATCTATGCCCATTTTCCGCACTGTATCCTGGTAAAGCAGGTTCAGGCTGCTACCGCCGTCCATAAGGACTCTAGTGAGATGAAATCCGTCAATAATTGGGTCTAGAACCAATGCAGTGAATCCGCCATGACGGGTGCTAGTGGGATGGTCCCTTCGATCAAAGGTGATCGGGCAGGAGGACCATGGGTTGAACTTTGGGGCGACTGGCTCTACCGCGTATACGTCCCTTAACGCACTCTTCCGCTCCCTCTTGGGGATGTGGGTTGCGTATATCATGTTCACCGTCCGCACTTGTGGGGGAAAACCCTTCTGTCCACTGTTGTTCGGCGGCCGGGGCTCTTCGTCATCATCGCTATGCAGCCCCTTGTCGGTATTTTTGGCATTTAACTTGCCTGCCTGCTTGAACACCCAACAATCCCTGTTGGTGTGATTGGCCGGCTTTTTGGGGGTGCCATGTATCTGGCACAAGCGGTCGAGTATTCGGTCCAAACTGTACGGGCCCCTAGGATTTCTTTTGAATGGCTTTTTCCGCTGACAGGATTTATAGCCTCTGAATCCGGCATTAACTGTCGTATCCTCAGCATTGTCGCCGTTAATGCGGCGCTTCTGCTTGTTGTGACGCGACCTGCCACTACTGTCCCTGGTATCCGAATTACCAGGGTTCTTGGTCATATTGTTGCTACGAGCAAGCCAACTGTCTTCTCCCGCGCAAAAGTGGGTCATGAGTGTCGTGAGTGCTGCCATAGATTTTGGCTTTTCCTGTCCAAGGTGCCGGGCAAGCCACTCGTCACGGATATTGTGCTTGAAGGCTACTAGGGCCTCTGCGTCCGGACAGTCGACTATTTGATTTTTCTTTGTTAGGAACCGTGTCCAGAATTGCCTGGCCGATTCCTCTGACTGCTGAATTACATGTCTTAGGTCATCGGCGTCTGGTGGTCGCACATAAGTGCCCTGGAAATTGTCGAGGAATGCGGCTTCCAGGTCCTCCCAACAACTGATTGATCCTGCTGGCAAGCTGTTAAGCCAATGCCGAGCTAGTCCTTTAAGCTTGAGTGGGAGGTATTTGATGGCGTGGAGATCATCGCCGCGGGCCATGTGGATATGAAGGAGATAATCCTCGATCCATACCGCAGGATCTATTGTGCCATCATATGATTCGATGTTTACGGGTTTGAAACCCTCGGGGATTTGATGATCCATTACTTCGTCTGTGAAGCATAGTGGGTGTGCGGCGCCTCTGTACTGGGCTATATCATGACGTAGCTCCAATGAGCTTTGTCTACTGTGTTCGGCCCTAACGGATTTATGTCCGGCGTGACGGTTATCGTCTCGAGTCGTGGGGCGCCCACGCAATCCGTAGATCGATCTTGTTTGCCTTGCCTTGTCCTCCAACATATCTCGTAGGTCAGACGCATTTTCCCGTGCCTTGGCACGGGGTGCGGCTTGAGTGGAGGGCCGAGAGGCCTCTCTGTCGCGGCCACGAGGTGGCCGGTCGGCCGTATCAAGTGCTGGTGATGTAGGTTTAAGTGCTTCCTCCTCTAATCGGGGTAGCAACCTGCGCTTTGGGTAGCTCTTGGAGGGGCGTTCGAGTTTATGCTCTTCGGCCGCAAGGACTTCAGTCCATCTGTCGACTAGCAAATCTTGATCAGCTCTAAGCTGTTGCTGTTTTTTCTTGAGGCTTCTTGCCGTGGCCATAAGCCTGCGTTGAAAACGCTCTTGCTCGATGGGATCCTCTGGCACGACGAATTCGTCGTCGTCGAGGTTTGCCTCATCTTCGGAGGGAGGCATACAATTATCGTCCTCGACCTCTCTGTCTGCCGCTCTCTCATGAGGGCCGGCTTCTCCATCCTCCTGTGCTGAATCTTGCTGGAGGGGGTTTTCTTCGGCACTCTCCGGAGTATTATTATCTCCCGTGCTGGAATCACCGTATTTGCTTTGGCGGGATTTTGAGCGGCGCCGCTGACGCCGGCGCTTAGGCTGTTTCTTGGAGGGATCATCCTCCGCTGTTCCATCGCCATCTCCTTCTTTTGGGGTGTCCACCATGTATATGTCATATGACGAGGTGGCTTTCCAGGGCCCAATAGGCGCTGGCTCTTCATCGTCTCCTGCATCGGCGTCCATACCGTCGATGTCTTCGGAGTCGAAGTCGAGCATGTCGGTTAAATCGTCGACAATGGCTACAAAGTGGGTGGTGGGTGGGCTTTGAATTTCTTCATCGTCCGTATCCCAACCTTGCTGACCGTAGTCCGGCCAGGGCTCTCCTGATAAAGAGAGAGACTTTAGTGTCTTCAAAATATCGCCGAAAGGCGAGTGCTGAAAGATGTCCGTGGCAGTAAACTCCATGATCGGCGCCCAATCGGATTCGATCGGCAGGGGCGCGGAGGCTTCGGAGTTCGGAGAGGAGTCCGGCTCCTTGGAGTCACGAGTCTCGCGGAGTGCGGGGCTGGTGTTCGGCTCGATCGCCGTTGGGATCGCAGCCCCCGAGGCGGCGTCCAACCACCCATCCTCGATCGGCGCAGTTGGCTCCGAATTAAGGGTCGAAGCCGATGCGGGTGCGGCCTCCAGGGCACTGTTCGGCGGCAGAGCTAGATCATGCTCGTCGTGACAGTGTGGCGCGCTCGGCAGTGGCTCGAATCCGTCGAAGATCAAGTCCCCGCGGATGTCAGCCGTGTAGTTTAAACTTCCAAATCTGACCTGACGGCCAGGGGCATAGCTTTCGATCTGCTCCAGATGGCCAAGTGAATTGGACCGCAGTGCGAAGCCGCTGAAGACGAAGATCTGTCCGGGGAGGAAGGTCTCACCCTGGACTGCATCGCTATTGATGATCGTAGGAGCCATCAAGCCTAACGGCGACGACACAGAGGAACTCTCAATGAAAGCACCCATGTCGGTGTCAAAACCGGCGGATCTCGGGTAGGGGGTCTCGAACTGTGCGTCTAGGCCGGATGGTAACAGGAGGCAAGGGACACGAAGTTTTACCCATGTTCGGGCCCTCTTGATGGAGGTAAAACCCTACGTCCTGCTTGATTAATATTGATGATATGGGTAGTACAAGAGTAGATCTACCACGAGATCGGAGAGGCTAACCCTAGAAGCTAGCCTATGGTATGATTGTTGTTCTGTATGTTGTCCTACGGACTAAAACCCTCCGGTTTATATAGACATCAGAGAGAGTTAGGGTTACAATGGTAGGAGATCTACATATCCGTATCGCCAAGCTTGCCTTCCACGCCAAGGAAAGTCCCTTCCGGACACGGGACGAAGTCTTCAATCTTGTATCTTCATAGTCCAGGAGTCCGGTTGAAGGTATAGTCCGGCCATCCGGACACCCCCTAATCCAGGACTCCCTCAGTGAGCAAGGGAGTCGGCCAAGAGGAAGGGCCGGAGGCACGGCGCGGACGCGAGGGATGAGGCCGCCGCGCAGGCCGCCGTGCAGCAGGAGGTCACCAATGCCCGCGTCGCGGCGGCAACGAGGAAGGCGCTCTACATGCTAGGATTAAACCCAAGCCAGCACGGCCTTTTCCAAGCCGTCGTCGCCGCGGCCAGCACCGGCTCGTCGGCGTTTCCTCGAATGGTGCTGCCCGACTCGCCCCGGGCGTCGGCTTGCAACCCGATTCCCGACTTCCACGTCTTCCCGCAGGCCTCCCGCCTCTCCGCGGAGTGCTCGCCCGACGTGAGTGTGGTCGCGCCTTCCACGCCCGCGCCTGATGCCATCGACCTCAACGCCACCCCGATGGCCGGTGGCTCGTCATCCGGCGACGCGAGGAAACGCGTGCGGCAGACGCCAGCCGGCATGCTCCCGGACGCCCGCAACCTGTTCGAGGAAATGTCGTCCGTCGACGAGGACTACATGCAAAACCTCATCTTCGAGGGCGGTGCGCCGGCCGCTGGCTACGATCCCGACGAGACACAAAGCCAGGACGACCGCAGGGCATTGATGTCGGTTGCTGGCTATGATCCCGATCAGGCGGCCTTCATGCGGGATCAGGTCGGCATCGACCTGGACAGTTTCCCCCTCGACCACGAGTTCCCAGACGACTACAGGCTAGAGGAAGAGGACGAGTGCGACATCGAAGTGGAGCCTTTGTTCGAGGACGAGCTCGCCAACCAAGCCGTCGGTCCTAAGCCGAAGCGCAAGAGCAAGCGCACGAAGGCGTACACGACGGCCGAGGATAAGCTTCTTTGTGAGTGTTGGCGAGACATTGGACAAGACCCCAAGACGGGCGCCGAGCAAAAGAATTCAACATTTTAGATTCGTGTCCACCGAGAGTTTCATGAGCGCAAGAAGTTTCCGCCTTACCAATTTGTGAGCACGCGCGGATGGGTCTCCATTTCCAAGCGGTGGAGGGTGATCCAACAAGAGTGCAACAAGTTTTGCGCCACTCTTGAGAGCGTCAAGGCCCGCCCCGTTAGCGGCATCGACATGCAAGATACGGTATGCTAGCAAACCACCCTCTTTTGTGTCATCAAGTTCATCATTTGCGTGTTCATTTGCATATCACTTGCCCATATGCTTGCATGGAAACATTTTGTTGGCATTTCAAGCTTTGGAGGCATTCAAGGTTCAACACAATGGCAAGTGCTTCAACCTTTCCCATTGCTATCGGGTCATCAAGGACGAGGAGAAGTTCAAGGCGCAATATGCAGCACTCAAGTCGCGTGGGGGGGGGGGAGAAAGCCGTGGAGGATGTTGGGGAGGGCGAGCCGGCACGACCGCGGGGGAAGGCCAACTCCAAGAAGGAGGACAAGCAAGATGCGGCCACCAACGCCTTGATCGCAAGCGTGGACGGCATGATGAATAAGGACTCAAGGGAGGAGGAGCGCCGGCGTTTCAAGGCGGAGCAAATGGATGCTTTCATGGAGATCCAAAGGAGGAGGCTTGATCTGGACGCTGAGAAGCAAGCCAAGATGTTCGAGCTAGAGGCGGAGAAGCAAGCCAAGATGCTAGAGATCGAGGCCGACAACGCCAAGACCAAGGCGAAAGAAGTGGCTCTCACGAGCATGATGACCGGGGTAAAGATCATGAAGGTGGATCTCAACACCGTGTCGCCAAGGAAGAGGCTGTGGTTCGAGAAGATGCAGGCCGACATGCTCAAGTTCGACGATGAGTAATCTATGGCGGCGAGCGCCATCTTTTTTATATGCCGGTAGGTGTGCCGGCATGACCACGGGAGCCGCGATGGCATGGTCGAACTCAAGTCCCACCCTTTTTTGTGTGCTGCCATGTGTGCCGGTCGGCTGGCGAGTGCGCCGACATGAACTGTGGTGACATTTTCTGAAGCCGGCATCGCTGGCATTGTGGCGGCATGAGACATGGCCGCTGGCATGATCGGCCGTAGGCCTTTTTAAAAAAATAGTTGAATGCAGGCTTAAAATGGATCGGCGCGTTGGGCGCATTGCCGCCTCAAATACAAAACTGGGCGGTCGCCGGACGGATGGTCGACCCAAATAAATAAAAAGCGGACAAATGCGCCGTCCGTTTAGGTCGGCTGGTTGGAGTTACTCTTATCTGCCAACATATTTAAGGGATGGTCGGTCAGTGTTTATGGACGTTTTTTTTAAGTAAATGGTCTTATTGATTACGATTAGCGCATGGGAGCCCTGTACGCCACTGTGGAGTGGATTTCCTGCTGTTTTCTCGGACCACCTCGTGGTCCGGCTCCCGACTCCCAACGTTGTTTTCCCGGCACCCAACAAAAAGCTTCAAGAGCAACGTCCCGTCAAGGTCTGAGACACCCATAGGCCGGTGGTCATTTGACGCCGTCGTTGTGCTTCCCTTCTTTTCTTTTCCTTTCTGCCTTTTATGCACGTTACGATGTTGGATCTTGGTTCTTATTTGTAGTTATTTTGTCTCATAAGGGCATGAACCATGATGGCATATGAATACATAGGTATTTATACATCGATTTTTTCTCCCCAACGCAAAGTATTATTGGTGGGCCTTATTAAAGAATTAGAAATAAAGACTCGTACATATGTATCTCTGCTCTTTACTTCAATTTTTTTAATTTTTTACACTGGACCATATTTTTTCTCTTCAAGCACCCGCCTCCTGCAGAGGATTCTGTTTCTCTATCCAAACCCACTTTTTCTGACATCCGAACCTACATGGCATGTGAGGCATCACCAGCTACGCATTGGCCACGCCCTAATAAGAGTAAGCACAATAGTGAGCTTGTATCCCGCTTACATGACCCTTTTGTCTAATTGGAGGATATATGTGAAAAAATAAGGAGAGTGGGCTTTCATGCAAGAGCCTAGTCATATACGCATTCCTAGGTAATTATAATAAATGTGAAGAAAGAGATAGAGAGAAGATGAAAAAAATACTAATGTAATAAACAACCTTATAACACACATTATTGTATGAGTGGATATAGATGATGGCTATAGATGACATGACGGTTCCTTATAGCCATCATCTGGCTATATTATTAACCATGCTCTAAGGGCATCTCCAACGAACCCGCAAATTTGCTCCCACCTTCGTCCGCGTACAGGTGGCATCAGTGCATGGACATGGATGCGGAGTCGGCTATCCAACGTTGTCCACAAATATTTCAAGTCGGGTTTTAACTAACCGGATCAAATTCATGCAAACACGGCAGATTTTAAATAAAAATGATGTAATTTATTACATTTCTAACATTTTTCATTACATTTCGAATATTTAGGAAAACCACGGCGAACCCTAAAGCTATCCTACGGCGGCGCCCGTAGTCCACTTTCTTTGTATTCCACATCGGCGACCACGTCCTCCTACCGTCTCCATAAACGACGACAGGTTTAAGACCGATGAAATGAAGGTGCGGTCTCCGGCAAGAAAGAGTAGAATATGGGGGACAGACCAGCCCACTCGGGACACATTGCCCTACCGCCTGATACGTCTCCAACGTGTCTATAATTTTTGATTGCTCCATGCTATATTATCTTCTGTTTTGGATATTATTGGGCTTTATTATCCATTTTTATATTATTTTTAGGACTAACCTACTAACCGGAGGCCCAACCCAGAATTGCTCTTTTTGCCTATTTTAGGGTTTCGAAGAAAAGGAATATCAAACGGAGTCCAAACGGAATGAAACCTTCAGGAACGTGATTTTTGGAACGAACAAGATCCAGGAGATTTGGACCCTACGCCAAGCAACAAATAGGGAGGCCACGAGGTAGGGGGGCGCGCCTACCCTCCCAGGTGCGCCCTCCACCCTCGTGGGCCCCCTGTTGCTCCACCGACGTACTTCTTCCTCCTATATATATCTACGTACCCCCAAACGATAAGATACGGAGCCAAAACCCTAATTCCACCACCGTAACTTTCTGTATCCACGAGATCCCATCTTGGGGCCTGTTTCGGAGCTCCGCCGAAGGGGGCATCGATCATGGAGGGCTTCTACATCAACACCATAGCCTCTCCGGTGAAGTGTGAGTAGTTTACCTCAGACCTTCGGGTCCATAGTTATTAGCTAGATGGCTTCTTCTCTCTTTTTGGATCTCAATACAAAGTTCTTCCCCTCTCTTGTGGAGATCTATTCGATGTAATCTTCTTTTTGCGGTGTGTTTGTTGAGACTGATGAATTGTGGGTTTATGATCAAGTTTATCTATGAACAATATTTGAATCTTCTCTGAATTCTTTTATGTATGATTGGTTATCTTTGCAAGTCTCTTCGAATTATCAGTTTGGTCTGGCCTACTAGATTGATCTTTCTTGCAATGGGAGAAGTGCTTAGCTTTGGGTTCAATCTTGCGGTGTCCTTTTCCAGTGACAGTAGGGGCAGCAAGGCACGTATTGTATTGTTGCCATCGAGGATAACAAGATGGGGTTTTCATCATATTGCATGAGTTTATCCCTCTACATCATGTCATCTTGCTTAAGGCGTTACTTTGTTCTTATGAACTTAATACTCTAGATGCATGCTGGATAGCGGTCGATGTGTGAAGTAATAGTAGTAGATGCAGGCAGGAGTCGGTCTACTTTTCTCGGATGTGATGCCTATATACATGATCATACCTAGATATTCTCATAACTATGCTCAATTCTCTCAATTGCTCAACAGTAATTTGTTCACCCACCGTAAAATACTTATGCTCTTGAGAGAAGCCACTAGTGAAACCTATGGCCCCCGAGTCTATCTTCATCATATTAATCTCCCAACACTTAGTTATTTTCATTGCTTTTATTTTACTTTGCATGTTTATGATAAAAATACCAAAAATATTATCTTATCATATCTATCAGATCTCACTCTCGTAAGTGACCGTGTAGGGATTGACAACCCCTTATCGCGTTGGTGATTTATTTGTTTTGTGCAGGTGGGAGGGACTCGCGCGTAGCCTCCTACTAGATTGATACCTTGGTTCTCAAAAACTGAGGAAAATACTTACGCTACTTTGTTGCATCACCCTTTCCTCTTCAAGGGAAAACCAACACAGTGCTCAAGAGGTAGCAAGAAGGATTTCTGGCGCCGTTGCTGGGGAGGTCTACGCAAAAGTCAACATACCAAGTACCCATCACAAACCCTTATCTCCCGCATTACGTTATTTGCCATTTGCCTTTCGTTTTCCTCTCCCCCACTTCAGCCTTGCCGTTTTATTCACCCTTCTTCTGTTCGTCTTTCCATTTGCTTTGATGTCTTACTTGGCTCGTTTGCTCGTTTGGTTGGATTAGTTGTTTATTTATTGCTAAACAAAGAACCTCAAATCTATGGATCCTCATCCGCTTGCTAATATTTTTAAGAGATCCAATTATGATGAACAAATTGCTAGTGAGTTTTGTGCACTAGATTATCTTTATGAAGTTTTGCTTGAAATTCGTGAATCTGAAAATTGCGATGAAGTATTTTATGAAGTGATTCACGATACATCTTTGAATAAAAAGCATGATTGCAATGATGCTATTATAAATTCTATTAATGTCAATTGTGATAATAATATGCAAAATCCTAAGCTTGGGGATGCTAGTTTTGCTATGTCCTCTACTTGTTGCAATGATCATGATTGGGGTGATTCTTCTTATGATCTTGAAAATTTATTTACCCCCCATGATGAATATGAGATTGATAATAGTATTTGAAATAATACTAAAAGTGGGTTTGTAAGAGTGACAACTTTAGATCCCACATATTTGGATAATGTTCAATCTTATGAAGTTTTTGATAAAAGTGGGTTAGAAGAAGTCATGACTTTAGTTAATGTTAATCCCACTATTTTGGAAGAGTGTCAACTTTGCATGCATGTGTATCATGTTGAAAATATTTTATGTGATATCTATTTTGTTGAAGTTTCTTATGATCCCACATGTAATTATTATGAGAGAGGAAAATATGGTGGTGGAAATTTTCATGTTACTAAATTACCTCTCGTTATGTTGAGATTGCTATTGTTTCTTTCCGCTTCCTTGCATATGCTAGTTTTTGCTTGCCTTGATAATTTTTTTGCCTATAAGATGCCTATGCATAGTAAGTATGTTAGACTTAAATGTGTTTGTCACGTGTTTTATGATGCTCTCTTTGTGCTTCAATTCTTGTCTTTCATGTGAGCATCATTGAAATATTATGCCTAGCTATAAGGCTTTCAAGAAAAGCGCTTGTTGGGAGTCAACCCAATATTTATCCTTGCTATTATTCAATAAATAATTTATCTAGCCTCTGTTTTTTTTGTGTTTTTTGTGTTTAATTAGTGTTTGTGCCAAGTAGAACCATTGGGAAGACTTGGGGAAAGTCTTGTTAATCTTGCTATAAAAAACAGAAACTTTAGCGCTCACGAGAACTGCTGCCATTTTTATTTGGAAAGTGCTATTTAGTTAATTCTTTTTTCAGATGATTAATAGATAAATTACTCACGTCCATAAATTTATTTTATAATTTTTTGGGTTCCAGATCTCGCGCTAGCTACAGATTACTACAGACAATTCTGTTTTTGACAGATTCTGTTTTTCGTGTGTTGTTTGCTTATTTTGATGAATCTATGGCTAGTAAAATAGTTTATAAATCACAGAGAAGTTGGAATACAGTAGGTTTAACACCAATATAAATAAATAATGAGTTAATTACAGTACCTTGAAGTGGTCTTTTGTTTTCTTTCGTTAACGGAGCTCACGAGATTTTCTACTTTAAGTTTTGTGTTGTGAAGTTTTCAAGTTTTGCGTAAGGATTTGATGGATTATGGAATAAGGAGTGGCAAGAGCCTAAGCTTGGGGATGCCCATGGCACCCCCAATATAATCTAAGGACACCCAAAAGCCAAAGCTTGGGGATGCCCCGGAAGGCATCCCCTCTTTCATCTACTTCTATCGGTAACTTTACTTGGAGCTATATTTTTATTCACCACATGATATGTGTTTTGCTTGGAGAGTCTTGTATGATTGAGTCTTTGCTTTTTAGTTTACCACAATCATATTTGTTGTACACACCATTTGAGAGAGACACGCATGATTCGGAAATTATTAGAATACTCTATGTGCTTCACTTATATCTTTTGAGTTATATAGTTTTGCTCTAGTACTTCACTTATATCTTTTAGAGCACGGTGGTGGATTTGTTTCATAGAAACTATTGATCTCTCATGATTCACTTAGATTATTTTGAGAGTTTTAAATAGCATGGTAATTTTCTTAAATAATCATAATATGCTAGGTATTCAAGATTAGTAAAAACTTTCTTATGAGTGTTTTGAATACTAAGAGAAGTTTGATGCTTGATGATTGTTTTGAGATATGGAGGTAGTGATATCAAAGTTGTGCTAGTTGAGTAGTTGTGAAATTGAGAAATACTTGTGTTGAAGTTTGCAAGTCCCGTAGCATGCACGTATGGTAAACGTTATGTAACAAATTTGAAACATGAGGTGTTCTTTGATTGTCTTCCTTATGAGTGGCGGTCGGGGACGAGCGATGGCCTTTTCCTACCAATCTATCCCCCTAGGAGCATATGCGCAGTGCTTGGTTTTTATGACTTGTAGATTTTTGCAATAAGTATGTGAGTTCTTTATGACTAATGTTGAGTCCATGGATTATACGCACTCTCACCCTTCCATCATTGCTAGCCTCTTCGGTACCGTGCATTGCCCTTTCTCACATTGAGAGTTGGTGCAAACTTCGCCGGTGCATCCAAACCCCGTGATATGATACGCTCTTTCACACATAAACCTCCTTATATCTTCCTCAAAACAGCCACCATACCTACCTATTATGGCATTTCCATAGCCATTCCGAGATATATTGCCATGCAACTTTCCACCATCCTGTTTATCATGACACATTCATTATTGTCATATTGCTTTGCATGATCATGTAGTTGACATCGTATTTGTGGCAAAGTCACCGTTCATAATTCTTTCATACATGTCACACGTGATTCATTGCATATCCCGGTACACCGCCGGAGGCATTCATATAGAGTCATACCTTGTTCTAGTATCAAGTTGTAATCATTGAGTTGTAAATAAATAGAAGTGTGATGATCATCATTTAATAGAGCATTGTCCTAATAAAAAAAGAGAAAGGCCAAATAAAAAAAAGAAGGCCCAAAAAATAAAAATAAAATAAAAAGGGACAATGCTACTATCCCTTTTTCCCACACTTGTGCTTCAAAGTAGCACTATGATCTTCATGATAGAGAGTCTATTGTTTTGTAACTTCCATATACTAGTGAGAATTTTTCATTATAGAACTTGGCTTGTATATTCCAACAATGGGCCCCCTCAAGTGCCCTAGGTCTTCGTGAGCAAGCAAGTTGCATGCACACCCACTAGTTTCTTTTGTTGAGCTTTCATACATTTATAGCTCTAGTGCATCCGTTGCATGGCAATCCCTACTCCTTGCATTAACATCAATCGATGGGCATCTCCATAGCCCATTGATTAGCCTCGTTGATGTGAGACTTTCTCCTTTTTTGTCTTCTCCACATAACCCCCATCATTATACTCTATTCCACCCATAGTGCTATATCCTTGGCTCACGCTCATGTATTGCGTGAAGGTTTATAAAGTTTGAGATTACTAAAGTATGAAACAATTGCTTGGCTTGTCATCGGGGTTGTGCATGATGAGAGCATTCTTGTGTGACGAAAATGGAGCATGACTAAACTATATGATTTTGTAGGGATGAACTTTCTTTGGCCATGTTATTTTGAGAAGACATAATTGCTTAGTTAGTATGCTTGAAGTATTATTATTTCTATGTCAATATTAAACTTTTGTCTTGTATCTTTCGGATCTGAATATTCATGCCACAATTAAGAAGAATTACATTGAAATTATGCCAAGTAGCATTCCACAACAAAAATTCTGTTTTTATCATTTACCTACTCAAGGACGAGCGGGAATTAAGCTTGGGGATGCTTGATACGTTTCCAACGTATCTATAATTTTTGATTGCTCCATGCTATATTATCTTCTGTTTTGGACATTATTGGGATTTATTATCCACTTTTATATTATTTTTGGGACTAACTACTAACCGGAGGCCCAGCCCAGAATTGTTGTTTTTGTCTATTTTAGGGTTTCGAAGAAAAGTAATATCAAACTCAGTCCAAACGGAATGAAACCTTCGGGAACGTGTTTTTTGGAATGAATAAGATCCAGGAGACTTGGACCCTACGTCAAGCAACCAACAGGGAGGCCACGAGGTAGGGGGGCGCGCCTACCCCCCCAGGCGTGCCCTCCACCCTTGTGGGCCCCCTGTTGCTCCACCGACCTACTCCTTCCTCCTATATATACCTACGTACCCCCAAACAATCAGATACGGAGCCAAAACCCTAATTCCACCGACGTAACTTTCTGTATCCACGAGATCCCATCTTGGGGCCTGTTCCGGAGCTCCGCCGGAGGGGGCATCGATCATGGAGGGCTTCTACATCAACACCATAGCCTCTCCGATGAAGTGTGAGTAGTTTACCTCAGACCTTTGGGTCCATAGTTATTAGCTAGATGGCTTCTTCTCTCTTTTTGGATCTCAATACAAAGTTCTTCCCCTCTCTTGTGGAGATCTATTCGATGTAATCTTCTTTTTGCTGTGTGTTTGTTGAGACCGATGAATTGTGGGTTTATGATCAAGTTTTATCTATGAACAATATTTGAATCTTCTCTGAATTCTTTTATGTATGATTGGTTATCTTTGCAAGTCTCTTCGAATTATCAGTTTGGTTTGGCCTACTAGATTGATCTTTCTTGCAATGGGAGAAGTGCTTAGCTTTGGGTTCAATCTTGCGGTGTCCTTTCCCAATGACAGTAGGGGCAGCAAGGCACGTATTGTATTGTTGCCATCGAGGATAACAAGATGGGGTTTTCATCATATTGCATGAGTTTATCCCTCTACATCATGTCATCTTGCTTAAGGCGTTACTATGTTCTTATGAACTTAATACTCTAGATGCATGCTGGATAGCGGTCGATGTGTGGAGTAATAGTAGTAGATGCAGGCAGGAGTCGGTCTACTTGTCTCGGGCGTGATGCCTATATACATGATCATACCTAGATATTCTCATAACTATGATCAATTCTGTCAATTGCTCAACAGTAATTTGTTCACCCATCGTAAAATTCTTATGCTCTTGAGAGAAGCCACTAGTGAAACCTATGGCCCCCGGGTCTATCTTCATCATATTAATCTCCCAACACTTAGTTATTTTCATTGCTTGTATTTTACTTTGCATCTTTATCATAAAAATACCAAAAATATTATCTTATCATATCTATCAGATCTCACTCTCGTAAGTGACCGTGTAGGGATTGACAACCCCTTATCGCGTTGGTTGCGAGGATTTATTTGTTTTGTGCAGGTGCGAGGGACTCGCGCGTAGCCTCCTACTAGATTGATACCTTGGTTCTCAAAAACTGAGGGAAATACTTACGCTACTTTGCTGCATCACCCTTTCCTCTTCAAGGGAAAACCAACACAGTGCTCAGGAGGTAGCACCGCCTCCCATGCCCTAGTCATCCTCTAAGGAGTTCGCGACATGTCCATCGCCGATGCGGACGTGAGGCCGATGATGGACGTGGACAGTCGGTCATTGTCCACCTGCCACATGCGCCCCCAAAAGTTGAACGACGGTGCGTAGGAGGCGCGGCTGGCGACATTCTCATCCTCAACCGCCAGCGCGGCCAACGCTTGTGCGGCCGCTGCCACGTTTGGTTGCACCAGCAATGCGTTGCGAGTGGGGTTGTTCAGCATGTGCGGCCTTGTAGAGCGCTAGCTGCTCTGCAACGAAGTTCGGGCTCGTCATGGCCACGACCACCTCGCTTGCACGCTCGCCGTAGATTTGGCCCTCTACCAGCCGGTGCTTCTCGAGGAGGAGCTGGTTGTACCTCTGCTCCTCCTGCATCAGCCGGAACGGTGACATAGGAGCCAGCGCAGGCTGCTCAACATCCACCATGGTGGTGTTGTAGTGCGCCTGTGCCTGGTCCTTGGTCAAACTGACATGCACATGTGCCGGCTCCGGCGTGGTGTCGTTGTTGAACCCCGTCTCCATTGTGGGGTCATCGTTGGATAGCTCGGGGGAGCTGACCGGCATGCCGACCTTGATCTGCCTGGCACAACAGCTTTGCCAGGTGGCCGTGACCGTGCGAAATACCGCCAGATCCCTCGGTAGGGGTCTAAGCACAACTGAAAGTCTCGGATCGAAGGCCGCACAAAGGTTTTACCTAGGTTCAGGCCTCCGGAGAATAATACCCTACATCTTGCTTGCTTTGATATTTCATGGTGGAGGGATACCTCGTGCGAGAGGTTTACAATAGTGTTTGATGTTGCTCTGAGAGTTGTTATCTAAGATTAGGTGGGATGAAAGCCTCCTGACCTCCCCTTATATAGACCAAGGAGATATGAAAATTATGGTATACTTAAATATTTCTATGAGAATTATAAATACAATGCCCATATTGATGAATTTATTGAAAGAGTCTCCGTTGTCCAAGAAGAGACTAATACTTTGCAAGAATCTATCAAAGAATAAGTTGTTGAGATTGTGAGCTCATTACATTATTAGAAAAAACCTTATAGGTAGATGCTTAGCAGTAGCGGGGGTATATGGGTTGTGCTGCTGCCAATTAGTAGTAGCGATGGGGATAAACGCTGCGCTACTACAACATTGATAGTAGTAGCGCGGGCTATAAACCCCCGTTGCTTATTAAGTTGGCCTGAGGGTTCCCCAGGTCAAGCCATAGTAGCAGCGCGGGTTACATGTCCTGCACTACAACTAACCTTGTAGCTATAGCGCCAGATTCTTGGCCCATGTTGCTACTATGGCGAGCCCCTGGGAGGCACCACGGCCCCCGTGGGCCTGGCTTAGCAATAGCACCGATTTAGTATCCCCGCGCTACTGCTACACTGCCTTATTCCCCCACGTGCGACCATCCACCTTACTCTCTTGTGCTCACTCTCGCTCTCGCCGATGCCGCGCGCTGCCGTCCACCATTGTCGCCATCTCCACCTCGGTAAGACTCCTTCACCCCCTTCCTCCAGTCGCCGCCCTCCTTCCTCCAGCCGCCGCCATCCTCCCTCCAACCACCACCCGTCCTCACTCCCCTCTAGTCGCTACCCCTCCTCCCTCCTCCTCCTCCTCCTCCTCCTCCAGCCGCCGCCCCTCCTCCATCTGCCGCTCCTCCTCAACCCTCCTTCCCCTCCCTCCAACCCCCGCCCCTCCTCACTCCCCTCTAGCCGCCGCCCCTCCTCCCTAGAGGTATCTGCCTTCCTCCCTCCCCTTCGGCCGCCTTCCTCCTATTGGGAAACGTTGCATGGAAAACAAAAAAATTCTACGCACACGCAATATCTATCCATGGAGATGCATAGCAACGAGAGGGGATTGTATGTCTACGTACCCTCGTAGACCAGAAAGTGGAAGCATTTAACAACGCGGTTGATGTAGTTGAACACCTTCGCGATCCAACCGATCAAGTACTGAACGTATAGCACCTCCGCATTCGGCACACGTTTAGCTTGATGACGTCCTCGCCTTCTTGATCCAGCAAGATGGGCGAAGTAGTAGATGAGTTCCGGCAGCACGACGACGTGGTGGCTGTGATGGTGAAGTTGTTCCCGCAGGGCTTCGCCGTGCACTGTGGAAAACTAGACAAAGGACTAAAACTGTGGACAAGGGTGCCCGCACACGGCTAAGAGATTGTTGTCAGTTTGTGTGGCGCCTCCTCCCTCATACACACACACACACATGGGGGGAGGGGACGCAACCAAGGGGCGCCCCAAGGTGGTCGGCCGGCCCCCTTGGGCTCCTGCCCTATGACGCCCCCTTCCTTGTTTGCTTGCGGGGGGAAGGCAAGAGGAGGTGGCGCCCCCCTTTCCTTCCTCTTAGGTGGAGGGAAGGAAAGAGGGGCTAGCCATCTTCCCTTTCCATTCATAGGGCCGGCGGCCAAGGCAAGGGGCGAGCCAGCCCCTTGTGGGCTCGTCTGTTCCCCCCTCTTGGCCCATAAGGCACATTAACCTCCCGGGGCTTCCCAGAACCCCTTCCGATGATCCGATGACTACCCGATACACTCCGAAACCTTTCCGGTGACCAAATAGCATCGTCCTATTTATCAATATCTACCTCCGGAGCTCCTCGTCATGTCCGTGATCTCATCCGGAACTCCGAACAACATTCGGTCACCAAATCACATAACTCATATAATACTATATCGTCAACGAACATTAAGCGTGTGGACCCTACGGGTTCGAGAATGATGTAGACATGACCGAGATGCCTCTCCCGTCAATAACCAATAGCGGAACCTGGATACTCATACTGGTTCCTACATATTCTACAAAGAGCTTTATCGGTCAAACCTTATGACAACATACATAATTCCCTTTGTCTCTCGGTATGTTACTTGCCCGAGATTCGATCGTCGGTATCTTCATACCTAGTTCAATCTCGTTACCAGCAAGTCTCTTTACTTGTTCCATAATACATCATCTTGTAACTAACTCCTTAGTCACTTTGCTTGCAAGCTTCGTGTGATGTGTATTACCGAGAGGGCCCAGAGATACCTCTCTGATACATGGAGTGACAAATCTCAATCTCGATCCATCCCAACTCAATAGACACCATCGGAGATACCTGTAGAGCATCTTTATAATCACCAAGTTATGTTGTGACGTTTGATATCACACAAGGCATTCCTCTAGTGTCAAGGAGTTGCATGATCTCATGGTCGAAGGAATATGTATTTGACATTAAGAAAGCAGTAGCAATAAACTGGACAATCATATGCTAAGCTAACAAATGGGTCTTGTCCATCACATCATTCTCCTAATGATGTGATCCCGTTATCAAGTGACAACACATGTCCATGGTTAGAAAACCTTAACCATCTTTGATCAACGAGCTAGTCTAGTAGAGGCTCACTAGGAACATAGTATTTGTTTATGTATCCACACATGTATTTAAGTTTATGATTAATACAATTCTAGCATGCATAATAAACTTTTATCATGAATAAGGAAATATAATAATAACAACTTTATTATTGCCTCTAGGGCATATTTCCACCAATCTCCCACTTGCACTAGAGTCAATAATCTAGATTACATTGTAATGAATCTAACACCCATGGAGTCTTGGTGTTGATCACATTTTTCTCGCGGAAGAGTCTTAGTCGACGGGTCTGCTACATTCAGATCCGTATATATTTTGCAAATTTCTATGTCTCCATCCTTGAACTTTTCACGAATGGAGTTGAAGTGTCTCTCGATGTGTTTGGTTCTCTTGTGAAACCCGGATTCCCTCGCTAAGGCAATTGCACCAATGTTGTCACAAAAGATTTTCATTGGACCCGATGCACTGGGTATTACACCCCGATCGGATATGAACTCCTTCATGTGCTGCTTCCGAAGCAGCTATGTACTCCACTTCACACATAGATCCCACCATGACGCTCTATTTGGAACTGCACCAACTGACAGCTCCACCATTCAATACAAACCATATATATCTAAGATCATATCACTCAATAGAAAATACTGCATTACATTATATATTCACAGTAGTTGTTATGTGTATTTTTATTTCCTTCTAGACACTGCTATTTTATCAATCTTATTGCTACAGTGATTCTTATATTTCGCGAGGGAATATACTCATGTATTACCTGAAGGTAATCAACATAAAGCTTACATGTTCCTTCCTTGAATATATTCAGAGCTGACATAAAGTCATGTTAATATTATGCACATATAGACAATTGATATTATAGTGTCATGTTCTAAAATATCATTCTGTGAATATTATCAACCGGCCAAACTATTGTGACCGACATGAAAGGGTGAGGCGCAGCCCCACACGAAAGGGAAATGCGTCGCTGCGGAGGAGTTTTGATGGAGGGAAGGCGTGTGAGCCGAACCTGTGGTGCACGTGCTAGAGCTGATCCTATTTCAACTCAAACCCTATTTAATCTTCACCCTGGGTTTCCACAGTAACCGGTGTTTTCTTGCGTTGCAACGCACGGGCCTTTTGCTAGTGATTATAAACCATCCAATATTGATAATATAACAACATGAAACAATCAAAAATTATAGATACGTTGGAGACGTATCAGCATCCCCAAGCTTAACTCCTACTCGTCCTCGAGTAGGTAAGTGATAAAAACAGAATTTTTGATGTGGAGTGTTGTTTAACATGTCATATCATATTCTTCTGAAGCTAAACTCCCGGAATTTTGCATACATTCTTCAGAAGCTAAACTATACATTTTGATAAGTATGTTATTATGATGTTCTTCAACAGAAACTCCCGACAGATTGTGTACCTCGTCTTATGGAAATAAAAGGTGACATGAACATTATTAGCTTACGGCCCAGTTGGCCTAAGTGTCGCCGCAGTGCATACATGATTCATCAAAGAGATGGCGTCCTCACAATCAAAGACAGGAGAAAAGTTCTGAATGATCGCAGGGAACTACTTGGGGGCAACATCAAGCGCAACCCACAAATGGGAGACGGGTTCATCTGTATTCTCCATAATGAAGATTCAGGGGTTTACCTATTTTATGCTATTTTACCTTCGAGTGAGTAGCAGGTCTTAGGTAGTTATGTGCTACATTGTGCTAGAATGATGAGCTAGTTCTTATATGACTATGATGATGAGTTGTTATCATGATGATGATGATTTATGTGCTACATTGTGCTAGAATGATGAGCTAGTTCCTACATAACTATGATGATGAGTTGTTACCAACATGATGATGATGAGTTATGTGCTACATCGTTCTATAATGATGAGCTATCCTATATGTCTATGATGATGAGTTGTTATGATGATGATGAGTTATTATGATCATGATGAGCTATTATATCATTGGGTGGAAGAAACACGGATTAGATTCATGTGACCAAAAGATGGATCATCATTCTAGGACAATGATAATCCCTTAATGCTACTATATCAAAATTTGTATAATGATGTACAAATACAGTATAAAATAAAAGAATTGAAATACAGATGGATAGTAGTAGCACGGGGTGAAGACCAAGCTGAAGGAATATGCCCTAGAGGCAATAATAAATTTGTTATTTATATTTCCTTATATCATGATAAATGTTTATTATTCATGCTAGAATTGTATTAACCGGAAACTTAGTACATGTGTGAATACATAGACAAATAGAATTTCACTAGTATGCCTCTACTTGACTAGCTCGTTGAATCAATGATGGTTATGTTTCCTAACCATAGACATGAGTTGTCATTTGATTAACGAGATCACATCATTAGAGAATGATGTGATTGACTTGACCCATCTGTTAGCTTAGCACGATGATCGTTTAGTTTGTTGCTATTGCTTTCTCCATAACTTATACATGTTCCTATGACTATGAGATCATCCAACTCCCGAATACTGGAGGAACACTTAGTGTGACGCCTGGATAATTAGGCTACAGTAATCCCATGTTAAATGATGCCACGTCACCATGGTTACGGTTGTTAATCTCGCATTAGTTCAAAACCGATTCAAATTCAAATTTAAAATAAAGTCAACGACTAAAAGTTTTCAAAAGCTAAAACTATAATGTTCCCAATGTGACAAAAAAATTATAAGTAATTATCGTGGAGGATCCACATTATTATAAAATAATTAAAGGCACTAAAATAAATAAAACAATGACCAAAACAATAACTTAAATGTCTCTTTCATTAATAGAGAATACAAGGTACTTTAGTTTTGTCCCAAACTTATTGTGAGAACACTTGATTTTACAAATCTAATTGAGGGGTGGGTTTCACTTTTTCTAAAAACTATAAACTATTAAATAAGTAAAAGAAAACAGAAACAAGGAAATAAATAAAAAGAAAAGTAAAACAAAAACAAAACATAGCAAAAAAATGAAGCAAGACCCCCCCTCCACTGGGCCGTTCAACCCAGCAGGGCACCAGGCCATTAGGCTGGCCCAGCCGCGCCCCTGCATAACCCCCCACCCCGCAACCCTAGCCCACTACACCCCGGTTCCCCCACGATCCCCCACTCTCCCTCTTTCCCTCCCCGCACCGTCACCCACGAAGACCACATACACACACACACACACGGAGGAGGGGCGCCCCTGTTCGCTCCCCTCCTCTCGGAGCGCCCACGCCCGAGGAACCGCCACCTACCGCCATCGCCTGACGCCACCCCGAAGCTACCTCGCCGTCGTGTCGCCGCCCCGTCGCCGGATCTCGCTTCCCCGACTCCTCCCCGAGCGACTGCCAGTTCCCTACGGCCCCGCCGTGAGCCCCGACCTCTCCTCCTCTCTCCCTCGCACTCACGGCTTCGGCCAAGGCCGCGACCGCGCTCGCGTCCCCACGGCCAGCCTGCGTCCATGGTTGCCTCGCGCCCCGTCCTCTTCTTCGTCCCGCGATGCCGCTCGTCGCGCCTGGCCACCGCGCGTACGTGCACGCGCACCACCTATGTGCCCCTGAACGCGCCCACGGCTGCGCCCCTGCTGTCCGTCTCCCTCGCTCACCGCGCACGTGCACTCGGCTCCTGCCCGACCACAGTGACCCGCGCTGACCGCACGCACGCCCGACCTCGCCCGCGCCTTGCCAGCTCCACCCGTGGCAACCGCTTGCATCGCTGCTCACCTCCGTCGCGCCTGCTCTCCTGCAAGCGCGCCGCCCTACCTGTGCCCCGGCCTCGCCTCGTCCGCCCCAACGCACCGTCCCGGCGCCCCGACAATGCCCACATCACCACAGCCTCGCGGCCTCACCGCTGCCACGTCGGCGCCGGCCGGCGCCGCGCCGGCGTCCTCCCCTCGCCGTGGCACTGAAGGCTACGCTCAGTCCGGGCGCCCGCACCAGCACGCCCACTAGCGCCCGCTCCAGTGGCCTCCTAGGCCACTGGCATTTGGGGCCTGCCCCTGTGGAACGTTAAAAAGAAAAATAATAATAATTGGTTAATTAATTAATTAAATAAATAACTTAATTAATAATGATTGTTTAACCTAATCATTTAGTTAAATGAATTAACCATGTTTAATTAACCTGAGGCTATGGCGAATAGGACCCACCAGCAGGGTTGACCTAGTCAACCTTTGGTATGTCACCAATGAAGATCTGTCGGTCACCAATGAAGATCTGTCGGTTAGAGACTTCTCAACTGCCCCCACGCTGCATGAAACCTTCCAACTTCCCCTCTCCGTGCAAGCTCGTGAGGAGGTCAAACTGCTGCAACTTGATGTCGCAGCTGTGAGGTTTGAGGAGCATAATGATGTTTGGTCGTACTGCTGGGGGGCGACCGAGTTCAAAACGGCCAAGTATTACAAATTCTTCTTTCGGGAGGTGATTGCTCATATAGCCTTTAGATCGCTGTGGCAGACCAAGTGCACCCCCAAAATCAAAGTCTTCGGTTGGTTCTTATTGTCAGATCGCATCAATACACGTAACATGCTTAAAAGAAGGCACTATAACATTGGTTCAAACTTTGACTTCTTGCTTTGTGGCCTGCATATTGAAGAAACGGTAGAACATCTGTTCTTCCACTGTACCTTTAGCAATGAGTGTTGGCGATGCTTGGAAATAAGCTGGGCCGCGGTGGGAGATAGGTTGGATTTGGTGAGGCAATTGAAGGAACGACATCCCCGCAAAATGATCATGGAAATCTTCTTGGTTGCTGCTTGGAGCCTATGGAAGGAGCGCAACAATAACCATTTTAGACATATTGCACCCTCAGTGACCTCTTGGTGGGCTCGGTTCAAGACTAATTTTTGTAACATACAATATAGATTACCTGCTCATAAGAGACATGTGGTCTCTTCCATCTTGCAAAAGCTACCACAGGACCCTCCATAGTACTTGGTCTAGATTTTAGTTCTAGACCTTCACTACCACCCCCTGTAATTACCACCATGTAATAGCCCTTTGTTATTTCAATATATATGCAGTAGGAGCCTTTCCTACTGTCTCCACTTTCAAAAAAAACCTTTGGTCCTGCTAACATCATGCTGATGTCACGCTGACATCATAATTGCAATTTCTAAATTAATTTAATTATGCTAATTTCTAGAGAATGATTTAAAATATTTAAAAATTAATATAAATAATCCGTAGCTCGGATGAAAATACTTTGTACATGAAAGTTGCTCAGAACGACGAGACGAATCCGGATACGCAGCCCGTTCGTCCGCCACACACCCCTAGCATATCGAACACGCAACTTTCCCCCTCTGATACATCTGTCCGAAAACGTGAAACATCGGGGATACTTTCCCGGATGTTTCCCCCCTTCGCCGGTATCACCTCTTACCGCGTTAGGGCACACCCAACACCGCTGTTTGCTTTGTCATGCATCGTTATGCATCTGTTTGCATTGTATTCATTGTTTCTTCCCCTTCTTCTCTCCGATAGACTACGAGACCGACGCAGCTGCTGGTGCCCCGTCCGACTACGTCACCGACGACCCCTCCTTCTTGTCTGAGCAACCAGGCAAGCCCCCCTCTTGATCACCAGATATCGCCCACTCTTCTCTATACTGCTTGCATTAGAGTAGTGTAGCATGTTACTGCTTCCTTTAATCCTATCCTGATGCATAGCCTGTCCTTGCTACTACTGTTGTTACCTTTACCTGCAATCCTAATGCTTAGTATAGGATGCTAGTTTATCATTAGTGGCCCTACATTCTTGTCCATCTGCCATGCTATACTATCGGGCCGTGATCACCCGGGAGGTGATCACGGGTATATACTTATACATATATACATGCTACACGTGACTAAAGTCGGGTCGGCTCGTAGGAGTACCCGCGAGTGATTTCGATGTTGGGGGCTGAAGGGGCAGGTGGCTCCATCCTGGTAGAGGTGGGCCTGTGTTCCCGAAGGCCCCCGACTGTTACTTTGTGGCGGAGCGACATGGCAGGTTGAGACCACCTAGGAGAGAGGTGGGCCTGGCCCTGGTCGGTGTCCGTGGTTATTTCAAAATAACACGCTTAACGAGATCTTGGTATTTGATCTGAGTCTGGCTACTGGCCTATACGCACTAACCAACCACGCGGGAACAGTTATGGGCACTCGACGTCGTGGTATCAGCCGAATCCTTCGTGACGTTAGCGACTGAGCGGTGCGCGCCGGATTGGACCGTAAGCCTGCTCTTGTATTAAGGGGGCTAGTTCTGCTTCCGGCCACGTTCGCAACATGCAGGTGTGCAAAGGGCGATAGGCCTAGACCCCTGCACCATAGGATTTAGACCGGCGTGCTGACCTCTCTGTTGTGCCTAGGTAGGGCTGCGACGTGTTGATCTTCCAAGGCCGGGCATGACCCAAAAAAGTGTGTCCAGACAAAGGGGATCGAGCGCGTTGGGAAATGTGGTGCACCACTGCAGGGAAGTTGATCTATTCGAATAGGCGTGTCCCTCGGTAAAAGGACGACCCGAAGTTGTATCTTGACCTTATGACAACTAGAACCGGATACTTAATAAAACACACCCTTCCAAGTGCCAGATACAACCAGTGATCGCTCTCTCACAGGGCGACGAGGGGAGGATCACCGGGTAGGATTATGCTATGCGATGCTACTTGGTGGACTTACCTTCTGCTCTCTTCTACATGCTGCAAGATGGAGCTGGCCAGAAGCGTAGTCTTTGATAGGACTAGCTATCCCCCTCTTATTCTGGCATTCTGCAGTCCAGTCCACATATGATAGCCTTATTCCATTTGATACCAATGCATACATATGTAGTGTAGCTCCTTGCTTGCGAGTACTTTGGATGAGTACTCACGGTTGCTTTGCTCCCTCTTTTCCCCCTTTCTAAACCCGATTGCTGCGACCAGACGATGGAGCCCAAGAGCCAGACGCCACCGTCGGCGATGACTCCTACTACACTGGAGGTGCCTACTACTACGTGCAGCCCGCTGACGATGACCAAGAGTAGTTTAGGAGGATCCCAGGCAGGAGGCCTGCGCCTCTTTCGATCTGTATCCCAGTTTGTGCTAGCCTTCTTAAGGCAAACTTGTTTAACTTATGTCTGTACTCAGATATTGTTGCTTCCGCTGACTCGTCTATGATTGAGCTCTTGTATTTGAGCCCTCGAGGCCCCTGGCTTGTAATATGATGCTTGTATGACTTACTTTATTTGTAGAGTTGTGTTGTGATATCTTCCCGTGAGTCCCTGATCTTGATCGTACACGTTTGCGTGTATGATTAGTGTGCGATTGAATCAGGGGCGTCACAAGTTGTAATCAGAGCCGACTGCCTGTAGGAATCCCCCTTCCAACTCCTTGGCCGAAGTTGGGTCTAGTCATTGCAAAAACTTTTACTAACATGGCTGTGTGGCCTATGGGCCCACGTCGCCATTGGGTGGTATTAGGATCTTTTATTCCTCGTCTATACTCTGAGACTCCGATCTCCCTTCTATTCGGGTTAAATGAATTTTACTAAATCTAACATTAGGATCTCGTGATCACTTTCACCCGGAGAGCACCTTATTACCGATGATCATCTACTGCACTAGAAGATTACGGGGATACTCTATGATGTTCTCTCGAGAGTTTGTGCCATCTCCTTTGCAATTCCCATCCATCGACAAAGCTTTATGGATAACCACGTACACTTGCCATTCATACAATTATTCCCCGTTGATCTTGTTATTATAAGATACCTTGAAATTCTCTCTATTGTTTCGAGAATACTTTGTGCCTACTTCCTTGCAGTTCTTTGCCACATGAATACCCATATGGATAATTCCTCGCACTTGCCGAGTATCCGCTGATCCCTAGTTGTTCATGTGTTCCACGAAAGTCCTCGAGATACCATTCGATTTTCTGAAAATCCTCAACAGCCAATTGCTCTTGATTTCCTTGCCTTCCAGCATTATGGTTAATTCCATACTTCTAGTAATCTCCATTGACATCCTCTGTCACTATCATTTCGAGTCACTTGATTCGATATGTTGCGAATACTCGCAATCCTCAATCCGATCCTAGAATTCATCCTTCCGGCTTAGACGTCATTTTGAACATGAGCTGGTCCACAACCAATCAAGTTGTTGTCAAATGTACCCCTAAGTCTATTCAACTTATCCATTCTTAATCAGAGCGTTTGCTTCCGATCCCTTGATTGGAAATCATAATTCATTTGCATTTGAGCTTTGAATTAGTCGGTTGTTTCTATAATCTGATGCCTTTGCATTCTCTTTCCTTCTGATTGAGTACCGATACTCACATCAGATTCCTTGTGGTCCGCAAGACCAATTGCTTGGTTATTATCTAACAATGTCCTTCATATCCAATAACCTTGAGAGTTTCTCCCCTGATACATAATGCCTTTGGTAAATTGTGTCTTCTGCCTTTGGCAAGTTATATCCTATGCTTTTGTCAACCATGCTCTGCTTCGAGCATGTGTCAAATTGATCCTAAAGTTCATGGTATATGTTCTAAGAGGCCATGTTGGGTTGAACCTACGCCTTTCTAATCTGTGTGAAACCGGAAACTACTACAGGTCATACACTACTGTTGTTATGTCAGATAAAATTTCAACACTACAACTTTGTTAAAAGCGAGAAGTGAATGAAAGGTTATGCATTGCAGAAGTGGGAGTCGACCTTGAACTTTGTGTTCATGCCCATAGAAACGATGTATACCTTATCATGGAAGCTTCTCTTAAAATAATTATCCCCTTGTTATAAGTTCATATTGTATCTGTGGACGTGGTTCCGTCTCGGTGTACAAAAAGAGGGGTACACTTTTTGTACCCCTATAACTGTGCACGGGCAGTCTGAGCCATGGGCACCACCACACTGAGCAAGGCAAGGGAGGTGAGCCAAGGTAAGGCCGGAGCTCAAGAGAAGCAGAACGATGCCAAGACCAAGACCACAAAGAGCAAAGGGGACGAAGCGGACCCCCCCGGCAAGATCCTTGCCGGGAGGCAGTTTTAGCAAACCCGGCAAGACCCTTGCCGTGGCAGCTCGCCCCACACCTATGGAGTGAGTCACCCTTGAGTCCACTGCCCCCATGGGGCAAGGATTCGGGAGACATCCCCGTGGTGGCATGCAGATCTTTGTGAAGACATTCGAGTTTAGATACACCCTTCAGAAGATGATGATCCTTGGCGGGATCCCAGCCAAGGAGGACCACAAGGCCCCCGGCAAGAGCCTTGCCGGGGATGACAGCAGGCGCCACGGCAAGACCCTTGCCGGGGCCCCGGCAAAGCCCTTGCCAAAAACACCTGTTGGGCCACCATCAGGCCCACGTCAGCCAAACCTCCACCGCCGTTCGCATGCAGCTGCCGACCCAACCAGCTGGGCAGGCACCTGCGTGGCGGTATGCAGATCTTCGTGGAGACCCACCACTGCGCCACCTCAGCTGCCTGCCTGCCTACATGGCACCATGGACGCCGCTGGCCAGGGCGTGTGTCGACGCGAGAGGGAGCGGCAACGGACGAGACAGGGCTCTCCCCCGTCCCCGATAAAGCAAGGACACCTGGGCAAGACGCATTAAATGCACCTTGTCATGTAATGCGAGGGATAACCTCGCACCACTATTCCCTTTCCACCTCCTGGTGCTACTGTGGCACCCCTTTCCTATAAAAGGAGGCCCGAGGCGACCAGGAGGAAGATTCGGCTTTTTGGAGCTCCTCACGCCCCATAGCTAGCTCAAGAACACAGATATACAATCCACCAAAGCAGGAGTAGGGTTTTACGCATCCCCGCGGCCCGAACCTGGATAAACGAACCGTGTGCTATCTGTTTGATCCGCTCTTCTCATGACCCCGCGCCCCACAACCGTAGTAGGTATTCTTGTGATCCCATAGGTGTCATTCCCACCGACATCTTTGGCGCGCCAGGGGGCTCTACCACGATCGGCAACGCCCTTGCCCTGTTTCGAGTCCGCTCAACAGCTTAAGCGGCTGCGTCGAGAATGGCAGAGTAGCCTTCCGCGATCTGCAACGCCCCCGATTCTGACTCGAGTCAAGCTCGACAGTTCAAGCGGCCGCGTTCAGAACGGAAAGGTGGCTCGTCCGGCAGCACGCGTACCCGGCTGGCCATGGGGATCCGTCCCCAAAACGCCGCTAGGGGCTTCCGTGCTGGCAAGCCTTCCCGATCAACGTAGGGCACACATACAATGAGGAATCAAACGGGGAAATAACATGCATGAAAATTAAGAGTACTTCAAAGTTATATTACATCACATCATAGCTGCGGTTCTAACTAAAGATAAAATTTGTCTTGGTCGGGAACCCGCAGCGGCGAAGAAGAACGGGATGCCTAATCCCGACGCTGGCCTTCCACCCTCTTGATTTTGTCGATGCAGTCGGTGATGGGCTTGATGTGCTCCTTGAGCACCGTGAAGTCAGCACCATCCGACAAGCTCTTCATCGCGGCCGCGAAGTCAAGATCGGGATTCTAGTACGCCGTCTTGGTGAGGACCTTGGTCATGACCCTCCGGCAAAGTCGCCGGGCCTCCTCGGCCAGCGTGGCCGCCCTGTTGGAGTGAAGATACGCCAAGGCTCCGAGGACGCCCTCGAAGAACAGGGTCAACTTGGTGTTAACGGTCCCGCTACGCTCAGGGGCGTACCTCACGTGTGGCATCCCCATGGTGGCCAACTGCGAGGTGACCCTGCCGGCGACCTCCTCCAGGCGGCTGATCCATCTGTTCTCGCCCACCACATAATCCTGCTGGGAGGCGGCCTCGTTCGCCCGCAGCTCCTTCTCCTCCTCCAGGCTCCTGGTCAAGGTCTCCTCCCGAGCCCTGCTCTCCGACAACATCTTCTCGAGATCCTCCAGCTTCAGCTTGAGGTCTCTGCGGAGTTTTGCGCTTCGGAGAGCTCCCCAGCCCTGCTGATGACCGCTCCTTGTGCCTCCACCAAGGTGCTGTTGAGCGTGCTCTTCTCGTTGGACAGCTTGAGGGCCTGCTCCTTCAGCTCGTCCTGGGCCACCTGCAACTCCCTTACCTTGCCGACATGGGCCAGAGCCTGGGCATCGAGTGCCTCCTTGTGCCTCTGCTCCAGCTCGCGAGTCCGCCGCATGACAAGGGCCTCGAGCTCCTCATCCTTGCCACAGAGCGCTGCGACAAGCTTCGCCTCACGCGCGGTGAGGTCCTCTTCCTGGGAATTCAAGGTGGCTTGATGCTGGTTCCGTGCGGCCTCGGCCGCGGCAGCCAAGTTCGCCGCCTTTTCCTGGGCCTTCTCGATGTCGGCCATCTTCATGGTGAGCTCCGCATCGCGCTCGGCCAATTTCTCCTGAAAGGCCCTCGGCTCCTCGCGAGCCTGGTGGAACCAAGTCTGCGTCTCGGCAACGCGTGCCTTGAAGTCCACCTCCGTGTTGTCCACCGTTGCCATCCTGGACTTGACCTTGTCCAGGCGAGCATGGTAGAGCACTTGGAGCTTCCGGAAATTGGCCCCCATGGCACGGAAAAGCTGCTCTTCTGGAGAACCGTCGCCACCAATGCCCGGCTCATTAACCACCTCGAGCCCGGTGGTGGCAAGCACCTCGCTGTCGAAAACTTCCCCTTCGGCGGGCGCCCGGCTTGACGCCCCTGGGAGGTGGACGAAGAGATCGTCGCCCACCTTCAGATACCTGCCGGGGCCCGAGGTTGAGGAGGAGGGAGGCTGGTCACCCACCACCTCTTCCTCGGTGGAGGCCTTGCCGGCCTCACCGGCAGGTCCACCGCTGGTGCCCTCGGTAGAAGCCTCGCCGATCGCCTTGGCGGCCCCCGCCGCGGTGTCCTCGGCAGCATCCTTGGCGGCCTCCTCAGCAATGTTCCTAGAAACGGTATCCACGTCCTTCATACCTGTTGAAGGAGGGCCTGGGCAGCAACGGGAGCAATGAAGCCAAGAAAAGAATAAGGAAAAAACAGAGACGAAGGACAGGCGACTCGCCAGTGCCAGGCTGTGAAGCAGAAGTCCCCTCTCCGCCAGCATTTGGCGTCGTGGAAGAGCCACCAGCGCCCAAGTTCCCCTCTTACTCCATGGGTGCAGGCTCTGTGCCTGATGCCCTTGCCGGGGACGCCCCCCGCGGCGGCGTAGTTGATGGGGGTGGTGTGTTAGGAGTAGCCCTCTGTGGCTCCTCCTGCTGCCGCTCCCCTCCTGCAAACCCGGCAAGGTCAGCATCATAGCATCGAGCACCTACCACATGTCGAGTAAGAAGAGGGTGACGAACTTACGCTGGGGGCTGCGCCGGGGGCTGCTGTCCGGGCTGCTCAGCACCACTAGTGGTGTCTTTGAAGGCCCAGCCGGGGGCTGGCTGCTCGCCGAGGTCCTCGTCCTCTTCACCCTCTCGGCCAACATCTATGTCTCCCTGCGGAAGCAAAAATGGATCAAGACAAGCGACCCAATTCAAGGAAATGAAATGACAGTAAGGAACGGAGAACTTACTCGTCATCCATCTCTTCCTCTTCCACTAGTTTCCTTTTCCTCTCCAGGCTGAGAGGCCCGAGATCAAAAGGGAGCTCCGCATCATCATCCGAGTCGACGCCTACCGGAGGAGGCGAAGGAGGCGGCGGGGTTTGTGCGCGCCCGGATGAGGAAGGGGCTGTTGTCTTGTTCTTCTCAACGGCCTTCGTCAGCCTCTTGGTTGCCGTGGCCCTCGTGTGGCGCCCAGACCCCTCCAGGGTCAATTGAGGCCGCGCAGCCCTGTCGGGCCGGATCGGCTCACCGGAGCCAGCCCGCCGCGGGACTCACCCTCTTCCCCTGGTTGGCGTCGAGCCCGCCGCCGCGTCCTCCTCCTCCCCCGACGACTCGTCGGCCGCGTCTTCGATGAGCGGAGATCCAGTGTTGGCGCTACTGACCTCCCCGGAGGCCGCCGCCCACCGGGAGAGCTCCTCTTCCTCCGCCGCCGTTGCGGCCATGTCCTCCACGCCCCCGGCGCTGACTGCCTCCGTGGCAAGCTGTGCCTCCCTCACCCTGGTGGCGATGTAGTCCAGCTCTGCCTGGGTGGTGTCCATGATAAGCCACCGCTCGGTGTCGGCATTGACGTACACCTCGATCAGGGTGTCGAATAATTGCTGCACATCCTCGACCTTCGGCTCCTTCCAGCTCGGGACAGGGCCGTGTGCATTACAGTCCGGCATCATGGCGATGATCTCGGACCGACGCGAATTGTTGCACAACGGGACCACCCCCGCCGGCAGCTTGAAAAATGGCCCCTTCAGGGCCTTGCCAACCTTTGCGGCAGCCCTCGCGGCCTTGCCGGTCCGCTCGACCTCGCCATAGCGACACACATCAAGCTGGAAAATCCGCTGGCAGAAGTGGGCATGCGCCAACACTGTGAAGTTGTGATCGAGGCCGGGGCGGAGTCGCATAATGTCAGCCGGGTTCATAAAGAGCCAAGCTGGCCTCCCCTTGCTGTGCAACGGGGCGATCCGGCAGCGAATGTAGTCCGCCCCGATCATCTCAAGGGTGAGTCCGGCCTGGGTGAGCCGGAGAATCCTGGTGGTGGCGACGGTGAGCCTCCCATCGGCGGCGTCGACATTGCTCCAATCGCTGCCGTGGACCGGCGGCACTCGGCGGACCTTGCAGAATTCCGGCGGGTTTTCATCTTCAATCTAGCACCACCGGCCACGCCATTCCTCCCACCTCTCCTTCACGGCACCGTCCGGGTACGCCCCCTTGGATCTTGGGATCCAGGTGACGCAACCGGAGACGGCTCCTCCCGGCTGGATTCGAGGGAAGAAGTAATGGCGGAAGAGCGCCGTGTTGGGATGCACCCCGGCAAAGCCTTCACAAAGATGCGCGAAGAAAGCCATGCACGCCACCGCATTCGGAGTAAAATCCAAGAGGCGAAAGCCGAAGGTGCGCATAACATCACAGAAGAAATCGGAGAAAGGAGGGCATAACCCGCAAGAAAAGTAATCAATGAAGAAGGGGTACCGATTTGAGGCAGGATCAGCGCAAGCAGCAGGAATGATGCGCGTCGCCGGGTGTCCCGAATCCTCTCCCCCCGTCTTCACTCCCCATAGGGGCTTGAAGGAGGCCCGGAGCTCTTGAACATCAACCGTCAAGGGGAAGAAGAAGGCGGACTTCGTCCAGTCCCCCGACAGCGCGCTCTCCGGCGGCTCCACCGTCCTGGCGCCCTTAGCCACCCCCTTGCCCTTGGCGAATTTGGGAGCCATGGCGACCAAGAAGTTCAGAGGGCTGAGGAAGGGGGATGGAAAAGCAGCGGCGGCGGGCGATAGCGAAAGCTTAGGAAGGAAGGAAGAAGGGGAACAGCGACTCTGAGATCGAAAAAGGCATGAGGGAAGAGGAGAAAGTGAGCAGCGCGCCCACGGTTATTCCTTCTTATGGGGGAAAAACGCGGGCCGCCTCCTTTCACATTAACTGTGATGTGACGCATGCCCACAGGAAGCAACCCCACGCATGCCGCCCACGTCACACACGCCTCCCCACGCCGCGCCACGCGCGGGAAGCATGGGAAGCGCAGCGCGCGAAGAGACTTACCGCGGTAAAAACCGCCCCGCCTGCCCGCGCACCGTTTTTGGGCCTAGCCCAACGACGCGATTGCACTTACGTGCGGCCCAGGCCCGGGGGCTCCTGTCGGTGTACAAAAAGAGGGGTACACTTTTTGTACCCCTATAACTGTGCACGGGCAGTCTGAGCCACGGGCACCACCACACTGAGCAAGGCAAGGGAGGTGAGCCAAGGTAAGGCCGGAGCTCAAGAGAAGCAGAACGACGCCAAGACCAAGACCACAAAGAGCAAAGGGGACGAAGCGGACCCCCCCCGGCAAGATCCTTGCCGGGAGGCGGTTTTAGCAAACCCGGCAAGACCCTTCCGTGGCAGCTCGCCCCACACCTACGGAGTGAGTCACCCTTGGGTCCACTGCCCCCATGGGGCAAGGATTCGGGAGACATCCCCGTGGTGGCATGCAGATCTTTGTGAAGACATTCGCGATCAGATACACCCTTCAGAAGATGATGATCCTTGGCGGGATCCCAGCCAAGGAGGACCACAAGGCCCCCGGCAAGAGCCATGCCAGGGATGACAGCAGGCACCACGGCAAGACCCTTGCCGGGGCCCCGGCAAGGCCCTTGCCAAAAACACCCGTTGGGCCACCATCAGGCCCATGCCAGTCAAACCTCCACCGTCGTTCGCATGCAGCTGCCGACCCAACCAGCTGGGCAGGCACCTGCGTGGCGGCATGCAGATCTTCATGGAGACCCACCACTGCGCCACCTCAGCTGCCTGCCTGCCTACATGGCACCGCGGACGCCGCTGGCCAGGGCGTGTGTCGACGCGAGAGGGAGCGGCAACGGACGAGACAGGGCTCTCCCCCGTCCCCGATAAAGCAAGGACACCTAGGCAAGACGCATTAAATGCACCTTGTCATGTAATGCGAGGGATAACCTCGCACCACTGTTCCCTTTCCACCTCCTGGTGCTACTGTGGCACCCCTTTCCTATAAAAGGAGGTCCGAGGCGACCAGGAGGAGGATTTGGCTTTTTGGAGCTCCTCACGCCCCATAGCTAGCTCAAGAACACAGATATACAATCCACCAAAGTAGGAGTAGGGTTTTACGCATCCCCGCGGCCCGAACCTGGATAAACGAACCATGTGCTATCTGTTTGATCCGCTCTTCTCACGACCCTGCGCCCTGCAACCGTAGTAGGGATTCTTGTGATCCCATAGGTGTCGTTCCCACCGACATCTTTGGCACGCCAGGGGGCTCTACCACGATCGGCAACGCCCTTGCCCTGTTTCGAGTCTGCTCAACAGCTCAAGCGGCTGCGTCGAGAATGGTAGAGTAGCCTTCCGCGATCTGCAACGCCCCCGATTCTGACTCGAGTCAAGCTCGGCAGTTCGAGCGGCCGCGTTCAGAATGAAAAGGTGGCTCGTCCGGCAGCACGCGTACCCGGCTGGCCATGGGGATCTGTCCCCAAAACGCTGCTAGTGGCTTCCACGCCGGCAAGCCTTCCCGATTGATGTAGGGCACGCATACAAAGAGGAATCGAACGGGGAAATAACTTGCATGAAAATTAAGAGTACTTCAAAGTTATATTACATCACATCATAGCTGCGGTTCTAACTAAAGATAAAATTTGTCTTGGTCGGGAACCCGCAACGGCGAAGAAGAACGGGATGCCTAATCCCGGCGCTGGCCTTCCACCCTCTTGATTTAGTCGATGCAGTCGGTGATGGGCTTGATGCGCTCCTTGAGCACCGTGAGGTCAGCACCATCCGGCAAGCTCTTCATCGCGGCCGTGAAGTCAAGATCGGGATTCCAGTACGCCGTCTTGGTGAGGACCTTGGTCACGACCCTCTGGCAAAGTCGCCGGGCCTCCTCGGCCAGCGTGGCCGCCCTGTTGGAGTGAAGATACGCCAAGGCTCCGAGGACGCCCTCGAAGAACAGGGTCAACTTGGTGTTGACGGTCCCGCTGCGCTCAGGGGCGTACCTCACGTGTGGCATCCCCATGGTGGCCAACTGCGAGGTGACCTTGCCGGCGACCTCCTCCAGACGGCTGATCCATCTGTTCTCGCCCGCCACATAATCCTGGTGGGAGGCGGCCTTGTTCGCCCGCAGCTGCTTCTCCTCCTCCAGGCTCCTGGTCAAGGTCTCCTCCCGAGCCCTGCTCTCCGACAGCATCTTCTCGAGATCCTCCAGCTTCAGCTTGAGGTCTCTGACGGAGTTTTGCGCTTCGGAGAGCTCCCCAGCCCTGCTGATGACCGCTCCTTGCGCCTCCACCAAGGTGCTGTTGAGCGTGCTCTTCTCGTTGGACAGCTTGAGGGCCTGCTCCTTCAGCTCGTCCTGCGCCTCCTCCAACTCCCTTACCTTGCCGGCATGGGCTAGAGCCTGGGCATCGAGTGCCTCCTTGTGCCTCTGCTCCAGCTCGCGAGTCCGCCGCGCGACAAGGGCCTCGAGCTCCTCATCCTTGCCACGGAGCACTGCGGCAAGCTTCGCCTCACACGCGGTGAGGTCCTCTTCCTGGGAATTCAAGGTGGCTTGATGCTGGTTCTGGGCGGCCTCGGCCGCGGCATCCAAGTTCGCCGCCTTTTCCTGGGCCTTCTCGATGTCGGCCATCTTCATGGTGAGCTCCACATCGCGCTCGGCCAATTTCTCCTGAAAGGCCCTCTGCTCCTCGCGAGCCTGGAGGAACCAGGTCTGCGTCTCGGCAACGCACGCCTTGAAGTCCACCTCCGTGTTGTCCAGTATTGCCATCCTGTACTTGACCTTGTCCAGGCGAGCACGGTAGAGCACTTGGAGCTTCCAGAAATTGGCCCCCATGGCACGGAAAAGCTGCTCTTCTGGAGAACCGTCGCCACCAATGCCCGGCTCATCAACCACCTCGAGCCCGGTGGCGGCAAGCACCTCGCCGTCAAAAACTTCCCCTTCAGCGGGCGCCCGTCTTGACGCCCCTGGGAGGTGGACGAAGAGATCGTCGCCCACCTTCAGATACCTGCCGAGGCCCGAGGTTGAGGAGGAGGGAGGCTGGTCACCCACCACCTCTTCCTCGGTGGAGGCCTTGCCGGCCTCACCGGTAGGTCCACCGCTGGTGCCCTCGGTAGAAGCCTCGTCGGTCGCCTTGGCGGCCCCCGCCGCGGTGTCCTCGGCAGCATCCTTGGCGGCCTCCTCAACAATGTTCCCAGCAACGGTATCCACGTCCTCCATACCTGTTGAAGGAGGGCCTGGGCAGCAACGGGAGCAATGAAGCCAAGAAAAGAATAAGGGAAAAACAGAGACGAAGGACAGGCGACTCGCCAGTGCCAGGCTGTGAAGCAGAAGTCCCCTCTCCGCCAGCATTTGGCGCCGTGGCAGAGCCACTAGCGCCCAAGTTCCCCTCTTCCTCCATGGGTGCGGGCTCCGTGCCTGATGCCCTTGCCGGGACGCCCCCCGCGGCGGTGTAGTCGATGGGGGTGGTGTGTTAGGAGTAGCCCTCTGTGGCTCCTCCTGCTGCCGCTCCCCTCCTGCAAACCCGGCAAGGTCAGCATCATAGCATCGAGCACCTACCACATGTCGAGTAAGAAGAGGGTGACGAACTTACGCTGGGGGCTGCGCCCGGGGCTGCTGTCCATGCTGCTCAGCACCACCAGTGGTGTCTTTGAAGCCCTAGCCGGGGGCTGGCTGCTTGCCGAGGTCCTCGCCCTCTTCACCCTCTGGGCCAACATCTCTGTCTCCTGCGGAAGCAAAAATGGATCAAGACAAGCGACCCAATTCAAGGAAATGGAAATGACAGTAAGGAACGGAGAACTTACTCGTTATCCGTCTCCTCCTCTTCCACCAGTTTCCTTTTCCTCTCCGGGCTGAGAGGCCCGAGATCAAAAGGGAGCTCCGCATCATCATCCGAGTCGACGCCTGCCGGAGGAGGCGAAGGAGGCGGCGGGGTTTGTGCGCGCCCAGATGAGGAAGGGGCAGTTGTCTTCTTCTCAGCGGCCTTCATCAGCCTCTTGGTTGCCGTGGCCCTCATGTGGCGCCCAGACCCCTCCAGGGTCAATTGAGGCCGCGCAGCCCTGCCGGGCCGGATCAGCTCACCGGAGCCAGCCCGCCGCGGGACTCACGCTCTTCCCCTGGTTGGCGTCGAGCCCGCCGCCGCGTCCTCCTCCTCCCCCGATGACTCGTCAGCCGCGTCTTCGACGAGCGGAGATCCAGTGTTGGCGCTGCTGACCTCCCCGGAGGCCGTGCCCACCGGGAGAGCTCCTCTTCCTCCGCCGCCGTTGCGGCCATGTCCTCCACGCCCCCGGCGCTGCCGGCCTCCGCGGCAAGCTGTGCCTCCCTCGCCCTGGTGGCGATGTAGTCCAGCTCTGCCTGGGTGGTGTCCATGATAAGCCACCGCTCGGCGTCGGCATTGACGTACACCTCGATCAGGGTGTCGAAGAATTGCTGCACATCCTCGACCTTCGGCTCCTTCCAGCTCGGAACAGGGCCGTGCGCATTACAGTCCGGCATCATGGCGATGATCTCAGACCGACGCGAATTGTTGCATAACAGGACCACCCCCGCTGGCAGCTTAAAAATGGCCCCTTCAGGGCCTTGCCAACCTTTGCGGCAGCCCTCGCGGTCTTGCCGGTCCGCTCAACCTCGCCATCGCGACACACATCAAGCTGGAAAAGCCGCTGGCAGAAGTGGGCATGCGCTAGCACTGTGAAGTTGTGATCGAGGCTGGGGCGGAGTCGCATAATGTCAGACGGGTTCGTAAAGAGCCAAGCTGGCCTCCCCTTGCTGTGCAACGGGGCGATCCGGCGGCGAATGAAGTCCGCCCCGATCATCTCAAGGGTGAGTCCGGCCTGGGTGAGCCGGAGAATCCTGGTGGTGGCGATGGTGAGCCTCCCATCGGCGGCGTCGACATCGCTCCAATCGCTGCCACGGACCAGCAGCACTCGGCGGACCTTGCAGAATTCCAGCGGGTTTTCATCTTCAATCCAGCACCACCGGCCACGCCATTCCTCCCACCTCTCCTTCATGGCACCGTCCGGGTACGCCCCCTTGGATCTTGGGATCCAAGTGACACAACCGGAGACGGCTCCTCCCGGCTGGATTCGAGGGAAGAAGTAATGGCAGAAGAGCGCCGTGTTGGGCTGCACCCCAGCAAAGCCTTCGCAAAGATGCACGAAGAAAGCCATGCACGCCACCGCATTCGGAGTAAAATCCAAGAGGCGAAAGCTGAAGGTGCGCATAATGTCGCAGAAGAAATCGGAGAAAGGAGGGCATAACCCGCAAGAAAAGTAATCAACGAAGAAGGGGTACCGATTTGAGGCAGGATCAGCGCAAGCAGCAGGAATGATGCGCGTCGCCGGGTGTCCCGAATCCTCTCCCCCTGTCTTCACTCCCCATAGGGGCTTGAAGGAGGCCCGGAGCTCTTGAACATCAACCGTCGAGGGGAAGAAGAAGGCGGACTTCGTCCGGTCCCCCGACAGCGCGCTCTCCGGCGGCTCCACCGTCCCGGTGCCCTTAGCCACCCCCTTGCCCTTGGCGAATTTGGGAGCCATGGCGACCAAGAAGTTCAGAGGGCTGAGGAAGGGGGATGGCAAAGCAGCGGCAGCGGGCGACAACGAAAGCTTAGGAAGGAAGGAAGAAGGGGAACGGCAACTCTAAGATCGGAAAAGGCACGAGGGAAGAGGAGAAAGTGAGCAGCGCGCCCACGGTTATTCCTTCTTATGGGGGGAAAACGCGGACCACCTCCTTCACATTAACTGTGATGTGACGCATGCCCGCGGGAAGCAACCCCACGCATGCCGCCCACGTCACACACGCCTCCCCACGCCGCGCCACGCGCGGGAAGCATGGGAAGCGCAACGCGCGAAGAGACTTACCGCGGTAAAAACCGCCCCGCCTGCCCGCGCACCGTTTTTGGGCCTAGCCCAACAACGCGATTGCGCTTACGTGTGGCCCAGGCCCGGGGCTCCTGTCGGTGTACAAAAAGAGGGGTACACTTTTTGTACCCCTATAACTGTGCACGGGCAGTCTGAGCCATGGGCACCACCACACTGAGCAAGGCAAGGGAGGTGAGCCAAGGTAAGGCCGGAGCTCAAGAGAAGCAGAACGACGCCAAGACCAAGACCGCAAAGAGCAAAGGGGACGAAGCGGACCCCCCTGGCAAGATCCTTGCCGGGAGGCGGTTTTAGCAAACCCGACAAGACCCTTGCCGTGGCAGCTCGCCCCACACCTACGGAGTGAGTCACCCTTGAGTCCACCGCCCCCATGGGGCAAGGATTCGGGAGACGTCCCCGTGGTGGCATGCAGATCTTTGTGAAGACATTCGAGATCAGATACACCCTTCAGAAGATGATGATCCTTGGCGGGATCCCAGCCAAGGAGGACCACAAGGCCCCCAGCAAGAGCCTTGCCGGGGATGATAGCAGGCGCCACGGCAAGACCCTTGCCGGGGCCCCGGCAAAGCCCTTGCCAAAAACACCCGTTGGGCCACCATCAGGCCCACGCCTGTCAAACCTCCACCGCAGTTCGCATGCAGCTGCCGACCCAACCAGCTGGGCAGGCACCTGCGTGGCGGCATGCAGATCTTCATGGAGACCCACCACTGCGCCACCTCAGCTGCCTGCTTGCCTACATGGCACCGCAGACGCTGCTGGCTAGGGCGCGTGTCGACGCGAGAGGGAGCGGCGACGGACGAGACATGGCTCTCCCCCATCCCCGATAAAGCAAGGACACCTGGGCAAGACGCATTAAATGCGCCTTGTCATGTAATGCGAGGTATAACCTCGCATCACTGTTCCCTTTCCACCTCCTAGTGCTATTGTGGCACCCCCTTTCCTATAAAAGGAGGCCCGAGGCGACCAGGAGGAGGATTCGGCTTTTTGGAGCTCCTCACGCCCCATAGCTAGCTCAAGAACACAGATATACAATCCACCAAAGCAGGAGTAGGGTTTTACGCATCCCCGCGGCCTGAACCTGGATAAACGAACCGTGTGCTATCTGTTTGATCCACTCTTCTCACGACCCCGCGCCCCGCAACCGTAGTAGGGATTCTTGTGATCCCATAGGTGTCGTTCCCACCGACATTCCGACCATGTTTCTCCTTGATTCCATTTCTCATGCAAGGTTGAGCAGTTGTCTTCTACAGAGCATTACCCTAGTCCAACCTCTACTTTGATCTGTCATTGAGTATTACCCCCCTTGTATCTCGAGATTATCATGGAACTGCATACTTATTATGAGTTCTTCATCAAGTGCTACATTCTCATTGATTCCAATTTTTCACGGGCTCTGAGTTATTGAACACTCAAAGACACCGATAACTGACTCAAGTCCGCACCGCGATTAAACAAATCTTGGTAACCTTCATTACTTACGAGTTTGAACTCGACCACGTCATTTCTAGCCTGCTTGGCTGTATCCTTGTCGTGTCGATTTTAACTGTGCTACCTGGTCCTTCCCGGAGCAAAAATTTCGACGGTGAGCTAATCTTACGTCGACCTTCCTCGTCATATCAATTGTCCTTGAACAACAAGCTTGATTTCAAGTTTGTGTCGTACCCATGGTTTCAATAACTTACCGCTTCATCATTCCGTTGACTTGATGTCATCGCCGATCGGTTACATCTTCTTGAAACCTCTCGACAAATGTGTCGTGATCATCATCAACGTTCTGAGGTATTCTAGGATATCAATTGAATTCGTGATGAGAAATACCATCCTTGCCCTCGATGATTTGTATTATCATCGACCACTTTATTGTCTCCACACCAACACAAACTTGTTCATGTTTTGTGTTAAACCTTGACTTCCTTGCTACCCAGCAATTGTTCTTCTTACCTTGGAGTATTACCATCTTTTATGTCAAGAATGTCGTGAGAATTTCACCACCTCTTAAGAATTCTTGATATAGTAATACTTCTCGCCATCTCCGTTCATATCTTGGTCCTCGTGTTGTTTCTAACCGGGATACCAGCCATTTAACTATGATTGGTGAAGTCAAAACTTCTAGCAACCCTATTGCTTGTAAGTTAATGAATGATAGTTACATTCTTTGTGTATTGGATATCGAATCACCATTCTAACATTGATCGTACTACCTAAGCCCATATTTCGGGTGCACTTTTCAACCAATGTTTAATTGTGTATGTTTTCCTCGAGCATACATCATTATACCATTTGATCTGACAAATCTTATCTCCTTGACCACATGATTGTGGAAATCCATCTTTTGGAAATCTCGATGAATTGTCGCTGAGTCCATCTGACATTTCCTCACCCTCTCCTTGGTTTAGTGATGAACCCTGTTTCGGAAGTTCGCTTCCATAGTCCATTTCCCGAGAATCTTACAATGTCATCTTGACAATATGTGATGCACCTTCTTCTCACGCATCCTGAGTATGAGGTATCCTGACACCAATCAGATCTGAATCTCGGTCAGATATGATGGTTGGAGCATTTTCCAAGAGTCATAGCATTGGTCTTTATAAAACCCAGTAGGGTGATATCATGCCTAGCACACCTGGCCGGAGGACCTATTGTTATAATTTCCTTTTTGTAAGGTTAGCCATTCTTCTATGAGGAAATTGTAATACTTATTCTATAAGTTGTTCCCAATGGATCCTTTGTGAATCCAAAGTCTGATCTTTACCCAATGACCATGTCAATGCTATCTCGAAGCATGTCGGTAGTACACCGATTTTTCAATAAGAACATTTGAAGCACAATGCTAAATTTTCTTTATCATTTATCCTAACATCGTTGTATGGGTAATGTCATGAAATTTCTCTCCCCTATGTAAAGAGTTTTCTACATTATATCCTGTCATGGATATCATGCTCTGCTTGTCCTTGGGAAGGATATAACCTTGAAATATGTGTTTAAACACATTTTTCTTTCCATGATAATCATATTTTTCTTTTCATTGGTTGGTATAACATTGCCTGTGATCTATATGATCTAAGCAGTAATATTCTCCTGCTTATGTAAACATCTCGGTGTACAATTCTATCAGCAAGACCCTGTTACTATTGTTGATGATATTCCGGTAACCACCGATGGACGAGAACTTTGCCTATTGGTCCGCCTCGTTTCGACGAGCAGGAAAGTGGTTCTCTTCGTCCCTCGCCCTTGGTACCGATGTTGTTGCCGACATAAATGACATGCTATCCTCTGACATGCCTTGCTTACATGATCACGCAAGACGTCTCCGTCCTTCCTACTTTTAACCCACATGGTGGGCCCATAACCCATAGTTCCACGGGATCGAAACCTGACTCTCCTGTACAACCCTATTTCTAATGGTTATTCCTCGCGCTTGACTTCGTATGTAACTCACGGGCCGCCTGCCTAGTGATCTATTCTGGTATCACACGTAATACTTATTCCCATTGCTCTGAACCCCTTTCACGCTCTGTTTCAGGCAATGAACAATTGTCTATCCGCTTGAAACTTCTTAGGGTACCTTCTTACTTGGCCCTCGATATGTTTCATTCGTTCAAATCGGTAGATACTCATGTGTTCATTCCTGGGATAACCCCCATATGATTTCCCCTTATACCATTCTATCGTTGTAGAGCAGTCCCTTACCTATTCGTAAGTACGACATAATTTTCGAAGGAAGGACGACAACTTCGTCATGATGCATTGATGCATAAGAATGAAGACATCAATGTATTGGACCGGCCTCTTCGAGAAGAGCAAGCCAGAATGAGAAGACCCGCTAGATTCGTTACCAAACCTTTCCCCCTTTCACTACCTCTTAAATCTCGGGACGCCCGGATAATTAGGCTACAGTAATCCCACGTTAAACGATGCCACGTCACCACGGTTATTGTTGTTAATCTCGCGTTAGTTCAAAACCGATTCAAATTCAAATTTAAAATAAAGTCAAACACTAAAAGTTTTCAAAAGCTAAAACTATAATGTTCCCAATGTGACAAATAAATCATAAGTAATCATGGTGGATGATCCACATTATTATAAAATAATTAAAGGCACTAAAATAAATAAAAACAATGACCGAAACAATAACTTAAATGTCATTTCAATTAATAGAGAATACAAGGTACTTTACTTTTGTCCCAAACTTTTTGTGAGAACAATTGATTTTACAAACCTAATTGAGGGGTGGGTTTCACCTTTTCTAAAAACTATAAACTATTAAATAAGTAAAATAAAACAGAAACAAGGAAATAAATAAAAAGAAAATTAAAACAAAAACAAAACATAGCAAAAAAAACGAAGCAAGACCCCCCTCCCCTGGGCCGTTCGGCCCAGCAGGGCACCAGGCCATTAGGCTGGCCCAGCCGCGCCCCTGCATAACCCCCCACCCCGCAACCCTAGCCCACTACACCCCGGTTCCCCCATGATCCCCGACTCTCCCTATTTCCCTCCCCGCGCCGCCACCCACGAAGACCACAGACACACGCATACGCACGGAGGAGGGGCGCCCCTGTTCGCTCCCCTCCTCTCGGAGCGCCCGCGCATGAGGAACTGCCACCTACTGCCATCGCCCGACGCCACCCCGAAGCTACCTCGCCGTCGTGTCGCCTCCCCGTCGCCGGATCTCGCTTCCCCGACTCCTTCCTAAGCCGCTGCCAGTTCCCTACGGCCCCGCCGTGAGCCCCGACCTCTCCTCCTCTCTCCCTCGCACTCACAGCTTCGGCCAAGGCTGCGACCGCGCTCGCGTCCCCACGGCCAGCCCGCGTCCATGGTTGCCTCGCGCTCCGTCCTCTTCTTCGTCCCGTGATGCCGCTCGTCGCACCTGGCCACCGCGCATACGCGCACGCGCACCACCCCTGTGCCCCTGAATGCGCCCATGGCTCCACCCTGCTGTCCGTCTCCCTCGCTCACCGCGCACGCGTGCTCGGCTCCTGCCCGACCGCAGTGACCCTCGCTGACCGCACGCGCGCCCGACCTCGCCCGCGCCTTGCCAGCTCCACCCGCCGCAACCGCTTGCGTCGCTGCTCACCTCCATCGCCCTCTGCTCTCCTGCAAGCGCGCCGCCCTGCCTGCGCCCCGGCCTCGCCTCGTCCGCCCCAACGCACCGTCCCGGCGTCCCGACAACGCCCGCATCACCACAGCCTCGCGGCCTCGCCGCTGCCATGTCGGCGCCGGCCGGCGCCGCGCCGGCGTACTCCCCTCGCCATGGCACAGAAGGCCGCGCCTAGTCCGGGCGCCCGCACCAGCACGCCCGCTAGCGCCCGCTCCAGTGGCCTCCTAGGCCACTGGCATGTGGGGCCCGCCCCTGTGGAACGTTAAAAAGAAAAAATAATAATTAGTTAATTAATTAATTAAATAAATAACTTAATTAATAATGATTATTTAACCGAATCATTTAGTTAAATGAATTAACCATGTTTAATTAACCTGAGGCTATGGCGAACAGGACCCACCTGCAGGGTTGACCTAGTCAACCTTTGATCCTGCAAACATCATGCTGATGTCACGCTGACATCATAATTGCAATTTCTAAATTAATTTAATTATACTAAATTCTAGAAAATGATTGAAAATATTTAAAAATTAATATAAAATAATCCATAGCTCGGATGAAAATACTTTGTACATGAAAGTTGCTCAGAACGACGAGACGAATCCGATACGCAACCTGTTCGTTCGCCACACACCCCTAGCATATCGAACACGCAACTTTCCCCCTCCTATACATCTGTCCGAAAACGCGAAACACCGGGGATACTTTCTCGGATGTTTCCCCCCTTCGTCGGTATCACCTCTTACCGCGTTAGGGCACACCCAACACCGCTGTTTGCTTTGTCATGCATCGTTATGCATCTGTTTGCATTGTATTCATTGTTTCTTCCCCCTCTTCTCTCCGGTAGACTACGAGACCGACGCCGCTGCTGGTGCCCCGTCCGAGTACATCACCGATGACCCCTCCTTGTCTGAGCAACCAGGCAAGCCCCCCCATTGATCACCAGATATCGCCTACTCTTCTCTATACTGCTTGCATTAGAGTAGTGTAGCATGTTACTGCTTCCGTTAATCCTATCCTGATGCATAGCCTGTCCTTGCTACTACTGTTGTTACCTTTACCTGCAATCCTAATGCTTAGTATAGGATGCTAGTTTATCATCAGTGGCCCTACATTCTTGTCCGTCTGCCATGCTATACTATCGGGCCGTGATCACTCGGGAGGTGATCACGGGTATATACTTATACATATATACATGCTATACAGGTGGTGACTAAAGTCGAGTCGGCTCGTGGGAATACCCGCGAGTGATTCCGATGTTGGGGGCTGAAGGGGCAGGTGGCTCCATCCCGGTAGAGGTGGGCCTGTGTTCCCGAAGGCCCCCGACTGTTACTTTGTGGCGGAGCGACAGGGCAGGTTGAGACCACCTAGGAGAGAGGTGGGCCTGGCCTTGGTCGGCGTCCGTGGTTATTTCAAAATAACACGCTTAACGAGATCTTGGTATTTGATCTGAGTCTGGCTACTGGCCTATACGCACTAACCAACTACGCGGGAACAGTTATGGGCACTCGATGTCGTGGTATCAGCCGAAGCCTTTGTGACTATCGGTGTCAAAACTGGCGGATCTCGGGTAGGGGGTCCCGAACTGTGCATCTAGGCGGATGGTAACAGGAGGCAGGGGACATGATGTTTGCCCAGGTTCGGGCCCTCTTGGTGGAGGTAAAACCCTACGTCCTGCTTGATTGTTCTTGATAATATGAGTAGTACAAGAGTTGATCTACCATGAGATCAGAGAGGCTAAACCCTAGAAGCTAGCCTATGGTATGATTGTATGTTGTCCTACGGACTAAAACCCTCCGGTTTATATAGACACCAGAGGGGGCTAGGGTTACACAGAGTCGGTTACAAGGAAGGAGATCTACATATCCGTATTGCCAAGCTTGCCTTCCACGCCAAGGAGAGTCCCATCCGGACACGGGACGAAGTCTTCAATCTTGTATCTTCATAGTCCAACAGTCCAACCAAAAGATATAATCCGGCTGTCCGGATACCCCCTAATCCAGGACTCCCTCAGTAGCCCCTGAACCAGGCTTCAATGACGATGAGTCCGGCACATAGATTGTCTTCGGCATTGCAAGGCGGGTTCCTCCTCCGAATACTTCATAGAAGATTTTGAACATGAGGATCGTGTCCGGCTCTGCAAAACAAGTTCCACATACCACCGTAGAGAGAATAATATTTTCACAAATCTAATCTGCCGACGCATTCCATAGTGTGACATCACACCACAGCCAGGTCACCATTCGAATCGTTTTTCACAACCAACCTCAGCGTGTTTCGCGAGGCGGTTTCCTTGGCACGTCTTGTCGAAGCAGAGATCGTGTACCCTTATTACGGGATTCCCATCAATATGGACGTGGGTAACCCAACCGCACCATCAATTACGGTGCTTGGGGGATAAGCGAGTTTTACCAGGCTGGTGGGGGCGCATAGTTTCGTCCGCCCTTATAAAGGGATAAGGGTTCACCTTTTTCTACCCACGCCTTCTTCCTCCTTGCTCATCCATTCTCGCGCACTCGAGCTCCAGCGCCCAAGTCCACATCCTTCTCCTCAACTCTCTCCAAATATGTCCGGAGCGGGAGGCAAGTGGATGGTCTCCTCCATCACGGAGGGAGACATCAAAAAGCTACGCGGGGCCGGATACTTAGCCGCGGATATCGTGGACCGGCTGCCAGCCGCAGGGCAGATCGTCCCTACCCCGGAACCTTACGAAAGGGTGGTTTTCCTCCCCCACTTCGTCCGCGGACTGGGGTTTCCCCTCCATCCATTCGTCTGCGGCCTTATGTTCTATTATGGGCTGGACTTTCATGATGTGGCCCCAAATTTCATCCTCAACATCTCGGCGTTCATCATCGTGTGTGAGGCTTTCCTCCGCATCCGACCCCACTTCGGCCTGTGGCTGAAGACCTTTAATGTCAAGCCGAAGTTAGTAGGCGGCCAACAAGCGGAATGCGGCGGAGCCATGGTGGGAAAAATGCCCAATGTTACATGGCTCGAGGGCTCCTTCGTGGAGACCATAAAGGGGTGGAAATCGGGGTGGTTCTACATCACCGAGCCGCGCAACACCAACTGGGTGGCGGCCCCCAAGTTTCAATCCGGAATCCCCACGCGGCTTGCTTCCTGGAAGGAGAAGGGCCTGTCCTGGGGCTCATCGGTGGAGCTGGACGAACTCCAGAAGTGTATCCGGAACATGATAAGCAAGAAACTCAAGCTTGTCAACATAGTCCAGGTCATGCTCTTTCGCCGGATCCTCCCGTGTCAACAACGGGCTTTCAACTTATGGGAGTTTGACCCGGCCCAGCACCAGACTCTACGCGAGCTCTTCGACACGACGCATAAGGATGTATGGAAGGTGCTGTTCAAGGGCGCCGAGGTCCCCCCTCCCCTTACTGAGGACCGCGGGCTAAGCATGATGCGCCCTGCGAATCCGGTAAGTTCTGTACATCTTGTAGGGTATTTTATTTTCCATAGTTTAACCATGTGCGGGATCTGAGCTCCCAGGCCTTTGACAAGACTGGGTGGAGACATCGGAGCAGATTGACTGCCCGGCCCCTCTGCCCGAACACCCTGCAGACGCTCTCCTGACGGAGATGCGGACTTCGGCTCCTTATGAGGTGCCGGAGAAGAAGATCAAGAAGAAGGCCACGTGAACCCGAAAGAGTTCCCGGCGCCAGGTGGTATCGGACTCATCGTCCGATAACTCCAAGACGCCCTCCTTCCGTGAAAATGAGGGGGAGGAAGCTGAAGATTCTCCCCCTCCAGCCGGGGGAGACAAGAAAAGGAAGGCCGCCCCAACCGGGGAGGCCAAAGGGTCCAAGAAGGGAAGGACTCTCCTTCCGGATTGTTCCACCACCGCCGCCGACAGCGAAGACGAGTGGTTACTCAGGGCCAAGCCCCTGGCGAAGTCATAAGTATTCGGATACCAGAGTAACTCATAGCATACTTTTATTGCACTGCTTCTCCTAACGTCGAATATGATCATGCAGTTCGCCCCGAGCCCGTATCGACGTATCCTCGTCGGACGGTTCCCTGGACTCGTCGGATATGAATAGTGAGTCACTTCCAACCGCCTCCTCTCCTCGCCCTACGGACAATGTCGAGGTATTGTCTCAAGGGGCACCGAGCCGGGGGGAGATAGTCCTGGAGGTGCCTCAAGGTGACCTTCCGGACTCCAGGCGTAAAGGGAGCAAGACTCCCAAGGGCTCCAAGTTCGGCCCTCAGCCGAATACCGCGTCGGAACCTCTAGTGGTTCCGGACTCCGGCAGGCGGCCCCCTTTCAAGAGGGGCAAGTCTCCCGTGCCGGTGACCTCTGTCCATCCAGACGCACCGGACAACCTGCTGGGAGCGCTTCGCGCTGCTTCCATCGACGAAGAGCACCGCACTATTATGAGTGCGGTGATCAAGAAGGTTCAGTCCGCCAAGAGCGGACTGACTGAAGCCTGTGCCAGCCTTCTAACAGGCTTTGAGGTAAGTATTTAAAATATAGGAAAATATTACCGCATAGACAGTAGCCCCTGATGCTCTGTTTGGTGTTCACAAAGAAAAGCCGAATAGAGGATCAAATAATATGTGCAGGAGTCTAATATAAGTATGTCTATATGCGTATGCAGGCTTCGCTGCTAACCTCTGCCGCACTGAAGCAGAACCTCGAGCGGTCCGAGAAAGAGCTTGACCTTACCAAGAGGCAGCTCGAGGAGAACAAAGGTAAATAATACCTTGTCTATATATATATATAAAAGATGCGGTTGCAAAAAATGATAGGACCATCATGGATGTGCCAGGGGCCACGACCGAAGTGGCGACCCTGAAGCAAGCGCTGTCCAAGGCCGAAAACAAAGTGGCCAAGGAGCGCACCGAGCGGGAGAAACAAGAGGCACAGGTGGGCGAGGTGCAGCAAGAGCTCCAGGCTCTCGTGAAGAAGCACGAGACTATGGAGCTTGACTCGAAGACGCGAGAGTCTGAGCTTGCCACGGCCCTCGAGAGCACAAAGCATGCCAAGGCTGAAGCCCAAAAGGCCCTCCAGGAAATTGAGGCAATGAGGAAGATAGCGGCGGGTAAGGCATTCATTATGCAAAGCAAGCATGTGAAAGTAAATTACTTGTTACTTACCCGAGTCCGGAGCTCTCCAGGAACGTTCGCAGATTTGCCCCGTTGTGTGTCAGGTGCCGCAAAGTACTACCAGGACAAGGAGGGAAGCTCGACGGAGAAGTTGTTCTAGTCTCAGTATACTAAGACCGAACACCCGATGCCTGTGAGCGACCAGCTGAAGCAACTGGTCAAGCTGCACAAGGCGGCCGAACAGGCCATGAGGGGCCTTATAGTCCGGATGTGGCCTGGCGACCCCCTTCCCAACAACTACTTCGGCCTGGTGAGGCGGCTTGTGGATGCCTGCCCATGGTTGGAGATCATAAAGTGGTCCGTCTGCATCAAAGGTGCACGCTGGGCTTTTGCCCGTGCGAAGGTGCACTGGGCCAAGATGGACGCCGAGAAGCTGGTGAAGGAGGGGCCGCCGCAGGGCAAAGAGCATCGCCACCCCGAAATGTATTATGAGGGTGTCCTGAAGGGTGCCCGTCTTGTGGCGGACGAGTGTGCGAAGGATGTAATTTTTGAATGAACTTGCTCGTGTGATCCTGTATTATGAAAACTTGTTCATATGCTCTATGCAACGATTGTTTGAATTTAAAATATTACCTTCTGTGCGGCTGTTTATTAAATCTAAGAGATGAACGAGTGCTGGGGTGTTCGGGATAAATCTGAGCACTCTTTTTCCCATTGTTGGGTCCTTCGAGGGAGGTCCTCAGCACAACGAACAAGGCAACCAGACTATAATGCTTTATCAATCTCACGTAGCCATAGAAGTCTACAATTTTAAATTTTGGCGAAGCCCCTAGTATTCAGAAGGCCGAATTCGGGGCGCTATACACGCCTAAGCTGGACAAAGCTGACTCCTCGCTCTAAGCGGCATAAGTCATTAGGGACTCGAGACCTCTCGAACAGCGACCAGCTCTCGCCTTATCATGACAGTCACTTTTAGCTTTCTCTACTGAGGTGCTTGCCCAGATGAACCGGGGCACAATCGTAGTAGTTCTCCCAGTGCTACCTTAGCCGATATAGCGGAACGTAAGGTACCAAAACATGGGAGCCAGGCAAACCCAACTATTGACCCAAGACATGATTCGGAGCTGATGCATATAATGCTATAAGTTCGGGGTGCCGCACTGTCAAAAGTGTTCGGACTTCTCACGCCATATTATGGGGTACGCTTAAGCCCTTGGCGTATTGGCTGTACCAGAGTGTACGGGTGCTGAATGTCATGAATGAACATATATATATATATATAAAAGAATAGAGAATGTGGTAATAGTCTAGTGCTATGCATTGTTTATTCAAAAAGGGGCGTCGAAGCAGAATGATACAAGTAATGCGATAAGCAAAAAGTAGGACTATTTGACATGTCCCCTCCAAGGGCAAGCTGAGGAATGGTATTTAAAGCAAGTATTTCACTCGTTATCAGAGACCACCTAGGAGTTCCATGGTGCGACGTAGCTTTCTGCCTCCTAGGTTGTTGTATCGTGTGTCCGGCAATCGTACTGCCGGACAGGGTTTCTGGAGAGTAAAGTCCTGAAAGAGAGAAAAGAATAACAAAGCGGGAAGCCCCTAGTGCGGTTGAGCCGCGTTTTGGGGCGTGCCGTAGTCGTGCCCCCACCTATGCCCATGGTATTTTCGATGTGTAATTATGTACGTGTGGCACGGATTTCGCCGTTTGGCTGGGACTGGGGTGGGGGACGCATTGCTATGCGAGCTCGGAACGTGCCAGGCGGTCTTGTTGCAGATTACTCCGGGCGCGCTTGACGGTGTCCAGGTGTTTAATCACCGAGCTGGTGGATTGCCTGAAGAGACTGCTTTGTGCTTCTGCTGCGCGGGCCGCAGTGTGCTCCTCCGTGCAGAGAGAGCGCTCTGTGTTTCCATTGACTGTGATGACCCCCCAAGGTCCTGGCATCTTGAGCTTGAGGTATGCATAATGCGGTACCACATTGAATCTTGCAAATGCGGTTCGCCCGAGCAGTGCGTGATAGCCACTGCAGAACGGGACTATATCGAAGATTAACTCCTCGCTTTGGAAGTTATCCGGGGATCCGAAGACCACTTCCAGTGTGACTGAGCATGTGCAATGGGCCTCTACACCTGGTATGACGCCTTTGAAGGTCGTTTTTGTAGGTTTGATCCTTGAGGGGTCTATACCCATTTTGCGCACTGTGTCCTGATAAAGCAGGTTTAGGCTGCTGCCGCCGTCCATAAGGACTCGAGTGAGGTGAAATCCGTCGATGATTGGGTCTAGGACCAGTGCAGCGAATCTGCCATGACGGATACTAGTGGGGTGGTCCCTGCGATCGAAGGCGATCGGACAGGAGGACCATGGGTTGAACTTTGGGGCGACTGGCTCCAACGCATACACGTCCCTTAGCGCACGCTTCCGCTCCCTCTTGGGGATGTGGGTTGTGTATATCATGTTCACCGTCCGCACTTGTGGGGGGAACCTCTTCTATCCTCCGGTATTCGGCAGCCGGGGCTCCTCCTCGTCATCGCTATGTAGCCCCTTATCTTTGTTTTCGGCATTTAACTTGCTGGCCTGCTTGAACACCCAACATTCCCTGTTGGTGTGGTTGGCTGGCTTGTCGGGGGTGCCGTGTATTTAACACGAGCGATCGAGTATATGGTCCAGACTGGACGGGCCCAGAGTGGTTCTTTTGAATGGCTTTTTCCGCTGACCGGGTTTAGAGCCTCTGAATCCGACATTGACTGCCGTATCCTCGATATTGTCGTTGTTGATGTGGCGCTTGTGTTTGTTTTGACGTGACCTGCCATTGCTATCCTTGGTATCTGAAGTACCATGGTTCTTTGATATATTATTGCTGCGAGCTAGCCAGCTGTCCTCTCCCGCGCAAAAGCGGGTCATGAGTGTCGTGAGGGCTGCCATAGATTTTGGCTTTTCCTGGCCAAGGTGCCGGGCGAGCCACTTGTCGCGGATGTTGTGCTTAAAAGCTGCTAGGGCCTCTGCATCCGGACATTCAACGATTTGATGTTTCTTTGTCAGGAACCGTGTCCAGAATTGCCTGGCCGATTCTTCTGGCTGCTGGATTATGTGGCTCAAGTCATCGGCATCTGGTGGTCGCACATAAGTGCCCTGGAAGTTGTCGAGGAATGCGGCTTCCAGATCTTCCCAACAGCCAATGGATTCTGCTGGCAGGCTGTTGAGCCAATGCCGAGCTGGTCCTTTGAGTTTGAGTGGGAGGTATTTGATGGCATGTAGATCGTCACCGCGGGCCATGTGGATGTGCAGGAGGAAGTCCTCGATCCATACCGCATGATCTGTTGTGCCATCGTATGATTAGATATTTACGGGTTTGAAACCCTCTAGGATTTTGTGATCCATTACTTCGTCTGTGAAGCATAGGGGGTGTGCGGCGCCTCTGTACTGGGCTATATCACGACGCAGCTCAAATGAGTCTTGTCCGCTGTGTTCGGCCCGGCCGGATTTACTTTTACTGTATCCGGCGTGACGGTTATCGTCTCGCATAGTGGCGCGCCCTCGTGATCCATAGATCGATCTTGCGTGTTTTGCTTTTATCCTCCAATCCTTCTCGCAGGTCTAGCGCATTTCCTCGTGCCTTGACATTTTTATTTGAGTGGCATCGGGGTGCAGGCTGAGCTTTTGGCCGAAATGCCTCTCTGTCGCGGCCACGAGGTGGCCGATCATCCGCGTCATACACTGGAGATGTAGGTTTTAATGCTTCCTCCTCTAGTCGGGGTAGCAACCTGCGCTTTGGGTAACTCTTGGAGGGGCGTTCGAGTTCATATTCCTCGGCCGCAAGAACTTCATTCCATCTGTCAGCTAGCAAATCTTGATTAGTGTAGGATCGGAAGTATGTCTAGACGGGGGGGGGGGGCGATTAGACTACTTGACCAAATAAAAATCTAGCCTTTTCCCAATTTTAGTTCTTGGCAGATTTTAGCTATCTTAGCACAAGTCAAGCAATCTCCACACAATTCAAGCAAGCATGCAAAAGAGTATATGAGCAGCGGAAAGTAAAGCATGCAACTTGCAAGAATGTAAAGGGAAGGGTTTGGAGGATTCAAACGCAACTGGAGACACGGATGTTTTTGTCGTGGTTCCGATAGGTGGTGCTATCGTACATCCACGTTGATGGAGACTTCAACCCACAGAGGGTAACGGTTGCGCGAGTCCACGGAGGGTTCCACCCACGAAGGGTCCACGAAGAAGCAACCTTGTCTATTCCATCACAGCCGTCGCCCACGAAGGACTTGCCTCACTAGCGGTAGATCTTCATGAAGTAGGCGATCTCCTTGCCCTTACAAACTCCTTGGTTCAACTCCACAATCTTGTTAGAGGCTCCCAAGTGACACCTAACCAATCTAGGAGACACCACTCTCCAAGAAGTAACAAATGGTGTGTTGATGATGAACTCCTTGCTCTTGTGCTTCAAATGATAGTCTCCCCAACACTCAACTCTCTCTCACAGGATTTGGATTTGGTGGAAAGAAGATTTGAGTGGAAAGCAACTTGGGGAAGGCTAGAGATCAAGTTTCATATGGTTGGAATGGAATATCTTGACCTCAACACAAGTGTAGGTGGTTCTCTCTTAGAAAATGTGTATTGGAAGTGTAGGTATGTTCTGATGGCTCTCTCCACGAATGAAGAGTGGGTGGAGGGGTATATATAGCCTCCACACAGAATCTAACCGTTACACACAATTTTCCAAACTCGGTGGGACCGAATGGTTAAACTCGGTGGGACTGAGATGCAACTCGGTAGGACCGATATGGTTAGGGTTAGGGCATAACGTAATCACGGTGTGACCGATTACACAAACTCGGTGGGACCAATTTTGGTAATAAGCTAACCAGAGAGTTGGTCAGGTAAACTCGGTGGGACCGATTCGCTCATCTTGGTGAGACCGAAATGTTGCAAAAGGGAAACAGAGAGTTTACATTGCAATTTGGTGGGACCAATTGCTCATCTCGGTAAGACCGAAACGTTACGAAGGGAAACAGAGAGATTACAATCCCATCTCGGTGAGACCGAGATCCCTATCGGTGAGACCGATTTGCCTAGGGTTTGTGGCAGTGGCTATGACATTTGAAACTCGGTGGCGCCGGATAGAAAGAATCGGTGGGGCCGAGTTTGACTTTTGGTTTAGGTCATATGTGGATGTGGGAAGGTAGTTGAGGGTTTTGGATCATATCACTAAGCATTTTGAGCAAGCAAGCCATTAAGCAACACCTCATCTCTCCTTGATAGTATTGGCTTTTCCTATAGACTCAATGTGATCTTGGATCACTAAAATATAAAATGTAGAGTCTTGAGCTTCAAGCTTGAGCCAAACTTTTTGTCCTTAGAATTTTGAGGGATCCACTTTCCTCATCCAGGCCATGCCATTCATTGAGCTTTTCCTGGAATATTAATCTTGGAATAGTGTTAGCTCAATGAGCTATATGTTGTTAGGAATTACCAAAACCACCCAGGGATAGTTGCACTTTCAATCTCCCCCTTTTTGGTAATTGATGACAACATATAGATCAAAGCTTCGACAAATGATAATAAGAGTGAAAGATATTGTCGCTTTGAGAAGTATGTGAAAAGCAAGAGCTCCCCCTAAATTTGTGCATATCTTAAGATTTGCTTTGGACTGCAAATGCACAATGAGTTAGGATCATGGGTTACTCTTCCATGTCACATACATCTTGGTGGAGCGCTCAAAATGATAAGAATTAAATACATGCACTCATCACCAAGCAAAGTGAATGATCATATAAGGATAAGTAAGATAATATCATCTAACAAGCATAAGTGTAGCTTATGATCAACCACATGATCATCAATGTCTCACAGCTAATAGCATAGTATCTCAAGCAATCAAAAGACAAACAAAGTTCAACCACCAAAGCAAGAGAGAATAAAAAGCAACGCTCTCTCTCGAAGCCTATGATCTATACATTTTTCTCTTCCTTTGGCAACAAGTTACCAAAAAGTTCATAGAAAATGCATAGTACTAGAACGTCTCTCAAGCTTGGTCTTCAGGTGGTGGTGTTCGGAGAATGCCAAGGACGAAGGCTTCAGTTGATGTGGATGGAGCTGATGGAGTTGGTGCTGGAGCTGGTTGTGCTGAAGCTGTAGCTGGTGCAGATGAAGTGGCTATGGTGTCTGTTACTGGCACTGCAGTTGATCTCTGAGCTCGAGGCACTCTGGCAAATGCATCAGTGGTTGTTCTGCCCTTCCTCTCCTGCATATCATCTTGTAGCTGCTCCACAACTGACTGAATCTCAGTTACTTTGACATCTAAATCATAGAACTTTTGCTCCACGATTCTTTCCAGGCTCTCCTAGTTTTGAGTTAGGGTGGCCAGTCCCTTCTCAATCCTCAGATTGGATGCAATCAGGTAGCCAAGCTGATCTTGCTTGCTTTTCAAAAAGTAATCAGATGCCTCCTCTTGAGTTGGCATCTTGGCAGCCTTCTCTTTCTTTGCTTTCTCCTTCTTCTCTTGAGCTTGTACTGATGATGGTTCATTCTCATTCATCACAACTTGATTGTCCTCGAAGTCTGGGTAGATAGGCAAGTGTTCCTTATCCAACAGGTATGTGCCTGTGCCCATATTTAAGTTTATCAACTCCTGGATTTGTGGGGCATATCCACAACTTCTTTTCTGGTCAGCTGCAGTCCTCTTGATAGTCTCAACTATAAGGCTCGTGACCTTGAACTTCTGTGGCACATCAAATATATGTAGCAAGTTAATTGCATGGCCTCTGATCATTCTGTGATCACCACACTTGGGCAAGAGAGTGTGCCTAAGGATCCAATTGATTGTAGGCAGCCCTGACAGCAAGTGTTTTACTGACCCAAACTGGTGAGTCTCAAGATCATCTTCAGGAATCTCCTTGTACATGTTTGTCATAGAGTTGTGATCCATCTTCTTCTTGGCATAGACATCCAAGTCATCTTCTTCTTCCTTAGGAGCATTGATCAGATTTGCCCATTCCTCAATAGTTGAGTGGTACCTTGTACCTTCAGACATCCATACTATCCTGCCATCTGGATAGAAGTGTGTTGTGGAGTAGAATTGCATTATGAGCTCCTCATTCCACTTTGTGAGCTTCTGCCCAACAAAGTCTGCAACTCCACAAGCACTGAAGCTGTCAAGCACACCAGGATAGTGTTCCTCATTTTCCTTGATATACTTCCAGTCGACCCACCTCATTTCACACACTATAGGCTTCTTGTCCAACAACACTGTCTCATAGAAGTCCTGTTGTTCCTTTGTGTGGAACCTGTAATCAACAGCAGTCCTTCTCCTGGTAGCATATGGATCTGTCTCTCTCCATAGCCTCAACCCTGAGTCTCTCCTGATCTTCATGTTCTCAGCCACAGGATGAGCATCATTGTGGTTTGGAATCTTGGGTTTGAGCTTTCTCAGGACTTGTCCTTCATCATCTTCATCAGCAGCAACTTCAGGCACTAGGGCCTTGTTCTTCTCAGCAACTGGTATACTCCTGGTATTCCTCTTAGGTGCACTCTTGGGCTTGGAGGCTGCTTTGGGTGATTCTTTGGGCTTTGATGTTGCAGCCCCTGACTTTATAGCATCACCCATCATCTTTTGTGCCTTGGGTGCTGGTGCAGCAACCTCTTCTTCCTCTTCTTCTTCCATCATGGAAGCCTTTCCAATCACTCTGGCCATGGTCTTCTTGACCCTTTCCTTCCTTTTCTTCCCTTCTGCAGCAGCCTCTTTGGGTTCAGATCCCAAAGGGACTTGAGTAGATGCTCTGGCCTTAGACATTGGAATTCTCTTTGCAGGAACCTTTTGCTTCATGCCTGGCTTGGTGGCAGTAGCAGTGCTATATTCCTTCTTAACCACTTTCTTCTTGGAAGTGGCCTCATCCTCAACTGCCACATAGTCTTCATCCTCAGACTCTGAAGTTTTCTTCTTCCTTGTTCTGGTGGCAGCTTTGGGCAAGTTGCTGGGAGTGCTCCTGCTACCATCATCTGAACTGCTAGAGGGACTAGTGCCCTCACTCAGGTGAACCTGCTCCTCTGACCTGTTCTGGCTGTCACTCTGATCAGACATATTGCAAACACTGACAGCAGACCCTGTGAATAGATATAGATGAGATAGAGTGGATGAGCATCACAAAATGCAAAGGTTTTTGCAAAAGAATGAGTCAAAAACTTAGTTTTAGTTTTCCACAGAAAGCATTTCGGATCAACCGATTTGTAAACTCGGTGATACTGAAGCAGCTGTTGGAACCTAAACTAGTGAACTCGGTCAGACCGAGTCACAGTTTGGTGGCACCGAGACTGCTAGGGTTTCACAAAGTCCTGAACTCGGTCACACCGATTTGCAATTCTCGGTCAAACCGAAAATTACATGTGCAATGGCCTGAGCCGAATCGGTGGTACCGAGTTCCACAACTCGGTGGGTCCGAAATGGTTTCGGCGGAAACCTAACCCTAAATTTTCAATTCAACTCTAATCTACGGAGTGTTTTGACTGGATAAGATCGTTTCAATCGTGGTAAGAATCATAATGAACACAATGTGCTAGGAATCGGACGGGGATAGCACTGTGATCGAGTCCATACCCTAGTTCAGCGATGAACTCGCTACGGCGGCAATGGCGGGGAAGAATTCCGTTGACGGCGGCAGAGACCAGCGACAGGAGGCGGCTGGCGACGAGGAAGACGATCTGGAGACCCTGGAGGCAGAGCGAGCTATGCGCGGGCGAAGGGGTTTCGGAGAAATTTCCAAAATTTTGCCCGTGAGTATATATAGCCCGACCCTGTCGGTGTGACCGAGTGGAACAACTCGGTGGCACCGAGATTCATAACTACAAGCAGTTACTGAAACTCGGTGTGACCGAAAGGTTCAAATCGGTTGCACCGAGATTGAAAACCTAGATCGACTTAGTGATCTCGGTATGACCGAAATGGATGAATCGGTCAGACCGAAATACACAAAGAAGTTTTGGAAGTTTAAGTCTATGACGAATCGGGGACTCCGAGTGCTCCTCACACAGAGTGGTTCGAATCTAACTTGATCAAATTTTGTGATGTAGCATGAATAGAGTTTGAGACGAGAAAAGCATAGATAGCTAGAGAGGGTTCTTAGGCATTCTTGTCCATCCACTTGGCAAAAGAAAAGAAAACCAATCAATCAAAACAACAAGTGGATGTCCTCGAATGAGTAAAATATGCAATCAACATGCTCACACAATAAAATGGCAATTGAAATATGTGGCAAAGCATGCACAACCTATTCTAGCATCTATCAAACAATTGGCGATGACTAGGTCATCTATATATGAGTATATTGACTTAGGAGTCAAATGAGAACATTTGATCATAGGTCATACTCATCGTTTAAGCACAAGTGGGGTTACCACTTTTACATAAAGCATTTGTTGTGTTCACACCATTAGAGTTGCTTTAGCTCAATTCTTAGAGTAAAGCTCCCCCTAGATGTGAGATCCCCCCTAAGAGGGATGAACTAACCTTGGGTTTTGTCGATGATGACTTCATGTAGATGTTGAAGATGTGGATTCTCAATGTTGATGTAGATCATTTGAAGCTATCCATTGGAGTGAGTTGCACTTTCAATACCTACACGGGTTAGTCCCACAAGGAACAAACAAGGATATCCATAGACATAAAGTGATGCACACACAAGATGATGTCTATGAAAGCTTTTAGGTTACCTTGTCCCTTGTCTTACCAACAAGAGGGTTTGTGACTCCTTGAACTAGTGCAAGATGTGGAAGTTGATTGCACTTGTTATTGCCAAGATGATAAGAGTGAAGTATGTTGGCGGAGTCACCCTCAAGAACTCTCTAGTTCTTCTTCGGGATCCACACCAGCTTGATGGGAATCCTCGGTGTTGTAGTTGTACTTGGTGAAGTGGAACTTGAAGTAGTCTTGGGAACCCACTTGACTAAGGCCTTAGGAGCTTCTTTAAATGCATAAATTTCCTCTTGAAGCTTGTCCTTGCCTTTTTGCTTGTGGTCTTGTGGTGGAAGATCATCTTGAGCTTGTGTCCCTTTGAGAGAAGTTGGATCATACTTCTCTTGTTGAGGAACAAACTTCGACTTGGGGTATTGATCTTCTTCCCACTCAACTCCATTGGCATTGAACTTTCGTTCAAAACCAACACCTTGATTCTTCCGGTGCCTTCCTTGCTTGCGTACAATTTCCTCGAATTGCTTACTTCCGGCAAGGCTCTTGTAAACACCTTTCTCTATAATTCCCTTCAATAAGCTATTTTCTTGCTCAAGTGTAACTTGGCTAAGAGAATCATTAGTGGAATCAAGAGAACTACTAGAAGCAACAATATTGGATTTAGCATGATTATTGTTACTACTAGAGGTAGAATCTTTCTTGTTCTTGTTACTAGACTTGACTTGAGGCATGTAAGTGGATAAGAGTAAACGCTTGGCAATGTAAGAAGAACTTTTCTTACGAAGATCATCATTGATTGCTTTTAAGAACTCATGCTCTTGCTCAAGGTTGAGCTTTTCAAAGCGTAATTTCTCATGAGTCCTTAAAAGTTCTCGATGATCTCCTAAGATAGTTTCATGAGCTAACTTAAGAGTGTTTAGTTCTTTAGTTAGAGATTCAATCTTCTCCTTATCATTGTCATTCGTTTTATCTTGATTAGCATGATTAATTGACTTTTCATCATAGTATTCATCACTAGAGTTGTCAACAAGTAAATCATCATCACCTAACAAGTCATCTTCATCACTATTGAAATCAACATAGTCGGGGTGTGATACCTTTGGGCCTTTAGCCATGAAGCATGTTCCAACTCCTTCATTTGGTGAGTCAAATATGTCGTAGGAGTTGGTTGTCACAAGTGCTAGACCGGAAACACCTTCATCTTGAGTATATTCGGAGTCGGAGTGATAGCTTCTCTCGGAGTGGTTGTCGGAGTCGGAGCCGGATACCCATTCACAAACATGTGCTTGATGTCTTCGTTTTGTGTAGCTCCTTGATGACTTGTCCTTTCTTTCTGAATCCTTGCTTCTCCGTGAGGATCTTTGTTCATAACGATCATCTCTACTCCTTCTTTCTCTAGATGGTGATTCTTCTCTTCTACTTCTTCTCTTGGGAGAATCTTCTCTTCTCTTGTAGGGGGCCGTACACTCATTGGAATAGTGTCTGGGCCTTCCACAATTGTAGCAGTTTTGCTCTCGACTAGAAGATCTTTTTTCATTGTAGGACCTTGACTTGGAGCTTCTCTCTTTGCTTCTACTCTTGTAGAACTTGTTGAAGTTCTTCACCATTAAGCTCAATTCTTCATTGAAGGTTTGTTTCTCACTTGATGATGTGGGGGCTTCACATGAGGCTTTGTAAGCACCACTTGATTTGTTGTGAAGTTCCTCTTTATCCTTGAGTGACATCTCATGAGCAACAATTCTTCCGATGACTTCCGTTGGCATGAGATCTTTGTAATTGGGCATCATTTGGATCAATGTGCACACGGTATCATATTTTCCATCCAAGGCTCTTAGGATCTTCTTGATGATGAATCTATCAGTCATCTCTTCACTCCCTAAGCCGGCAATCTCATTTGTGATAAGAGCAAGCCTAGAGTACATTTCAGCGACACCTTCACCATCCTTCATTTTGAACTTGTCAAGTTGACTTTGAAGCACATCCAATTTGGATTCCTTGACGGAGTCGGTACCTTCGTGCATATCAATCAAAGTATCCCAAATTTCCTTTGCATTCTCAAGACGGCTGATTTCGTTGAATTCTTCGGGGCACAATCCGTTGAAGAGGATATCACAAGCTTGAGCGTTGTATTGCAGCATCTTCAACTCTTCCGCGATAGCTTCACGATTCGGTTCTTTCCCATCAAAGAATTCACCTTGCAAGCCAATACAGACAATAGCCCAAACGGCGGGGTTATGTCCAAGAATATGCATTTTTATCTTATGCTTCCAACTAGCAAAATTAGTGCCATCAAAGTAAGGACCTCTACGGTGATAATTTCCCTCGCTAGACGCCATACTCTCCTAGGTTGTGAAACAAAGGCTATGATCACCAAAAGCTATGGAAATCAAAGCAAATGGAGATCAAAGCTCTGATACCACTTCTAGGATCGAAAGTATGTCTAGAGGAGGGGGGTGATTAGACTACTTGACCAAATAAAAATCTAGCCTTTTCCCAATTTTAGTTCTTGGCAGATTTTAGCTATCTTAGCACAAGTCAAGCAATCTCCACACAATTCAAGCAAGCATGCAAAAGAGTATATGAGCAGCGGAAAGTAAAGCATGCAATTTGCAAGAATGTAAAGGGAAGGGTTTGGAGGATTCAAACGCAATTGGAGACACGGATGTTTTTGTCGTGGTTCCAATAGGTGGTGCTATTGTACATCCACGTTGATGGAGACTTCAACCCACGGAGGGTAACAGTTGCGCGAGTCCATGGAGGGCTCCACCCACAAAGGGTCCACGAAGAAGCAACCTTGTCTATTCCATCACGGCCGTCGCCCACGAAGGACTTGCCTCACTAGCGGTAGATCTTCATGAAGTAGGCGATCTCCTTGCCCTTACAAACTCCTTGGTTCAACTCCGCAATCTTGTCGGAGGCTCCCAAGTGACACCTAGCCAATCTAGGAGACACCACTCTCCAAGAAGTAACAAATGGTGTGTTGATGATGAACTCCTTGCTCTTGTGCTTCAAATGATAGTCTCCCCAACACTCAACTCTCTCTCACAGGATTTGGATTTGGTGGAAAGAAGATTTGAGTGGAAAGCAACTTGGGGGAAGGCTAGAGATCAAGATTCATATGGTTGGAATGGAATATCTTGACCTCAACACAAGTGTAGGTGGTTCTCTCTCAGAAAATGTGTATTGGAAGTGTAGGTACGTTCTGATGGCTCTCTCCACGAATGAAGAGTGGGTGGAGGGGTATATATAGCCTCCACACAGAATCTAACCGTTACACACAATTTGCCAAACTCGGTGGGACCGAATGGTTAAACTCGGTCGGACCGATTCAGCAAACCTAGTGACCGTTAGGATTTTTGGTGGACTGAGATGCAACTCGGTAGGACCGATATGGTTAGGGTTAGGGCATAACGTAATCACGGTGTGACCGATTACACAAATTCGGTGGGACCGATTTTGGTAATAATCTAACCAGAGAGTTGGTCAGGTAAACTCGGTGGGACCGATTCGCTCATCTTGGTGAGACCGAAATGTTGCAAAAGGGAAACAGAGAGTTTACATTGCAATTTGGTGGGACCAATTGCTCATCTCGGTAAGACCGAAACGTTACGAAGGGAAACAGAGAGATTACAATCCCATCTCGGTGAGACCGATTTGCCTAGGGTTTGTGGCAGTGGCTATGACATTTGAAACTCGGTGGCGCCGGATAGAAAGAATCGGTGGGGCCGAGTTTGACTTTTGGTTTAGGTCATATGTGGATGTGGGAAGGTAGTTGAGGGTTTTGGAGCATATCACTAAGCATTTTGAGCAAGCAAGCCATTAAGCAACACCTCATCCCTCCTTGATAGTATTGGCTTTTCCTATAGACTCAATGTGATCTTGGATCATTAAAATATAAAATGTAGAGTCTTGAGCTTCAAGCTTGAGCCAAACTTTTTGTCCTTAGAATTTTGAGGGATCCACTTTCCTCATCCATGCCATGCCATTCATTGAGCTTTTCCTGAAATATTAATCTTGGAATAATGTTAGCTCAATGAGCTATATGTTGTTAGGAATTACCAAAACCACCCAGGGATAGTTGCACTTTCAATCAGCTTGAAGCTATTGTTGCTTTTTCTTAAGGCTATTTGCCGTGGCTATAAGCCGGCGCTTGAAGCGCTCTTGCTCGATGGGATCCTCAGGCACGACAAATTCGTCATCGTCGAGGCTTGCCTCATCTTCGGAGGGAGGCGTGTCATTATCATCCTCTGCCTCTCCATCTGCCGCTCTCCCGGGAGGGCTGGCTTCTCCATCCTCCTGCTCTAGATCTTGCTGGAGGGGATTGTTTTCATTTTCGGCACTGTCCGGAGTGCTATTATCTCCTGTGCCGGTATCACCGCTTTTGCCTTGGCGAGACTTAGAGCGGCGCCGCTGACGTCGACGCTTGGGTTGCTTCTTGGAGGGGTCATCCTCCGCTGTCCCGTCGCCATTGCCTTCTTTGGGTGTGTCCACCATATATATATATCATATGATGAGGTGGCTGTCTAGTGCCCTGTGGGCAGTGGTTCTTGTTCATCTCCTGCATCGTCGTCCATACCGTCGATGTCTTCGGAGTCGAAGTCGAGCATGTCGGTCAAATTGTCGACAGTTGCTACTAAGTGGGTGGTGGGTGGGCGGCGAATTTCTTCGTCATCCGCATCCCAATCCTGCCGAACATAGTTCGGCCAGGACTCTCCTGACAAGGAGAGAGACCTTAATGAGTTCAGTATGTCGCCAAAGGGCGAGTGCTGAAAGATACCCGCGGAGGTGAACTCCATGATCGGCGCCTAGTCGGATTTGATGGGCACGGGCGCAGGCGGTTCGGAGTCCATGGCCGGGGAAGAATTCGGCAGTTCGGCGTCACGGCTACAATGATGGGTAAGGTCGGTATTTGGCTCGATCGCCGCTGAAGATGCGGCCTCCGTGGCGGGGTCTATCCACCCGTCCTTGGATGGCGCAACTGGCTCCGAATTGAGGGTCGGAGCGGTCGCCGGTGTGATTTCCCAAACACTGTCCGATGGTGGAGCTAAATCATGCTCATCGTGACCGTGCGGCGCACTCAGCAAGGGTTCGAATCCGTGGAAGATGAAGTCTCCGCGGATGTCAGCCGTGTAGTTTAAGCTTCCAAACCTGACCTGGTGGCCAGGGGCGTAACTCTCGATCTGCTCCAGATGGCCAAGCGAGTTGGCCCGTAGTGCGAAGCCGCCGAATACAAAGATCTGTCTGGGGAGAAATGTCTCACCCTGGACTGCATCGCTATCGATGATCGACGGAGCCATCAAGCCTAACGATGAAGAAACAGAGGAACTCTCAATGAAAGCACCAATGTCGGTGTCAAAACTATCGGATCTCGGGTAGGGGGTCCCGAACTGTGCGTCTAGGTGGATGGTAACAGGAGGCAGGGGGCATGATGTTTACCCAGGTTCGGGCCCTCTTGATGGAGGTAAAACCCTACATCCTGCTTGATTGTTCTTGATAATATGAGTAGTACAAGAGTTGATCTACCACGAGATCATAGAGGCTAAACCCTAGAAGCTAGCCTATGGTATGATTGTATGTTGTCCTATGGACTAAAACCCTCCGGTTTATATAGACACCGGAGGGGGCTAGGGTTACATAGAGTCGGTTACAAGGAAGGAGATCTACATATCCGTATTGCCAAGCTTGCCTTCCACGCCAAGGAGAGTCCCATCCGGACACGGGACGAAGTCTTCAATCTTGTATCTTCATAGTCCAACAGTCCGGCCAAAGGATATAATCCGGCTGTTCGGATACCCCTAATCCAGGACTCCCTCAGTGACGTCAGCGACTGAGCGGCGCGCGCCGGATTGGACCGTAAGCCTGCTCTTGTATTAAGGGGGCTAGTTCTGCTTCCGGCTGCGTTCGCAACGTGCAGGTGTGCAAAGGGCGATGGGCCCAGACCCCTGTGCCATAGGATTTAGACCGGCGTGCTGACCTCTCTGTTGTGTCTAAGTAGGGCTGCGACATGTTGATCTTCCGAGGCCAGGCATGACCCAAAAAAGTGTGTCTGGACAAAGGGGATCGAGTGTGTTGGGAAATGTGGTGCACCCCTGTAGGGAAGTTGATCTATTTGAATTACCGTGTCCCTCGGTAAAAGGATGACCCGGAGTTGTATCTTGACCTTATGACAACTAGAACCTGATACTTAATAAAACACACCCTTCCAAGTGCTAGATACAACCGATGATCGCTCTCTCACAGGGCGATGAGGGGAGGATCACCGGGTAGGATTATGCTATGCGATGCTACTTGGTGGACTTACCTTCTGCTCTCTTCTACATGCTGCAAGATGGAGCTGGCCAGAAGCATAGTCTTCGATATGACTAGCTATCCCCCTCTTATTTCGGCATTCTGCAGTTCAGTCCACATATGATAGCCTTATTCCATTTGATACCAATGCATACATATGTAGTGTAGCTCCTTGCTTGCGAGTACTTTGGATGAGTACTCATGGTTGCTTTGCTCCCTCTTTTCCCCCTTTCTACACCCGATTGCTGCGACCAGACGATGGAGCCCAGGAGCCAGACGCCACCGTCGGCGACGACTCCTACTACACTGGAGGTGCCTACTACTACGTGCAGCCTGCTGACAACGACCAGGAGTAGTTTAGGAGGATCCCAGGAAGGAGGCATGCACCTCTTTCGATCTATATCCCAGTTTGTGCTAGCCTTCTTAAGGCAAACTTGTTTAACTTATGTCTGTACTCAGATATTGTTGCTTTCGCTGACTCGTCTATGATCGAGCTCTTGTATTCGAGCCCTCGAGGCCCCTGGCTTGTAATATGATGCTTGTATGACTTATTTTATTTGTAGAGTTGTGTTGTGATATCTTCCCGTGAGTCCCTGATCTTGATCGTACACGTTTGCGTGTATGATTAGTGTACGATTGAATCGGGGGCGTCACACTTAGTGTGCTATCAAACGTCACAACATAACTGGGTGACTATAAAGATGCTCTACAGTTGTCTCCGATGGTGTTTGTTGAGTTGGCATACATCGAGATTAGGATTTGTCACTCCGAGTATCGGAGAGGTATCTCTGGGCCCTCTTGGTAATGCACATTATATATGCCTTGCAAGCAATGTGACTAATGAGTTAGTTACAGGATGATGCATTACGGAATGAGTAAAGAGACTTGCCGGTAACGATATTGAACTAGGTATTGGGATACCGACAATCGAATCTTGGGAAAGTAACATACCGATGACAAAGGGAACAACATATATCATTATGCGGTTTGACCGATAAAGATCTTCGTAGAATATGTGGGAGCCAATATGAACATCCAGGTTCCGCAATTGGTTATTCACTGGGGATGTGTCTCGGTCATGTCCTGATAGTTCTTGAACACGTAGGGTGATAACCCACAAGTATAGGGGATCGCAACAGTTTTCGAGGGTAGAGTATTCAACCCAAATTTATTGATTCGACACAAGGGGAGCCAAAGAATATTCTCAAGTATTAGAAGCTGAGTTGTCAATTCAACCACACCTGGAAACTTAATATCTGCAGCAATGTGTTTAGTAGCAAAGTAATATGATAGTAGCGGTAACGGTAGCAAAAGTAAGAGTTTTGGTTTTATAGTGATTATAACAGTAGCAATAGAAAAGTAAATAAGCGAAGAACAATATGTGAAAAGCTCGTAGGCAATGGATCAGTGATGGATAATTATGTCGGATGCGATTCCTCATGCAATGGTTATAATGTAGGGTGGCACAGAACTAGCTCCAGTTCATCAATGTAATGTAGGCATGTATTCCGAATATAGTCATACGTGCTTGTGGAAAAGAACTTGCATGACATCTTTTGTCCTACCCTCCCGTGGCAGCGGTGTACTATTGGAAACTAAGAGATATTAAGGCCTCCTTTTAATAGAGTACCGGACCAAAGCATTAACACTTAGTGAATACATGAACTCCTCAAACTACGGTCATCACCGATAAGTATCCCGATTATTGTCACTTCGGGGTTAACGGATCATAACACATAATAGGTGACTATAGACTTGCAAGATAGGATCAAGAACTCACATATATTCATGAAAACATAATAGGTTCAGATCTAAAATCATGGCACTCGGGCCCTAGTGACAAGCATTAAGCATAGCAAAGTCATAGCAACATCAATCTCAGAACATAGTGGATACTAGGGATCAAACCCTAACAAAACTAACTTGATTACATGATAAATCTCATCCAACCCATCACCGTCTAGCAAGCCTACGATGGAATTACTCACACATGGCGGTGCACATCATGAAATTGGTGATGGAGGAAGGTTGATGATGATGATGGCTATGGATTCCCCTCTCCGGAGCCCCGAACGGACTCCAGATCAGCCCACCCGGGAGGGATTAGGGCTTGGCGGCGGCTCTGTATCGTAAAATGCGATGAATCCTTTTCTCTGATTTTTTTCTCCCCGAACGTGAATATATGGGCTTGGAGTTTAGGTCGGTGGAGCACAAGGGGGCCCATGAGGCAGGGGGCGCGCCCCCACCCTCATGGACAGGGTGTGGGCCCCCTGGCCTTAATTCTTTCGCCAGTATTTTTTATATATTCCAAAAGTATTCTCCGTTGATTTTCAGGTCATTCCGAGAACTTTTATTTCTGCACAAAAATAATACCATGGCAATTCTGCTGAAAACAACGTCAGTCCGGGTTAGTTCCATTCAAATCATGCAAGTTGGAATCCAAAACAAGGGTAAAAGTGTTTGGAAAAGTAGATACGTTGGAGACGTATCAACTCCCCCAAGCTTAAACCTTTGCTTGTCCTCAAGCAATTCAGTTGACAAACTGAAAGTGATAAAGAAAAACTCTTACAAACTCTGTTTGCTCTTGTTGTTGTAAATATGTAAAGCCAGCATTCAAGTTTTCAGCAAAGATTATGAACTAGCCATATTCACAATAATATTTAGGTCTCATGTTTACTCATATCAATGGCATAATCAACTAGCGAGCAATAATAATAATAAATCTCGGATGACAACACTTTCTCAAAACAATCATAATATGCTATAACAAGATAATATCTCGCTAGCCCTTTCTGAGACCGCAAAACATAAATGCAGAGCACCCCTGAAGATCAAGGGCTGACTGGAAATTGTAATTCATGGTAAAAGAGATCCAGTCATAGTCATACTAAATGTAAACTAATAATAATACATGCAAATGACAGCGGAGCTCTCTAACTGGTGCTTTTTAATAAGAGGATGATGACTCAACATAAAAGTAAATAAATAGGCCCTTCACAGAGGGAAGCAGGGATTTGTAGAGGTGCTAGAGCTCGGTTTTGAAATAGAGATGAATAATATTTTGAGCGGTATACTTTCATTGTCAACATAACAACCGAGAGATCTCGATATCTTCCATGCTACACACATTATAGGCGGTTCCCAAGCAGAATGGTAAAGTTTATACTCCCCCACCACCAACAAGCATCAATCCATGGCTTGACCAAAACAACGGGTGCCTCCAACTAACAAAAATCATGGGGGAGTTTTGTTTGCAATTATTTTGATTTGATTTGAGCATGGGACTGGGCATCCCGGTGACCAGCCATTTTCTCGTGAGTGAGGAGCGGAGTCCACTCATCTTGAGAATAACCCACCTAGCATGGAAAATATAGACAACCCTAGTTGATAGATGAGCTATTTGAGCATAGAAAACATAATTTTTATTTGAAGGTTTAGAGTTTGGCACATACAAATTTACTTGGAACGGCAGGTAGATACCGCATATAGGAAGGTATGGTGGACTCGTATGGAATAACTTTTGGGGTTTATGGGGTTGGATGCACAAGCAATATTCCCGCTTAGTACAAGTGAAGGCTAGAAAGAGACTGGGAAGCGACCAGCTAGAGAGCGACAACAGTCATGAACATGCATTAAAATTAATCAACACTGAATGCAAGCATGTGTAGGATATAAATCACCATGAACATAAATATCGTGGAGGCTATATTGATTTTGTTTCAAATACATGCGTGAACATGTGCCAAGTCAAGCCACTCGAATCGTTACCACCCTATCATACCACATCACAACCATTTTAATAGCATGTTGGCACGCAAGGTAAACCATTATAAACTCCTAGCAAATTAACCATGGCATGAGCAACTATAATCTCTAATTGTCATTGCAAACATGGTTCATTCATAATAGGCTGAATCGGGAATGATGAACTAATCATATTTACAAAAACAAGAGAGGTCGAGTTCATACCAGCTTCTCTCATCTCAATCAGTCCATCATATATCGTCATTATTGCTTTCACTTGCACAACTGAATAGTGTGGATAATAATAATAGTGCACGTGCATTGGACTAAGATGGAATCTGCAAGCATTCAATTCAAGGGAGAAGACAATTTAATATGGGCTCTTGGTTAGATCAACAACAATGCATATGAGAGCCACTCAACATTTTCATCATGGTCTTCTCCTTTCGACCCCCAAAGAACAAGAAAAGAAACAAAACTATTTACACGGGAAAGCTCCCAACAAGCAAAAGAAGAACGAGAAATCTTTTTGGGTTTTAATTTTAATTACTACTACTACATGCATGTAAAGTAACCCAGATAAAAGCTACAACTAATTTTTTTTGGTTTTTCTTAAGGTTTTTCAAACACACAAGAAGAAAGCTGAAAAAGAAAATAAACTAGCATGGATGATACAATGAAAAAGTATGAGCACCGACAACTGGTGTGAGTGTGTGAACATAAATGTAATGTCGGTGAGGAATACGTACTCCCCCAAGCTTAGGATTTTGGCCTAAGTTGGTCTATGGCCATGATCAAAACTGCCCTCTCCGGTGTACTGAGGAGGGTCCTCGGGGTGCCACTGGTTGGCGATCTCCTCTGGATCCCACTAATAAACAGATTGATGGTGAGGATCAGATAGTGGCTCCGGCTCTGGAGCTGATGTCAGGCTCTGGTATGCCTGAACGGCCTCCGGAAAAACAAGGTATGTGCCTGAAAATATGTTGAATAAAGAGGGAGCAGGCAAGGTAATAGTCTCAAAGTAATTCTTATCAAATATCAGTCTATAGTTAAGCATCTTCTTCTTATTCTTAACAATAAAATCATGTGCTACAATACTCTTATAATCTAGAAAAATATGAGGCAGCAACTTTTCCTCTTTCTCATAATGCCTAATAGGTATGTTGAAGTGTGCAGCAAGGTGCGAGGCAAAGATGCCTCCTAAGACGGGACCCTTTGTACGGTTCAGATTTAACCGTTTAGCAACAATCGCGCATAAACTAAAAGTGGTATCAGGAAACAAAGCATGGCACAAAATAACAATATCAGGGTCACTAAGGTTTCCACAGTTCCTGCGACCAATTAAGCATCTACTAGCAAATATTGCGAAGTAATGTAGAACAGGAAAATGTATGCTAGTAATTCTTGCATCGAAAACCTTCCTCGTTTCCCCTACAGCAATCATATCAATGATTCCTTCCACATCATTACGATGTGGTTCCTCTATGCTGCCCTCAAAGGGTATCCTACAAACCCGACAAAAATCATAAAGTGACATCTCCTTATGCTCATCATATAAATAAAATTCCACCGAAGGTGGCTGTCGGTGTCAAAACCGGCGGATCTCGGGTAGGGGGTCCCGAACTGTGCGTCTAAGGCGGATGGTAACAGGAGGCAGGGGACATGATGTTTTACCTAGGTTCGGGCCCTCTTGATGGAGGTAAAACCCTAAGTCCTGCTTTATTTATTCTTGATGATATGAGTATTACAAGAGTTGATCTACCATGAGATCGGAGAGGCTAAACCCTAGAAGCTAGCCTATGGTATGATTGTCTGTTGTCCTATGGACTAAAACCCTCCGGTTTATATAGACACCGGAGGGGGCTAGGGTTACACAAGGTCGGTTACAAAGGAGGAGATATCCATATCCGTACTGCCTAGCTTGCCTTCCACGCCAAGTAGAGTCCCATCCGGACACGAGACGAAGTCTTCAATCTTGTATCTTCATAGTCGAACAGTCCGGCTAAAGGATATAGTCCGGCTGTCCGGAGACCCCATAATCCAGGACTCCCTCAGTAGCCCCTGAACTAGGCTTCAATGATGATGAGTCCGGCGCGCTGTGTTGTCTTCGACATTGCAAGGCGGGTTCTTCCTCCGTATACATCACATAAGAATTTGAATACAAGGATAGTGTCCGACCCTAAAAAATAAGTTCCACATACCACCATAGAGAGAATAATATTTCCACAAATCTAATCTGTTGACATGTTTTGGCAACATGACATTATGCCATGGCCCGGTAATTATTCAAACCGTTTCCTTTAACTAGCCCCGCACACAACGCGAGGCAGTTTCTTGACACGTCTTGTCAAAGTAGAGATCGTGTTCCCCTTATTACGGGATTCTCATCAATACGGGCATGGGTAACCCAACCGTGCCATCGATTATGGCGCTTGGGGGATAAGTGAGTTTTACCAGGCTAGTGGGGGTGCATAGTTTCGACCGCCCATATAAAGGGACAAGGATTCACCTTTTCATCCACGCCTTCTTCCTCCTTTGCTCATCCATTTTCGCACACTCGAGCTCCAGCGCCCAAGTCCGCATTTCCCACCTCAACCTTCTCCAACCATGTCCGGAGCGGGAGGCAGGTGGATGGTCTCTTCCGTCGTAGAGGGACACATCAAGAAGCTGAGGAGAGCCGGATACCTGCCCAACGACATCGCGCACCGACTCCCAGATGAGGGGCAGCTCATCCCCACCCCCAGGCCCCACGAGAGGGTAGTGTTCCTTACCCATTTCCTCCGCGGACTGGGATTCCCTCTCCACCAATTCGTCCGGGGGCTCATGTTCTACTACGGCCTGGATTTCCACGATCTGGCCCCGAACTTCATCCTCAACATCTCGGCGTTTATCGTCGTGTGTGAGGCCTTCCTCCGCATCAAGCCCCACTTCGGCTTATGGGTGAAGACCTTCAATGTCAAGCCGAAGGTAGTGAGCGGCCGCGAGGAGGAGTGCGGAGGCGCCATGGTGGGCAAGATGCCCAACGTTACATGGCTCGAGGGCTCCTTCGTGGAGACCATAAAGGGGTGGCAATCGGGGTGGTTCTACATCACTGAGCCGCGTGACCCTGCATGGGCAGCGGCCCCCGAGTTCCGATCTGGCATCCCCACGCGGCTCACCTCCTGGCAAGAGAAGGGCCTGTCCTGGGGTAGTTCAGGAGAGCTGACCGGACTCCAAACATGTATCCAAAACATGGTGAACAAGAAGCTCAAAATTGTCAACGTAGTCCAGGTCATGCTCATCCACCAGATCCTCCCGTGTCAACAACGGGCTTTCAACTTGTGGGAGTTCGACCCGGCCCAGCACCAAGCTCTGAACATGCTCTTCGATACAACACACGAGGATGCCTGGAAGGTGCTATTCAAGGGCGCCGAGGTTCCCCCTCCCACTACCGAGGATCGCGGATTCTGCGCGAAGCGCCAAGCCAGCACGGTAAGATGTTTTACCTCTTACAAGATACTTGTTTTTCATAGTTTGACTCTATGCGGGATCTAAGCTCCCGTACCTTTGACAGGACTGGCAGGAAACGGCCGGAAAGATTGACTGTCCGGCTCCTTTGCCCGAAGGCGCCGCAAACGCTCTCCTGACGGAGATGCTGACTCTGGCTCCTTACAAGGTGCCATAGAAGACTAAGAAGGCCGAGGGAACCCGAAAGAGTTCCCGACGCCAGGTGTTCTCGGACTCATCGTCCGATAACTCTGCGGCACACTCCTCCCCCGAAGACGAGGAGGAAGAAGAAGATGCTCCCCCTTCGGTTGGGGGAGACAAGAAAAGGAAGGCCGCCCCAACCGGGGGGGTGCGAAGGGTCCAAGAAGGGAAGGACTCTCCTTCCGGACTACTCTACCACCGCCGCCGAAGGCGAAGATGAGCGGCTGCTCAGGGCCAAGCCCCTGGCAAAGTCGTAAGTATTCGGATGCCAGAGTAACTCATAGCATTCATTTGTCGCACTGTTTCCTCTAACGCTGAATTATGATTATGCAGACCGCCACAAACCCGTATCGACGTATCGTCGGACGGCTTCCTGGGCTCGTCGGATATGGATAGCGATCCACTTCCGACCGCCACCTCCCCCTGCCCTACGGACAACGCCGAGGTATTGTCTCAAGAGGCACCTGGTCGAGGGGAGACAGTCCCGGAGGAGCCTCAAGGCGACCTTCCAGACTCCAGGAGCAGAGGGAGCAAGGCTCCCGAGGGCTCCGAGTTCGGCCCTCGGCCAAACAACGCGCCGGAACCCCTAGTGGTTCCGGACTCGGGCAGGCGGCCTCCTTCTAAAAGGGGCAAGACGCCTGTGCCAGTGACCTCTATCCATTCAGAGGCACCGGACAATCTGCTGGGAGCGCTTCACAACGCTTCCATCGATGAGGAGCACCGCACTATTATGAGTGCGGTGGTCCTGAAGGTTCAGTCCGCCAAGAGCGGATTCACTGAAGCCTGTGCCAGCCTTCTAACAGGCTTTGAGGTAAGTGTTTGAAATATAGGTAAATATTACCGCATAGACAGTAGCCCCTGATGCTCTGTTCGGTGTTCAAAAAGAAAAGTCGAATAGAGGATCAAATAATACCGCAGGAGTCTAACATAAGTATGTCTATATGTGTATGCAGGCTTCGCTGCTGGCCTCAGCCACACTGACTGCGGAGGTCGCCACACTGAAGCAAGACCTCTAGGGGTCCAAGAAAGAGCTCGGCCTTGCCAAGAGGCAGCTCGAGGAGAACAAGGGTAAGTAATACCCTGTCTATAGATATGTATATATAAAAGAAGACGTGATTGCAAAATGACAGGGTCATCTTATATTTGCCAGGGGCCACGACCGAGGTGGCGACCCTGAAGCAAGCGCTATCCGAGGCCGAAGACAAAGCGGCCAAGGAGCGCACCGAGCGGGAAAGGCAAGAGGCACGGGTGGGCGAGGTGCAGCAAGAGCTCCAAGCTCTCGTGTTGAAGCATGAGGCGTTGGAGCGTGACTCGAAGACGCGAGAGTACGAGCTTGCCGTGGCCCTCGAAAGCGCGAAAAATGCCAAGGCTGAAGCCCAGAAGGCCCTCCAGGAGATTGATGCGATGAAGAAGATAGTGGCGGGTAAGGCATTCTATATGCAAAGCAAGCATGTGAAAGTAAATTACCTGTTACTTACACGAATCCGGAGCTCTCCAGGAGCATTCGCAGATTTGCCCCGCAGCGTGTCAGATGCCATAACTTTTTACCAGGCCGAGGAGGAAAGCTCAACGGAGAAGTTGTTCTGGGCCCAATATACTGGGACCGAACACCCGGTGCCTACGAGCGACCAGCTAAAGCAGCTGGTCGAGCTACACAAGGCGACCGAACAGGCCATGAAGGGCTTTATAGTCCGGCTGTGGCCTGGCGACGCCCTTCCGAACAGCTACTTCGGCCTGGTGAGGCGGCTTGTGGATGCCTGCCCACGGCTGGAAGTCGTCAAGCGGTCCGTCTGCATTGAAGGTGCACGCCGGGCTTTTGCCCGTGTGAAGGTGCAATGGGCCAAGCTAGACGTCGTGAAGCTGATCAAGGGCCGCCGGCGGGCAAGGAGCATCACCACCCCGAGATGTACTATGAGGGTGTCCTAAAGGGTGCCCGTCTCGTAGCGGACGAGTGTACGAAAGATGTAATATTTGAATGAACTTGCTCGTGTAATCCTGTATGCTGAAAACCTGTTTCATATGCGCTATGCAACGCTTGTTTGAATTTAAAATATTACCTTCTGTTCAGCCGTTTATCAAATCTGAGAGATGGCTAGTTTTTGGCTTCTGCCCCCATGCCACGAGTGTTGGGGTGTTCGGGAGAAACCTGAGCACTCTTGTTCCCATTTTTGGGTCCTTCGAGGGAGGTGCAAGGCATAATGAACAAGGCAATCAGACTAATAATGCTTTATCACTCTCACTTAGCCATAGAATTCTATAATTTTAAATTTCGGCGAAGCCCCTGGTATTCGGAAGGCCTGAAGCCTGACAGGGCTGACTCCTCGCTCTAAGCAGCATAAGTCTTTAGGGACTCGAAAACCTCTCGAACAGCGACCAGTCTCTCGCCTTATCATGACAGTCAATTTTAGCTTTCTCTACTGAGGTGCTTAGCCCAGCTGAACCGGGGCACAATCGCAGTAGTTCTCCCAGTGCTACCTTAGCCGATATAGCGGAACGTAAGGTACCAAAACATGGGAGCCGAGCAAACCCAACTATTGGCCAAAGACATGATTCGGAGCTGATGCATATAATGCTATAAGTTCGGGGTGCCGCACTTGTGAAAGTGTTCGGACTTCTCACACCATATTGTGGGGTACTTAAGCCCCTGGTGTATTGGCCGTACCAAAGTGTACGGTTGCAAGGTGTCATTAATGAACACACACACACACATATATATATATAAAGGAAGAATGCAATAATAGTCTTAATGCTATGTATTATTTATTCAAAAAGGTTCGTTAAAGCAGAATGATACATGTAGTGCAATAAGCAAAAAGTAGGACTATATCCCCTCCAAGGGCAAGCTGAGGAATAATGTTAAGGCAAGTATTTCACTCGTTATCGTAATCCACCTGGGAGTTCCATTTTGTGATGTAGCTTTCTGCCTCTTTGGATGCCGCATCATGTGTTCGGCAATCACGCTACCGGACAGAGTTTCCAGAGATTAATGTCCTGAAAGACAGAAAAATAACAAAGCGGGAAGCCCCTAGTGCGGTTTAAGCCGCGTCTTGGGGCGTGCCGTAGTTGTGCCCCCTCCCCACCTGTGCCCATGGTATTTTTAATGCGTAATTATGTACGCGTGGCACGAATTTCGCCGTTTGGCTGGGGCTGGGGTGGGGGCCACATTGTTATGCGAGCTCGGGACGTGCTAGGCGGTCCAGTTGCCGATTACTCCGGGCGCACTTGAAGGTGTTCGGGTCCTTGAACGCCGAACTAGTGGATTGCCTTAAGAGGCTGCTTTGCGCTTCCGCTGCGAGGGCCGCAGTGTGCTCCTCCGTTCGGAGAGAGCGCTCTGTGTTTCCATTAACTGTAATGACCCCCTGAGGTCCTGGCATCTTAAGCTTGAGGTATGCATAATGCGGTACCGCATTGAATCTCGCAAATGCGGTTCGCCCGAGAGTGCATGATAACCACTGCGGAACGGGACTATATCGAAGATTAACTCTTTGCTTCGGAAGTTATCCGGGGATCCGAAGACCACTTCCAGTGTGACTGAGCCTGTGCAATGGGATTCTACACCTGGTATGATGCCTTTAAAGGTCGTTTTTGTGGGTTTGATCCTTGAGGGGTTTATACCCATTTTGCGCACTGTGTCCTGATAAAGCAGGTTCAGGCTGCTGTCGCCATCCATAAGGACTCGAGTGAGGTGAAATCCGTCAATAATTGGGTCTAGGACCAGTGCGGCGAATCCGCCATGATGGATACTAGTGAGGTGGTCCCTGCGATCGAAGGTGATCGGACAGGAGGACCATGGGTTGAACTTTGGGGCGACTGGCTCCAACGCATATACGTCCCTGAGCGCACGCTTCCGCTCCCTCTTGGGGATGTGGGTTGCGTATATCATGTTCACCGTCCGCACTTGTGGGGGGAACCTCTTCTGTCCTCTGGTATTCGGCTGCTGGGGCTCCTCCTCGTCATCGCTATGTGGCCCCTTATCTTTGTTTTCGGCAATTAACTTGCCGGCCTGCTTGAACACCCAACAATCCCTGTTGGTGTGGTTGGCTGGCTTGTCGGGGGTGCCGTGTATTTGGCACGAGCGATCGAGTATACGGTCCAAACTGGACGGGCCCGGAGTGCTTCTTTTGAATGGCTTTTTCCGTTGACCAGGTTTAGAGCCTTTGAATCCGACATTGACTGCCGTATCCTCGGTATTGTCGCTGTTAATGCGGCGCTTATGTTTGTTGCGACGTGACCTGCTATTGCCGTCCTTGGTATCCGAAGTACCATGGTTCTTTGATATGTTATTACTACGAGCCAGCCAGCTGTCTTCTCCCGCACAAAAGCGGGTCATGAGTGTCGTGAGGGCTGCCATAGATTTCGGCTTTTCCTGACCAAGGTGCCGGCCTAGCCACTCGCCGCGGATGTTGTGTTTAAAAGCTTCTAGGGCCTCTGCATCCGGACAGTCGATGATTTGATTTTTCTTTCTTAGTAACTATGTCCAGAATTGCCTGGCCGATTCCTCTGGCTGCTGAATTATGTGGCTCAAGTCATCGGCATCTGGTGGTCGCACATAAGTGCCCTGAAAGTTGTCGAGGAATGCGGCTTCCAGATCTTCCCAACAACCAATGGACTCTGCTGGCAAGCTATTGAGCCAGTGCCGAGCTGGTCCTTTAAGTTTGAGTGGGAGGTATTTGATTGCGTGTAGGTCATCACCGCGAGCCATGTGGATGTGCAGGAGGAGATCCTTGATCCATACCGCAGGATCTGTCGTGTCGTCGTATGATTCTATGTTTATGGGTTTGAAACCCTCTGGGATTTGATGATCCATTACTTCATCTGTGAAGCATAAGGGGTGTGCGGCACCTCTGTACTGGGCTATATCGTGACGCAACTCCAATGAATCTTGCCCGCTGTGTTCGGCCCGGCCAGATTTACTTTTACTGTATCCGGCGTGACGTTTATCGCCTCGCGTGGTGGCACGCCCTCGTGATCCGTAGATCAATCTTGCATGTTTTGCTTTGTCCTCCAGTACGTCTCGCAGGTCTGGCATATTTCCCCATGCCTTTTTATTTGAATGGCGTCAGGGTGCAGGCTGAGCATTTGGCTGGAATGCCTCTCTATCGCGGCCGCGGGGTGGCCGATCATCCGCATCATACGCTTCTTCCTCCAGTCGGGGTAGCAACCTGCATTTTGGGTAACTCTTGGAGGGGGGTTCGACTTTATATTCCTTGGCCGTCAGGACTTCAGTCCATCTGTTAGCTAGCAGATCTTGATCAGCTTGAAGCTGCTGCTACTTCTTCTTAAGGCTATTTGCCGTGGCTATAAGCCGGCGCTTGAAGCGCTCTTGCTCCATGGGATCCTTAGGCACGACAAATTCGTCGTCGCCGAGGCTTGCCTCGTATTCGGAGGGAGGTATGTAATTATCATCCTCTTCCTCTCTATCTGCCGCTCTCTCATGAGGGCTGGATTCTCCATCCTCCTGTGCTGAATCTTGCTGGAGGGGATTGTCTTCGGCACTGTCTGGGGTGTTATTATCTCCTGTGCCGGAATCACCGTTTTTGCTTTGGCAGGATTTAGAGCGGCGCCGCCGACACCGGCGCTTAGGTTGCTTCTTGGAGGGGTCATCCTTCGCTGTTCCGTCGCCATTGCCTTCTTTGGGTGTGTCCACCATATATATGTCATACGACGAGGTGGCTTTCCAGTGCCCTACGGGCGCTGGTTCCTGTTCGTCTCCTGCATCGTCGTCCATAACGTCGATGTCTTCGGAGTCGAAGTCGAGCATGTCGGTTAAGTCATCGACAGTGGCTACTAAGTGGGTGGTGGGTGGGCGTCGAATTTCTTCGTCGTCCGCATCCCAATCCTACCGGTTATAATCCGGCCAGGACTCTCTGACAAAGAGAGAGACCTTAGTGAATTCAGTATGTCGCCGAAGGGCGATTGCTGAAAGATATCCGTGGTAGTGAACTCCATGATCGGCGCCCAATTGGATTCGACCGTCAGGGGCGCGGATGGTTCAGAGTTCGGAGGAGAGTCCGACAATGTGGAGTCACGGCCCTCTCGAAGGATAAGGTTGGTGTTTGGCTCGATCGCCGTTGAGGCTGCAGCCTCCGCGGCGGGGTCTAGCCACCCGCCCTCGGTCGGTGCAGTTGGCTCCGAATTAAAGGTCGGAGCGGATGCGGGTGTGGCCTCCAGGACACTGTTCGGCGGCAGAGCTAAATCATGTCCATCGTGACAGTGTGGCGCACTTAGCAGGGGCTCGAATCCGTCGAAGATCAAGTCTCCGCGGATATCAGCCGTGTAGTTTAAGCTTCCAAACCTGGCCGGATGGCCAGGGGCGTAACTTTCAATCTGCTCTAGATGGCCAAGCGAATTGGCCCGCAGTGCAAAGCCGCCGAATACAAAAATCTGTCCGGGGTGAAAAGTCTCAGCCTGGACTGCATCACTAACGATGATCAAAGGAGCCATCGAGCCTAACGGCGACGACACAGAGGAACTCTCAATGAAAGCACCAATGTCGGTGTCAAAACCGACGGATCTCGGGTAGGGGGTCCCGAACTGTGCATCTAAGGCGGATGGTAACAGGAGGCAGGGGACACGATGTTTTACCCAGGTTTGGGCCCTCTTGATGGAGGTAAAACCCTACGTCCTGCTTGATTTATTCTTGATGATATGAGTATTACAAGAGTTGATCTACCACAAGATCGGAGAGGCTAAACCCTAGAAGCTAGCCTATGGTATGATTGTCTGTTGTCCTACGGACTAAAACCCTCCGGTTTATATAGACACCGGAGGGGGCTAGGGTTACACAAGGTCGGTTACAAAGGAGGAGATATCCATATCCGTACTGCCTAGCTTTCCTTCCACGCCAAGTAGAGTCCCATCCGGACATGAGACGAAGTCTTCAATCTTGTATCTTCATAGTCCAATAGTCCGGCAAAAGGATATAGTCCGGCTGTCCGCAGACCCCCTACTCCAGGACTCCCTCAGTGGCGATCTCCTAACATGGAAATGAAAATTTTGCACAAAAATATTGGTGAGTAGGAGATATTGTTCACGCTGGTCGTGGAGGAAGTCGGTGAGGCCTGCATTCTCAGCCAAATAATAAAAATCTTCATAAATCCCGGCTTCTCTCAAGAACTCATCACAAGGCCATTCACACGGCCGAACCTCCGCAGTAAGAGGGACATTATACTTGGGCTTCTTATTCTCTTCACTTTTCTTATCCTTTGAGCTTCGGCTCAAAGAGCCCCTAAAAAATATCTTCATCTTTTTCTGAAATTTTAGTAACTCAAAATAAAAGTGAACCAAACTCAACAAAATTGATAGCAACTACTCCTACAAGTTCCTAGAGGCTATATCATGCATTAAAACTACTTTTGGCCACATAAATTTGACATGCAAGCTCAAGAACAGGGTCAGCTAAGCAAAAAAAATTGCAATCAATAAAGCACTAGAACAAAAACTAATTGGACCATTGGAGGAGTCACATATTGAAGAACAATCCCCCAAAGCAGTTTTGTGAATGGAGCTTTGAGCAAGGAGATCGAAAATGGCAGCAAGATGAGCTAGAACTCGGGTTTGAGATGGTGGGTGATTTTTTCTGGAGGAAGATGAAGTGTGTGGGTGCAATAATAAGTGGAGGGGGCCCGCCCTCCACCCTCGTGGGCACATGGTGAGGCCCCCTGATGTGTTCTCGGTGCCAATAATTCTTAAATATTCCTGAAAAAATCATATTAAATTTTCAGGGCATTTGGAGAACTTTTATTTTTGGGGTATTATTTTATTGCAAGGATAATTCAGAAAACAGAAAGAAAATACTATTTTTGCTTTATTTAATCTAAATAGCAGAAAGTAAAAAGAGGGTACAGAGAGTTGTGCTTTCTAACTTCATCCATCTCATGCTCATCAAAAGGAAGCCACTAACAAGGTTGATCAAGTCTTGTTAACAAACTCATTCCGAATCGCATGAAACCGGAGAATTTTTGAATAACACTAGGTTACCTAAACGGGGATATGCATGTCCCGAACAATAACAATATCATATTTCTTCTTGATAGTAGGAAGAGGAAATTCAAAACCTCCAATAATAATCGTTGAAATTTTTCCAATAGAATTGATATTATGGACTTGAGGTTGTTTCCTTGGAAAGTGTACCGTATGCTCATTACCATTAACATGAAAAGTGACATTGCCTTTGTTGCAATCAATAACAGCCCCTGCAGTATTCAAAAAGGGTCTACCAAGGATAATCGACATACTATCGTCCTTGGGAATATCAAGAATAACAAAGTTCGTTAAAATAGTAACGTTTGCAACCACAACAGGCACATCCTCACAAATACCGATAGGTATAACAATTAATTTATCAGCCATTTGCAAAGATATTTCAGCAGGTGTCAACTTATACAAATCAAGTCTGCAATATAAAGAGAGATGCATACCACTAACACCGGCTCCAAGATCACATAAAGCAGTTTTAACATAGTTTCTTTTAATGGAGCATGTTATAGTTGGTACTCCCGGATCTCCTAGTTTCTTTGGTATTCCACCCTTAAAAGTGTAATTAGCAAGCATGGTGGAAATTTTAGATTCCGGTATCTTTCTTTTATTAGTAACAATATATTTCATGTACTTAGCATAAGGATTCATTTTAAGCATATCAGTCAAACGCATACGCAAAAAGATAGATCTAATCATTTCAGCAAAGCGCTCAAAATCCTCATCATCCTTTTTCTTGGATGGTTTAGGAGGAAAAGGCATGGGTTTCTGAACCCATGGTTCTCTTTCTTTACCGTGCTTCCTAGCAACAAAGTCTCCCTTATCATAATGCTGATTCTTTGATTGTGGGTTATCAAGATCAACAGCAGGTTCAATCTCTACATCATTGTTATTACTAGGTTGAGCATCAACATGAACATCATCTTTAACATTATCACTAGGTTCATGTTCACTACCAGATTGTGTTTCAGCATCAGAAATAGAAACATTATTGGGATTCTCAGGTGTGTCAACAACAAGTTCACTAGAAGCATGCAAAGTCCTATCATTTTTCTTTTTCTTCTTCTTAGAAGAACTAGGTGCATCAACATTAGTTCTCTGAGAATCTTGGTCAATTATCTTAGGATGGCCCTTAGGATACAAAGGTTCCTGAGTCATTTTACCCCCTCTACTCATAACTCTAACAACATTATCATTTTTCTTATTATTTACTTCATTGAGCAAGTCATTTTGAGATTGAAGTACTTGTTCTACTTGAGTGGTAACCATAGTAGATAGGATTTCACATTTATCAAATCTATAGAGAGAATTTACCTTTACTACCTGTGTCGGGTTATCAAGACCATGTATTTCTTCAATAGATGGTAAATTCTTAACATCTTCAGCTTTACTACCTTTTATTTCATAGATTTCTTTGCCTCTTGCATATCTTCAGGACTGAGAAATAGAATACCCCTTTTCTTCGGAGTTGGATTAGGAGTTGGTTCAGGAAGTGTCCAATCATTTTCATTACTCAACATATTATTCAATAGTAATTCAGCTTGATCAACTGTTCTTTCCTTGAAAACACAACCATCACAACTATCCAGGTGGTCCCTGGAAGCATCAATTAGTCCATTATAAAAGATATCAAGTATTTCATTTTTCTTGAGAGGATGATCAGGCAAAGCATTAAGTAATTGGAGAAGCCTCCCCCAAGCTTGTGGGAGACTCTCTTCTTCAATTTGCACAAAATTATATATTTCCCTTAAGGCATCTCGTTTCTTATGAGCAGGGAAATATTTAGCAGAGAAGTAATAAATCATATCCTAGGGACTACGCACACAAGCAGGATCAAGAGAATTAAACCATGTTTTAGCATCACCCTTTAATGAGAACGAAAACAACTTAAGGATAAAGTAATAGCGAGTTTTCTCATCATGAGTAAACAATGTGGCTATATCATTTAATTTAGTAAGATGTGCCACAATAGTTTCAGATTCATAGCCATAGAAAGGATCAAATTCAACCAAAGTAATTAACTCAAGATCGACAGAGAAATCATAATCCTTATCGGAAATAAAGATAGGTGAAGTAGCAAAAGTAGGGTAATATTTCATTCTAGCATTCAAAGACTTTTCTTTAAGCTTAACTAATAATTTCTTAAGATCAGATCTACCATTGCAAGCTAAAAAGTCTCTAGTAGTTTCTTCATCCATAACATAACCCTCAAGCACAACATGCAATTCATATCTAGGGGGAGAATCTTCATCATCACTTTCATCAATATTATCAGTTTCAATAAATTCATACTCTCTAACCCTAGCAAGTGGTTCATCAAGAAATTCACCTAGTGGCACAGTATTATCAAGCATAGAAGTAGTTTCATCATAAGTATCATGCAAAGCAGAAGTAGCATCATCAATAACATGCGACATATCAGAATGAATAGCAGGAGTAGGTGTCGCAAGTTTACTCAAAACAGAAGGTGAATCAAGTGCAGAGCTAGATGGCAGTTCCTTACCTCCCCTCGTAGTTGAGGGAAAATCTTGGTTCTTTTATCTTTCAAGTTCTTCATAGTGATCAGCAAATATAAATCCCAAGTGACTCAAAGAATAGAGCTATGCTCCCCGGCAACGGTGCCAGAAAATAGTCTTGATAACCCACAAGAACATGGGATCGCAACAGTTTTCGAGGGTAGAGTATTCAACCCAAATTTATTGATTCGACACAAGGGGAGCCAAAGAATATTCTCAAGTATTAGCAGCTGAGTTGTCAATTCAACCACACCTGGAAACTTAATATCAGCAACAAAGTATTTAGTAGCAAAGCAATATGATAGTAGCAGTAACGGTAGCAAAACTAATAGTTTTGGTTTTATAGTGATTATAACAGTAGCAATAGAAAAGTAAATAAGCGAAGAACAATATGTGAAAAGCTCATAGGCAATGGATCAGTGATGGATAATTATGTCGGATGTGATTCCTCATGCGATGGTTATAACATAGGGTGACACAGAACTAGCTCCAGTTCATCAATGTAATGTAGGCATGTATTCCGAATATAGTCATACATGCTTATGGAAAAGAACTTGCATGACATCTTTTGTCCTACCCTCCCGTGGCAGCGGGGTCCTATTGGAAACTAAGGGATATTAAGGCCTCCTTTTAATAGAGTACCGGACCAAAGCATTAGCACTTAGTGAATACATGATCTCCTCAAACTACGGTCATCACCGATAAGTATCCCGATTATTGTCACTTCGGGGTTAACGGATCATAACACATAATAGGTGACTATAGACTTGCAAGATAGGATCAAGAACTCACATATATTCATGAAAACATAATAGGTTCAGATCTGAAATCATGGCACTCGGGCCCTAGTGACAAGCATTAAGCATAGCAAAGTCATAGAAACATCAATCTTAGAACATAGTGGATACTAGGGATCAAACCCTAACAAAACTAACTCGATTACATGATAAATATCATCCAACCCATCACCGTACAGCAAGCCTACGATGGAATTACTCACGCACGGCGGTGAGCATCATGAAATTGATGATGGAGGAAGGTTGATGATGACGATGGTGACTGATTCCCCTCTCCAGAGCCCTGAATGGACTCCAGATCAGCCCTGCCGAGAGAGATTAGGGATTGGCGGTGGCTCCATATATTAAAACATGATGAATCCTTCTCTCTGATTTTTTTCTCGCCAAACGTGAATATATGGAGTTGGAGTTTAGGTCGGTGGAGCACCAGGGGGCCCATGAGGCAGGGGGGCGCTTAGGGGGGTAGGCACGGCCCCACCCTCATGGACAAGGTGTGGGACCCCTGGCCTTGATTCTTTCGCCAGTATTTTTTATATATTCCAAAAATATTCTCCATTGATTCTCAGGTCATTCTGAGAACTTTTATTTCTGCACAAAAATAACACCATGGCAATTCTGGTGAAAACAGCGTCAGCCTGAGATAGTTCCATTCAAATCATGCAAGTTAGAGTCCAAAACAAGGGGAAAAGTGTTTGGAAAAGTAGATACGTTGGAGACGTATCATAGGGTCTGCACGCTTAACGTTCGGTGACAATCGATATTATGCGTTTTGATGTACCGAAGATAGTTGGTCATTGATCCCTTAGCCGTGTGTGGTGCCCCCTCCACCATGAGCCACCTCGGTCATATTGTCGTAGTGCTTAGGCGAAGCCCTGCGCTGGTAGCTTCATCATCACCGTCATCACGCTGTCGTGCTGACAAAGCTCTCCCTCGACACTCAGCTGGATCGAGAGTTCGTGGTGAAGGAAATATGCCCTAGAGGCAATAATAAAGTTATTATTTATTTCCTTATATCATGATAAATGTTTATTATTCATGCTAGAATTGTATTAACCGGAAACATGATACATGTGTGAATAAATAGACAAATAGAGTGTCACTAGTACGCCTCTGCTTGACTAGCTCGTTTACCAAAGATGGTTATGTTTCCTAGCCATAGACATGAGTTGTCATTTGATTAATGGGATCACATCATTAGGAGAATGATGTGATTGACTTGACCCATTCCGTTAGCTTAGCACTTGATCGTTTAGTATGTTGCTATTGCTTTCTTGATGACTTATACATGTTCCTATGACTATGAGATTATGCAACTCCCGTTTATCGGAGGAACACTTTGTGTGCTACCAAACGTCACAACATAACTGGGTGATTATAAAGGTGCTCTACAGGTGTCTCCGAAGGTACTTGTTGAGTTGGCGTATTTCGAGATTAGGATTTGTCACTCCAATCGTCGGAGAGGTATCGCTGGGCCCACTCGGTAATGCACATCACTATAAGCCTTGCAAGCATTGTAACTAATGAGTTAGTTGCGGGATGATGTATTACGGAACGAGTAAAGAGACTTGCCGGTAACGAGATTGAACTAGATATTGAGATACCGACGATCGAATTTCGGGCAAGTAACATACCGATGACAAAGGGAACAACGTATGTTGTTATGCGGTTTGACCGATAAATATCATCGTAGAATATGTGGGAGCCAATATGAGAATCCAGGTTCCGCTATTGGTTATTGACCGGAGACGTGTCTCGGTCATGTCTACATAGTTCTCGTACCCATAGGGTCCGCACGCTTAAATTTCGGTGACGATCGGTATTATGAGTTTTGTGTTTTGATGTACCGAAGGTAGTTCGGTGTCCTGGATGTGATCACAGACATGACGAGGAGTCTCGAAATGGTCGAGACGTAAAGATCGATATATTGGACAACTATGTTCGGACACCGGAAAGGTTTCAGACATATATCGGAGTACCGAGGGTTACCGGAACCCCCTCGGGGACTTAATGGGCCTACATGGGCCTTAGTGGAAATGGAGGGCAGCAAGGGGAGTGTGGGGCACCCCCAAGGACCAAACCGAATTGGTTTAGGGCAAGGGGGGGTCGGCCCTCTCTTTCCTTTTCCTCCTCTCCCTTTCCTTCCCCCTCTCCTACTCCTAGTGGGAGTAGGACTCCCCCTTGGCGCGCCTCTCCCTGGCCGGCCGCCTCCTCCCCCTTGCTCCTTTATATACGGGGGCAGGGGGCACCCCAGAGACACACAATTTATCATTGATCCCTTAGCCGTGTGCGGTGCCCCCTCCACCATAATCCACCTTGATCATATCGTAGTGGTGCTTAGGCGAAGCCATGCGTCGGTAGCATCATCATCACCGTCACCACGCCATCGTGCTGAAAAAACTCTCCTATAAAGCTTTGCTGGATCGGAGCTCGCGGGACATCATCGAGTTGAACGTGTGCAGAACTCGGAGGTGCCGTACGTTTGGTACTTGGATCCGTCAGATCGTGAAGACGTACGACTACATCAACCATGTTGTGCTAACGCTTCCGCATTCGGTCTACGAGGGTACGTAGACACACTCTCCCCTCTCGTTGCCATGCATCACCATGATCCTATGTGTGTGTAGGATTTTTTTTTTGAAATTACTATGTTCCCAATAGTGGCATCCGAGCCAGGTTTATGCGTAGATGTTATATGCACGAGTAGAACACAAGTGAGTTGTGGGCGATACAAGTCATACCGCTTACCAGCATGTCACACTTTGGTTCGGCGGTATTGTTGGATGAAGCGGCCCGGACCGACATTACACGTAATCTTATGCGAGACTGGTTCTACCGACATGCTTTGCACACAGGTGGCTGGTGGGTGTCAGTTTCTCCAACTTTAGTTGAACCAAGTGTGGCTACGCCCGGTCCTTGCGAAGGTTAAAACAGCACTAACTTGACGAACTATCGTTGTGGTTTTGATGCGTAGGTAAGAACGGTTCTTGCTCAGCCCGTAGCAGCCACGTAAAACTTGCAACAACAAAGTAGAGGACGTTTAACTTGTTTTTGCAGGGCATGTTGTGATGTGATATGGTCAAGACATGATGCTATATTTTGTTGTATGAGATGATCATGTTTTGTAACCAAGTTATCGGCAACTGGCAGGAGCCATATGGTTGTCGCTTTATTGTATGCAATGCAATCGCCCTTTAATTGCTTTACTTTATCACTAAGCGATAGCGATAGTCGTAGAAGCAATAGTTGGTGAGACGACAACGATGCTACGATGGAGATCAAGATGTCGCGCCGGTGACGATGGTGATCATGACGGTGCTTCGGAGATGGAGATCACAAGCACAAGATGATGATGGCCATATCATATCACTTATATTGATTGCATGTGATGTTTATCCTTTATGCATCTTATTCTGCTTTGTTTGACGGTAGCATTATAAGATGATCTCTCACTAAATTTCAAGGTAAAAGTGTTCTCCCTGAGTATGCATCATTGCCAAAGTTCGTTGTGCCGAGACACCACGTGATGATCGGATGTGATAAGCTCTACGTTCATCTACAACGGGTGCAAGCCAGTTTTGCACACGCAGAATACTCAGGTTAAACTTGACGAGCCTAGCATATGCAGATATGGCCTCGAAACACTGAGACCGAAAGGTCGAGCGTGAATCATATAGTAGATATGATCAACATAGTGATGTTCACCATTGAAAACTACTCCATCTCACGTGATGGTCGGACATGGTTTAGTTGATTTGGATCATGTGATCACTTAGATGATCAGAGGGATTTCTATCTAAGTGGGAGTTCTTAAGTAATATGATTAATTAAACTTAATTTTATCATGAACTTAGTACCTGATAGTATTTTGCTTTTCTATGTTGATTGTAGATAGATGGTCCGTGTTGTTGTTCCATTGAATTTTAATGCGTACCTTGAGAAAGTAAAGTTGAAAGATGATGGTAGCAATTACACGGACTAGGTCCGTAACTTGAGGATTATCCTCATTGCTGCATAGAAGAATTACGTCCTGGAAGCACCGCTGGGTACCAGGCCTGCTGTAGATGCTGCTGATGACGTTAAGAACGTCTGGCAAAGTGAAGCTGATGACTACTCGATAGTTCAGTGTGCCATGCTTTACGGCTTAGAACCGGCACTTCAATGAAGTTTTGAACGTCATGGAGCATATGAGATGTTCCAAGAGTTGAAGTTAATATCTCAAGCAAATGCCCAGATTGAGAGATATGAAGTCTCCAATAAGTTCTATAGCTGCAAGATGGAGGAGAATAGTTCTGCCAGTGAACATATACTCAAAATGTCTGGGTATCATAATCACTTGACTCAACTGGGAGTTAATCTTCCTGTTGATAGTGTCATTAACAGAGTTCTTCAATCACTGCCACCAAGCTACAAAAGCTTCGTGATGAACTATAATGCAAGGGATGAATAAGACAATTCCCAAGCTCTTCGCAATGCTAAAGGCGGCAGAGGTAGAAATCAAGAAGGAGCATCAAATATTGATGGTCAACAAGACCACCAGTTTCAAGAAAAAGGGTAAAGGGAAAAAGAAGGGGAACTTCAAGAAGAACATCAAACAAGTTGTTGCTCAGGAGAAGAAACCTAAGTTTGGACCTAAGCATGAGACTGAGTGATTCTACGGCAAACAGACTGGTCACTAGAAGCGGAACTGCCCCAAGTATTTGGCGGATAAGAAGGATGGCAAGGTGAACAAAGGTATATGTGATATACATGTTATTGATGTGTACCTTACCAGAGCTCGCAGTAGCACCTGGGTATTTGATACTGGTTCTGTTGCTAATATTTGCAACTCGATACAGGGACTACGAATTTAGCGAAGACTAGCTAAGGACGAGGTGATGATGCGCGTGGGAAATGGTTCGAAAGTCGATGTGATTGACGTCGGCACGCTACCTCTACATCTACCTTCGGGATTAGTTTTGGACCTAAATAATTGTTATTTGTTGCCAGCGTTGTGCATGAACATTATATCTGGATCTTGTTTGATGCGAGATGGTTATTCATTTAAATCTGAGAATAATTGTTGTTCTATTTATATGAGTAATATCTTTTATGGTCATGCACCCTTCAAGAGTGGTTATTTTTGTTGAATCTCGATAGTAGTGATACACATATTCATAATGTTGAAGCCAAAAGATGCAGAGTTGATAATGATAGTGCAACTTATTTGTGGCACTGCCATTTGGGTCATATTGGTATAAAGCACATGAAGAAACTCCATACCGATGGACTTTTGGAATCACTTGAGTATGAATCACTTGGTACTTGCGAAACATGCCTTATGGGCAAGATGACTAAAACGCCGTTCTCCAGAACTATGGAGCGAGCAACAGATTTGTTGGAAATCATACATACTGATGTATGTGTCCGATGAATATTGAGGCTCGCGGTGGGTATCGTTATTTTCTCACCTTCATAGATGATTCGAGCAGATATGGGTATATCTACTTAATGAAACATAAGTCTGAAACATTTGAAAAGTTCAAAGAATTTCAAAGTCAAGTGGAAAATCATCATAACAAGAAAATAAAGTTTCTACGATCTGATCATGGAGGAGAATATTTGAGTTACGAGTTTGGTCTACATTTGAAACAACACGGAATAGTTTCACAACTCACCCACCCGAAACACCACAACGTAATGGTGTGTCCGAACGTCGTAATCGTACTTTACTAGATATGGTGCGATCTATGATGTCTCTTACTGATTTACCGCTATCGTTTTGGGGTTATGCTTTAGAGACAGCTGCATTCACGTTAAATAGGGCACCATCAAAATCCGTTGAGACGACGCCTTATGAACTATGGTTTGGCAAGAAACCAAAGTTGTCGTTTCTTAAAGTTTGGGGCTGCGATGCTTATGTGAAAAAGATTCAACCTGATAAGCTCGAACCCAAATCGGAGAAATGTGTCTTCATAGGATACCCAAAGGAAACTGTTGGGTACACCTTCTATCACAGATCCGAAGGCAAGACATTCGTTGCTAAGAATGGATCCTTTCTAGAGAAGGAGTTTCTCTCGAAAGAAGTGAGTGGGAGGAAAGTAGAACTTGATGAGGTAACTGTACCTGCTCCCTTATTGGAAAGTAGTTCATCATAGAAACCGATTCCTGTGACACCTACACCAATTAGTGAGGAAACTAATGATGATGAGCATGAAACTTCAGATCAAGTTACTACCGAACCTCGTAGGTCAACCAGAGCAAGATCCACACCAGAATGGTACAGTAATCCTGTTCTCGAGGTCATGTTACTTGACCATGACGAACCTATGAACTATGAGGAAGCGATGATGAGCCCAGATTCCGCAAAATGGCTTGAGGCCATGAAATCTGAGATGGGATCCATGTATGAGAACAAAGTGTGGACTTTGGTTGAATTGCCCGATGATCGGCAGGCCATCAAAAATAAATGGATCTTCAAGAAGAAGACAGACGTTGATGGTAATGTTATTGTCTACAAAGCTCGACTTGTTGCGAAAGGTTTTCGACAAGTTCAAGGAGTTGACTACGATGAGACCTTCTCACAAGTAGCGATGCTTAAGTCCGTACGAATCATGTTAGCTATTTCCGCATTTTATGATTATGAAATTTGTCCAATGGATGTAAAGACTGCATTCCTGAATGGATTTCTGGAAGAAGAGTTGTATATGATGCAACCTAAAGGTTTTATCGATCCAAAAGGTGCTAACAACATGTGCAAGCTCCAACGATCCATTTATGGACTGGTGCAAGCCTCTTGGAGTTGGAATAAACATTTTGATAGTGTGATCAAAGCATATGGTTTTATACAGACTTTTGGAGAAGCCTGTATTTACAAGAAAGTGAGTGGGAGCTCTGTAGCATTTCTAATATTATATGTGGATGACATATTGTTGATTGGAAATGATATAGAATTTCTAGATAGCATAAAAGGATACTTGTATAAGAGTTTTTCAATGAAAGACCTCGGTGAAGGTGCTTACATATTGGGCATCAAGATCTATAGAGATAGATCAAGACGCTTAATTGGACTTTCACAAAGCACATACCTTGACAAAGTTTTGAAGAAGTTCAAAATGGATCAGGCAAAGAAAGGGTTCTTGCCTGTGTTACAAGGTGTGAAGTTGAGTAAGACTCAATGCCCGACCACTGCAGAAGATAGAGAGAAAATGAAAGATGTTCCCTATGCTTCAGCCATAGGCTCTATCATCTATGCAATGTTGTGTACCAGACCTGATGTGTGCCTTGCTATTAGTTTAGCAGGGAGGTACCAAAGTAATCCAGGAGTGGATCACTGGACAGCGGTCAAGAACATCCCGAAATACCTGAAAAGGACTAAGGATATGTTTCTTGTTTATGGAGGTGACAAAGAGCTCATCGTAAATGGTTACGTTGATGCAAGCTTTGACACTGATCCGGACGATTCTAAATCGCAAACCAGATACGTGTTTTTATTGAACGGTGGAGCTGTCAGTTGGAGCAGTTCTAAACAGAGCGTCATGGCGGGATCTACATGTGAAGCGGAGTACATTGCTGCTTTGGAAGCAGCGAATGATGGAGTCTGGATGAAGGAGTTCATATCCGATCTAGGTGTCATACCTAGTGCATCGGGTCCAATGAAAATCTTTTGTGACAATACTGGTGCAATTGCCTTGGCAAAGGAATCCAGATTTCACAAGAGAACCAAGCACATCAAGAGATGCTTCAACTCCATCCGGGATCAAGTCCAGGTGGGAGACATAGAGATTTGCAAGATACATACGGATCTGAATGTTGCACACCCGTTGACTAAGCCTCTTCCACGAGCAAAACATGATCAGCACCAAGGCTCCATGGGTGTTAGAATCATTACCGTGTAATCTAGATTATTGACTCTAGCGCAAGTGGGAGACTGAAGGAAATATGCCCTAGAGGCAATAATAAAGTTATTATTTATTTCCTTATATCTTGATAAATGTTTACTATTCATGCTATAATTGTATTAACCGGAAACATGATACATGTGTGAATACATAGACAAACAGAGTGTCACTAGTATGCCTCTACTTGACTGGCTCATTTATCAAAGATGGATATGTTTCCTAGCCATCGACATGAGTTTTCATTTGATTAACGGGATCACATCATTAGGAGAATGATGTGATTGACTTGACCCATTCCGTTAGCTTAGCACTTGATCGTTTAGTATGTTGTTATTGCTTTCTTCATGACTTATACATGTTCCTATGACTATGAGATTATGCAACTCCCGTTTATCAGAGGAACACTTTGTGTGCTACCAAACGTCACAACATAACTGGGTGATTATAAAGGTGCTCTACAGGTGTCTCCGAAGGTACTTGTTGATTTGGCGTATTTCGAGATTAGGATTTGTCACTCCGATTGTCAGAGAGGTATCTCTGGGCCCACTCGGTAATGCACATCACTATAAGCCTTGCAAGCATTGTAACTAATGAGTTAGTTGCGGGACGATGTATTACGGAACGAGTAAAGAGACTTGCCGGTAACGAGATTGAACTAGGTATTGAGATATCGACGATCGAATCTCGGGCAAGTAACATACCGATGACAAAGGGAACAACGTATGTTGTTATGTGGTTTGACCGATAAAGATCTTCGTAGAATATGTGGGAGCCAATATGGGCATCCAGGTTCCGCTATTGGTTATTGACCGGAGACGTGTCTCGGTCATATCTACATAGTTCTCGAACCCGTAGGGTCCGCACGCTTAAAGTTCGGTGACGGTCGGTATTACGAGTTTTGTGTTTTGATGTACCGAAGGTAGTTCGAAGTCCTGGATGTGATCACGGACATGACGAGGAGTCTCGAGATGGTCGAGACATAAAAATCGATATATTGGATGACTATGTTCGGACACCGGAAAGGTTCCGGAAGGTTTCGGACATATATCGGAGTACCGGGGGTTACCGGAACCTCACCGGGGGCTTAATGGGCCTACATGGGCCTTAGTGGAAATAGAGGGCAGCAAGGGGGGTGTGGGGTGCACCCCCCCCCAAGTCCCAAACCGAATTGGTTTAGGTCAAGGGGGGTCGGCCCCCTCTTTCCTTCTCCTCCTCTCCCTTTCCTTCCCCCCTCTCCTACTCCTACTAGGAATAGGAGGAGTCATAGTCCTAGTGGGAGTAGGACTCCCCCTTGGCGCGCATCTCCCTGGCCGGCCGCCTCCTCCCCCTTGCTGCTTTATATACGGGGGCAGGGGCACCTTAGAGACACACAATTGATCATTGATCCCTTAGCCGTGTGCGGTGCCCCCCTCCACCATAATCCACCTCAATCATATCGTAGCGGTGCTTAGGCGAAGCCCTGCGTCGGTAGCGTCATCATCACCGTCACCACGCCATCGTGCTGACGAAACTCTCCTGTAAAGCTTTGCTGGATCGGAGCTCGCGGGACGTCATCGAGTTGAACGTGTGCAGAACTCGGAGGTGCCGTGCGTTTGGTACTTGGATCGGTCAGATCGTGAAGATGTACGACTACATCAACCGCATTGTGCTAATGCTTCTGCATTCGGTCTACGAGGGTACATAGACGCACTCTCCCCTATCGTTGCTATGCACCACCATGATCCTGTGTGTGCATAGGAATTTTTTTAAATTTACTACGTTCCCAACACGTGGGACGTCACCGAGCCGAACGTGTGCAGATCGCGGAGGTGCCATACTTTCGGTACTAGGATCGGTTGGATCGTGAAGACGTACGACTACATCAACCGCGTTGTCATAATGCTTCCGCTTATGGTCTACGAGGGTACGCGGACAACACTCTTCCCCTCTCGTTGCTATGCATGACCATGATAGATCTTGAGTGTGCGTACGATTTTTTTTGAAATTACTGCGTTCCCCAACACAAGCAGTGTTGCAAAAAAGTGCTACTGCTAACATACTTAGCAGTAGCGCAGGCGGACCAGCGCTACTGCTAAACTTTAGCTGTAGCGTCGTAGCAGTAGCGCCGACGCCCGCGCTACTACTAGGGTTTTCCCTAGTAGTGTTACATGAAAAAGATGATGAGGGGAGCGAAGAACAACAGGAGGAAGAGCGGATTAGTTACCCATTCCCACCTTCTAATGAGAGTAACTCTTCAACTAATGCATTGTTTAGTTTCCCTTCATGCTTACCGAAGGATGAATTCTATGATAACTGTTATGATCCCTTGAATTTGTTTGAAATATCCCTTTTTGATGAAATTGATGCTTGCTATGTTTGTGGCCATGATGCCAATACGAATGATAGTTATGAAGATGAACTTGCTATAGTTTCTTATGCTAAACATGAAATTGTTGCTATTGCACCCACACATGATAGTCTTATTATATTTTTGAATTTTCCTAACTACATTATATCAGAGAAGTGATACGTCTCCAACGTATCTATAATTTTTGATTGCTCCATGCTATATTATCTACTGTTTTGGACATTATTGGGCTTTATTATCCACTTTTATATTATTTTTGGGACTAACCTATTAACCGAAGGCCCAGCCCAGAATTGCTCTTAAGAGAAGCCACTAGTGAAACCTATGGTCCCCGGGTCTATCTTCATCATATTAATCTTCCAATACTTAGTTATTTCCTTTTCTTTTATTTTACTTTGCATCTTTATCATAAAAATACCAAAAATATTATCTTATCATATCTATCAGATCTCACTCTCGTAAGTGGCCATGTAGGGATTGACAACCCCTTATCGCGTTGGTTGCGAGGATTTATTTGTTTTGTGCAGGTATGAGGGACTTGCGCGTAGCCTCCTACTGGATTGATACCTTGGTTCTCAAAAACTGAGGGAAATACTTATGCTACTTTGCTGCATCATCCCTTCCTCTTCGGGGAAAACCAACGCAGTGCTCAAGAGGTAGCAAGAAGGATTTCTGGCGCCGTTGCCGGGGAGTCTATGCAAAAGTCAACATACCAAGTACCCATCACAACCCTTATCTCCCGCATTATATTATTTTCCATTTGCCTCTCGTTTTCCTCTCCCCCACTTCACCCTTGCCATTTTATTTGCCCTCTTCTGTTCGTCTTTCCATTTGCTTTGATGTCTTACTTGGCTCGTTTGCTCGTTTGGTTGGATTAGTTGTTTATTTATTACTAAATAGAGAACCTAAGATCTATGGATCCTCATCCGCTTGCTAATCTTTTTAAGAGATCCAATTATGATGAACCAATTGCTAGTGAGTTTTGTGCACTAGATTATCTTTATGAAGTTTTGCTTGAAATTCGTGAATCTGGAAATTGCGATGAAGTATTTTATGAAGTGATTCACGATAGATCTTTGAATAAAAAGCATGATTGCAATGATGCTATTATAAATTCTATTAATGTAGATTGTGCTAATAATATGCAAAACCCTAAGCTTGGGGATGCTAGTTTTGCTATGTCCTCTACTTGTTGCAATCATCATGATTGGGGTGATTCTTCTTTTGATCTTGAAAATTTATTTAATCCCCATGATGAATATGAGATTGATTATAATGTTTGCAATAATATTGAAAGTGGGTTTGGAAGAATGTCAACTTTAGATCCCACATATTTGGAGAATGTTCAATCTTATGAAGTTTTTGATAAAAGTGGGTTTGGAAAGGTCATGACTTTAGTTAATGTTGATCCCACTATTTCGGAAGAGTGTCAATTTTGCATGCATGTGGATCATGTTGAGAATATTTTATGTGATAGCTATATTGTTGAATTCGCTTATGATCCTACATGTAATTATTATGAGAGAGGAAAATATGGTGGTAGAAATTTTCATGTTACTAAATTACCTCTCGTTATGTTGAGATTGCTATTGCTTCTTTCCGCTTCCTTGCATATGCTAGTTTTTTGCTTGCCTTGATAATTTGTTTGCCTATAAGATGCCTATGCATAGGAAGTATGTTAGACTTAGATGTGTTTGTCACATGTATTATGATGCTCTCTTTGTGCTTCAATTCTTGTCTTTCATGTGAGCATCGTTGAAATCCTATTGCCTGGCTATAAGGCTTTAAACAAAAGCGCTTGTTAGGAGACAACCCAATATTTTTCCTTGCTGTTATTCAATAGTTTATAAACCATAGAGAAGTTGGAATGCGATAGGTTTAACACAAATATAAATAAAGAATGAGTTCATTACAGTACCTTGAAGTGGTCTTTTGTTTTCTTTCGCTAACGGAGCTCACGAGATTTTCTACTTTAAGTTTTGTGTTGTGAAGTTTTCAAGTTTTGGGTAAAGATTTGATGGATTATGGAACAAGGAGTGGCAAGAGCCTAATATTGGGGATGCCCATGGCACCCCCAAGATAATCTAAGGACACCTAAAAGCCAAAGCTTGGGGATGCCCCGGAAGGCATCCCCTCTTTTCGTATACTTCTATCGGTAACTTTACTTGGAGCTATATTTTTATTCACCACATGATATGTGTTTTTCTTGGAGCGTCTTGTATGATTTGAGTCTTTGCTTTTTAGTTTACCACAATCATACTTGTTGTACACACCTTTCAAGAGAGCCATACATGATTTGGAATTTGCTAGAATACTCTATGTGCTTCACTTATATCATTTGAGTTATATAATTTTGCTCTAGTACTTCACTTATATCTTTTAGAGCGCGGTGGTGGATTTGTTTTATAGAAACTATCGGTCTCCCATGCTTCAATTAGATTATTTTGAGAGTTTTAAATAGCCTGGTAATTTGCTTAAATAATCCCAATATGCTTGGTATTCAAGAATAGTACAAACTTTCTTATGAGTGTGTTGAATGCTATGAGAAGTTTGATACTTGATAATTGTTTTGAGATATGAAGATGGTGATATTAAAGTTATGATAGTTGAGTAGTTGTGAATTTGAGAAATACTTGTGTTAAGGTTTGTGATTCCTGTAGCATGCATGTATGGTGAACCGTTATGTGATGAAGTTGGAGCATGATTTATTTTTTGATTGTCTTCCTTATGAGTGGCGGTCGGGGACGAGCGATGGTCTTTTCCTACCAATCTATCCCCCTAGGAGCATGCGCGTAATACTTTGCTTTGATAACTTGTAGATTTTTGCAATAAGTATATGAGTTCTTTATGACTAATGTTGAGTCCATGGATTATACGCACTTTTCTCACCCTTCCACCTTTGCTAGCCTCTCTAATACCGCGCACCTTTCGCTGGTATCATACGCCCACCATATACCTTACTCAAAACAGCCACCATACCTACATATTATGGCATTTCCATAGTCATTCCGAGATATATTGCCATGCAACTTTCCACCGTTCCGTTTATTATGACACACACCATCATTGTCATATTGATTAGCATGATCATGTAGTTGACATCGTATTTGTGGCAAACCCACCATTCATAATTCTTTCACACGTGTCACTCTTGATTCATTGCATATCCCGGTACACCGCCGGAGGCATTCATATAGAGTCATATTTTGTTCTAAGTATCAAGTTGTAATTGTTGAGTTGTAAGAAAAATAAAAGTGTGATGATCATCATTATTAGAGCATTGTCCTAGTGAGGAAAGGATGATGGAGACTATGATTCCCCCACAAGTCGGGATGAGACTCCGGACGAAAAATAAAAATAAAAAAATAAAAAAAGGAAAAGAGGCCATAAAAAAGAGAAAAGGCCCAAATAAAAAAATGAGAGAAAAAGAGAGAAGGGACAATGTTACTATCCTTTTACCACACTTGTGCTTCAAAGTAGCACCATGATATTCATGATAAAGAGTCTCCTATGTTATCACTTTCATATACTAGTGGGGATTTTTCATTATAGAACTTGGCTTGTATATTCCAATGATGGGCTTCCTCAAAATGCCCTAGGTCTTCATGAGCAAGCAAGTTGGATGCACACCCACTTAGTTTTTTTGTTGAGATTTCATATACTTATAGCTCTAGTGCATCCGTTGCATGGCAATCCCTACTCACTCACATTGATATCTATTGATGGGCATCTCCATAGCCCATTGATACACCTAGTTGATGTGAGACTATCTTCTCCCTTTTTGTCTTCCCCACAACCACCATTCTATTCCACTTATAGTGCTATGTCCATGGATCATGCTCATGTATTGCGTGAAGATTGAAAAAGTTTGAGAATGTCAAAAGTATGAAACAATTGCTTGGCTTGTCATCGGGGTTGTGCATGATTTAAATACTTTGTGTGATGAAGAGAGAGCATAGCCTGACTATATGATTTTGTAGGGATAACTTTCTTTGGCCATGTTATTTTGAGAAGACATGATTGCTTTGTTAGTATGCTTGAAGTATTATTGTTTTTATGTCAATATTAAACTTTTATCTTGAATCTTTTGGATCTGAATTCATACCACAATTAAGAAGAATCACATTAAAATTATGCCAAGTAGCACTCCGCATCAAAAATTCTGTTTTTATCATTTACCTACTCGAGGACGAGCAGGAATTAAGCTTGGGGATGCTTGATACGTCTCCAACGTATCTATAATTTTTGATTGCTCCATGCTATATTATCTACGATTTTGGACATTATATGGCTTTATTATCCACTTTTATATTATTTTTGGGACTAACCTATTAACCGGAGGCCCAGCCCAGAATTGTTGTTTTTTTTGCCTGTTTTAGGGTTTCGAAGAAAAGGAATATCAAACGGAGTCCAAATGGAATGAAACCTTTAGGAACGTGATTTTCTCAACGAACAAGACCCGGGAGACTTGTAACCTACTTCAAGAAACAAAATAGGAGGCCACGAGGTAGGGGGCGTGCCTACCCCCCCCCCCCCCCCCCCCCCGCCAGGCGCGCCCTACACCCTCGTGGGCCCCCCGTTGCTCCACCGACGTACTCCTTCCTCCTATATATACCTACGTACCCCCAAACGATTAGATACGGAGCCAAAACCCTAATTCCACCACCGCAACTTTCTGTATCTGCTATGTCTTGAGCTTGCGTTGGTTTTCCCCGAAGAGGAAGGGATGATGCAGCAGAGTAGCGTAAGTATTTCCCTCAGTTTTTGAGAACCAAGGTATCAATCCAGTAGGAGCCCACGCTCAAGTCCCTTGTACCTGCACAAAGCGTTAGCTACTCACAACCAACGCGATTAGGGGTTGTCAATCCCTTCACGGTCTCTTACGAGAGTGAGATCTGATAGATATAATATTTTTGGTATTTTTGGTATAAAGATGCAAAGTAAAAAGTAAAAGCAAAGCAAGATTAAAGTGATGGAGATTGATATGATGAGAATAGACCCGGGGGCCATAGGTTTCACTAGTGGCTTCTCTCAAGAGCATAAGTATTATACGGTGGGTGAACAAATTACTGTTGAGCAATTGACAGAATTGAGCATAGTTATGAGAATATCTAGGCATGATCATGTATATAGGCATCACGACCGTGACAAGTAGACCAAAACAATTCTGCATCTACTACTATTACTCCACTCATCGACCGCTATCCAGCATGCATCTAGAGTATTAAGTTAAAAACAGAGTAACGCCTTAAGCAAGATGACATGATGTAGAGAGATAAATTCATGCAATATGAAATAAACCCCATCTTGTTATCCTCGATGGCAACGATACAATACGTGCCTTTGCTGCCCCTTCTGTCACTGGGTAAGGACACCGCAAGATCGAACCCAAAGCTAAGCACTTCTCCCATGGCAAGAACTACCAATCTAGTTGGCCAAACCAAACGGATAATTCGAAGAGACTTGCAAAGATAACCAATCATACATAAAAGAATTCAGAGAAGATTCAAATATTATTCATAGATAGACTTGATCATAAACCCACGATTCATCGGTCTCAACAAACACCCCGCAAAAAGAATATTACATCGAATAGATCTCCACAAGAGAGGGGGAGAACTTTGTATTGAGATTCAAAGAGAGAGAAGAAGCCATCTAGCTACTAACTATGGACCCGAAGGTCTGAGGTAAACTACTCACACTTCATCGGAGGGGCTAGGATGATGTAGAAGCCCTCCGTGATGACGACCCTCTTCTGGTGGAGCTCCGGAACAGGCCCCAAGATGGGATCTCGTGGATACAGAAAGTTGCAGCGGTGGAATTAGGTTTTTGGCTCCTGTTCTGATCATTTGGGGGTACGTGTGTATATATAGGAGGAAGAAGTAGGTCGGAGGAGCAACGAGGGGCCCACGAGGCAGGGGGCGCGCCCTAGGGGGGGCGCCCCCACCCTCGTGACCGCCTCTTTTGTTCCTTGGAGCAGGGTCCAAGTCTCCTGGATCACGTTCGGTGAGAAAATCACGTTCCCGAAGATTTTATTCCGTTTGGACTCCGTTTGATATTCTGTTTCTTCGAAACACTAAAATAGGCAAAAAAAAACAGCAATTCTGGGCTGGGCCTCCGGTTAATAGGATAGTCCCAAAAATAATATAAAAGTGGAAAATATAGCCCAATATAGTCCAAAATAGTAGATAATATAGCATGGAGCAATCAAAAATTATAGATGCATTGGAGACGTATCAGGCATCCCCAAGCTTAATTCATGCTCGTCCTCGAGTAGGTAAATGATAAAAAAAGAGAATTTTTGATGCGGAGTGCTACTTGGCACAATTTCAATGCAAATCTTCTTAATTGTGGTATGAATATTCAGATTAGAAAGATTCAATACAAAAGTTTATATTGACATAAAAATAATAATACTTCAAGCGTACTAACAAAGCAATTATGTCTTCTCAAAATAGCATGGCCAAAGAAAGTTATCCCTACAAAATCATATAGTCTGGCTATGCTCCATCTTCACCACACAAAGTATTTAAATCATGCACAACCCCGATGACAAGCCAAGCAATTGTTTCACACTCTAACTTTTTCAAAACTTTTTCAATCTTCACGCAATACATGAGCATGAGCCATGGATATAGCATTATAGGTGGAATAGAATGGTGGTTGTGGAGAAGACAAAAAGGAGGGGAAGATAGTCTCACATCAACTAGGCGTATCAACGGGCTATGGAGATGCCCATTAATAGATATCAATGTGAGTGAGTAGGGATTGCCATGCAACGGATGCACTAGAGCTATAAATGTATGAAAGCTCAAAAAGAAACTAAGTGGGTGTGCATCCAACTTGCTTGCTCATGAAGACCTAGGACAATTTGAGGAAGCCCATCATTGGAATATACAAGCCAAGTTCTATAATGAAAAATTCCCACTAGTATATGAAAGTGATAACATGAGAGACTCTCTACTATGAAGATCATGGTGCTACTTTGAAGCACAAGTGTGGTAAAAGGATAGTAACATTGTCCCTTATCTCTTTTTCTCTCATTTTTTTTATTTATATATTTTTTGTTTGGGCCTTTTCTCCTTTTTTATGGCCTGTTTTTATTTGGGCTTCTTTGGCCTCTTTTTTTATTTTTCGTCCGGAGTCTCATCCCGACTTATGGGGGAATCATAGTCTCCATCATTCTTTCCTCACTGGGACAATGCTCTAATAATGATGATCATCACACTTTTATTTTTCTTATAACTCAACAATTACAACTCGATACTTAGAACAAAATATGACTCTATGTGAATGCATCCGGCGGTGTACCGGGATATGCAATATGACAATGATGGAGTGTGTCATGATAAACGGAACAGTGGAAAGTTGCAAGGCAATATATCTCAGAATGGCTATGGAAATGTCATAATAGGTAGGTATGGTGGCTATTTTGAGGAAGGTGTATGGTAGGTGTATGATACCGGCGAAAGGTGTGTGGTATTAGAGAGGCTAGCAAAGGTGGAAGGGTGAGAAAAGTGCGTATAATCCATGGACTCAACATTAGTCATAAAGAACTCATATACTTATTGCAAAAATCTACAAGTTATCAAAGCAAAGTATTACGCGCATGCTCCTAGGGGGATAGATTGGTAGGAAAAGACCATCGCTCATCCCCGACCGCCACTCATAAGGAAGACAATCAATAAATAAATCATGCTCCGACTTCGTTACATAATGGTTCACCATATGTGCATGCTACGGGAATCACGAACTTTAACACAAGTATTCTTTAAATTCACAACTACTCAACTAGCATGACTTTAATATTATCACCTCCATATCTCAAAACAATTATCATGCTTCAATCTTTTCTTAGTATTCAATGCACTCGAAAGAAAGTTTTACAAATCTTGAATACCAAGCATATTATTATTAAGCAAATTACCATGCTATTAAGAGACTCTCAAAATAATTTAAGTGAAGCATGAGAGATCAATAGTTTCTTTAAAACAAATCCACCACCATGCTCTAAAAGATCTAAGTGAAGCACATAGAGCAAAATTATAACACTCAAAAGATATAAGTGAAGCACATAGAGCAAAATTATCTAGCTCAAAAGATATAAGTGAAGCACATAGAGCAAAACTACTACGCTCAAAAGATATAAGTGGAGCACATAGAGTATTCTATTAAATATTAGTTCATGTATGGCTCTCTCAAAAGGTGTGTACAGCTGGGATGATTGTGGCATACTAAGACACAAAGACACAAATAATACAAGACGCTCCAAGCAAAACACATATCATGTTGGTGAATAAAAATATAGCTCCAAGTAAATTACCGATGGAAGTGGACGAAAGAGGGGATGCCTTCCGGGGCATCCCCAAGCTTTGAATTTTTGGTGTCCTTGGATTATCTTGGGTTTGCCATGGGCATCCCCAAGCTTAGGCTCTTGCCACTCCTTGTTCCATGATCCATCAAAAGAATTCACCCAAAACTTGAAAACTTCACAACACAAAACTTAAAGTAGAAAATCTCGTGAGCTCCGTTAGCGAAAGAAAACAAAAGACCACTTCAAGGTACTGTAATGAACTCATTTGTTATTTATATTGGTGTTAAACCTACTGTATTCCAACTTATCTATGGATTATAAACTATTTTACTAGCCATAGATTCATCAAAATAAGCAAACAACACACGAAAAACAGAATCTGTCAAAAACAGAACAGTCTGTAGTAATCTGTAGCTAGCGCAAGATCTGGAACCCCAAAAATTCTAAAATAAATTCCTGGAAGTGAGGAATTTATCTATTAATCATCTGCAAAAATAATTAACTAAATAGCACTCTTCAAATAAAAATGACAACAGTTGTCGTGAGCGCTAAAGTTTCTGTTTTTTTACAGCAAGTTCAACAAGACTTTCCCCAAGTCTTCCCAACGGTTCTACTTGGCACAAACACTAATTAAACACAAAAAACACAACCAAAACATAGGCTAAATAATTTATTTATTACTAAGCAGGACAAAAAGCAAGTAATAAAAATAAAATTGGGTTGCCTGCCAACAAGCGCTATCGTTTAACGCCCCTAGCTAGGCATAAAAGCGATGATAGATCTAGGTATTGCCATCTTTGGTAGGCAATCCATAAGTGGCTCTCATGATATTTTCATATGGTAATTTTATTTTATTTCTAGGAAAGTGTTCCATGCGCTTTTTTAATGTAAATTGAAATCTAATATTCCTTTCCTTCATATCAATAATCGCACCAACCGTTCTAAGCAAAGGTCTACCAAGAATAATAGGGCAAGAAGGATTGCAATCTATATCAAGAACAATGAAATCTATGGGCACATAATTCCTATTTGAAAAATAAGAACATCATTAATCCTTCCCATAGGTTTCTTAATAGTGGAATCCGCAAGATGCAAGTTTAGAGAGCAATCATCAAAGTTACGGAAATCTAGCAAATCACACAAAGTCTTGGGAATAGTAGAGACACTAGCACCCAAATCACACAAAGCATAAAACTCATGATCTTTAATTTTAATTTTAATAGTTGGTTCCCACTCATTATAGAGTTTTCTAGGGATAGAAACTTTCAACTCAAGTTTTTCTTCATAAGATTGCATCAATGCATCAACAATATGTTCGGTGAAGGCTTTATTTTGACTATAAGCATGTGGAGAATTTAGCACGGATTGCAACAAGGAAATATAATCAATTAAAGAGCAACTTTAATAATTAAATTCCTTGAAATCCAATATAGTGGGTTTAGCAACATCTAGATTTTTATTTCTTTTAATCCCACTTTCATCAATTTCATCATTAAGATCTAAATACTCCGAATTTTTAGAACGCCTTCTAGGTAAAGGAAGATCATATTCAGTTTCATCAAGATTCATATTGCAAAATAAAGATTTAATAGGGGACACATCAATACTTTTAGATCTTCATCTTGATTTTCATAGGTATTGGAAGAACATGCTTTAATAAAGGCATCTTTGGAAGCACGCATTCTAGCGGTTCTTTCCTTGCAATCATCAATGGAAATTCTCATGGCTTTGAGAGACTCATTGATATCATGCTTAGGAGGAATAGATCTAAGTTTTAAAGAATCAACCTCAAGAGAAATTCTATCAACGTTTCTAGCCAAATCATCAACTTTAAGCAATTTTTCTTCAAGCAAAGCATTAAAATTCTTTTGTGAATTCATAAACTCTTTAACACTATTCTCAAATTCAGAGGGCATCTTATTACAATTTCCATAAGAGTTGTTGTAGGAATTTGCATAATTATTAGAAGGATTACTAGGATATGGCCTAGGATTAAAATTCCCTCTATAAGCGTTGTTACCAAAATTATTCCTACCAACAAAATTCACATCCATAGATTCATTGTTATTCTCAATCAACGTAGACAAAGGCATATCATTAGGATCAGAAGAAACACTCTTAGTAGCAAATAATTTCATAAGTTCATCCATCTTTCCACTCAACACATTAATTTCTTCTATCGCATGCATTTTTTTATTAGAAGATCTTTCAGAATGCCATTGAGAATAATTAACCATAATATTATCTAGGAGTTTAGTAGCATCTCCTAAAGTGATTTCCATAAAAGTGCCTCCTGCGGCCGAATCTAAAAGATTTCTAGAAGCAAAATTCAATCCTGTATAAAAATTTTGTATGATCATCCACAAATTCAAACCATGAGTAGCGCAATTACGTATCATTAATTTCATTCTCTCCCAAGCTTGTGCAACATGTTCATGATCAAGTTGTTTAAAGTTCATAATATCGTTTCTAAGAGAGATGATCTTAGCGAGAGGAAAATACTTAGAGATAAAAGCATCTTTGCACTTGTTCCATGAATCAATACTATTCTTAGGCAAAGACAAAAACCAAGCTTTAGCACGATCTCTACGCGAAAAAGGAAATAGCTTCAATTTAACGACATCATTATTGACATCTTTTTTCTTTTGCATATCACATAAATCAACGAAGCTATTCAGATGAGTAGCGGCATCTTCACTAGGAAGGCCGGCGAATTGATCTTTCATAACAAGATTCAACAAAGCAGTATTAATTTCACAAGATTCAGCATCGGTAAGAGGAGCAATCGAAGTGCTAAGGAAATCATTATTATTGGTATTGGTGAAGTCACACAATTTAGTAGTATCTTGAGCCATCACGACAAACAAGCAATCTAACACACGAGCAAACAAAAAAGCAAGCGGGCAAAAAGAGGCAAATAGAGAGGGAGGATAGAGAGAGAGAGGGAGAATAAAACAGAAAGGGTGAATTGGGGGGGAGAGGAAAACGAGAGGCAAATGGCAAATAATGTAATGCGAGAGATAGGGATTCTGATGAGTACTTGGTATGTTGACTTTTTGCTTAGACTCCCCAGCAACGACGCCAGAAATCCTTCTTGCTATGTCTTGAGCTTGTGTTGGTTTTCCCCGAAGAGGAAGGGATGATGCAGCAGAGTAGCGTAAGTATTTCCCTAAGTTTTTGAGAACCAAGGTATCAATCCAGTAGGAGCCCACACTCAAGTCCCTTGTACCTGCACAAAGCGATAGCTACTCGCAACCAACGCGATTAGGGGTTGTCAATCCCTTCACGGTCTCTACCGAGAGTGAGATCTGATAGATATAATATTTTTGGTATTTTTTCTATAAAGATGCAAAGTAAAAAGTAAAAGCAAAGGTAAAAAGAAAAGCAAGATTAAAGTGATGGAGATTGATATGATGAGAATAGACCCGGGGGCCATAGGTTTCACTAGTGGCTTCTCTCAAGAGCATAAGTATTCTACGGTGGGTGAACAAATTACTATTGAGCAATTGACAGAATTGAGCATAGTTATGAGAATATCTAGGCATGATCATGTATATAGGCATCACGTCCGTGACAAGTAGACCGAAACGATTTTGCATCTACTACTATTACTCCACTCATCGACCGCTATCCAGCATGCATGTCCTTTCCCAGTGACAGTAGGGGCAGCAAGGCACGTATTGTATTGTTGCCATCGAGGATAACAAGATGTTTTTTTATCATATTGCATGAATTTATCCCTCTACATCATGTCATCTTGCTTAAGGCGTTACTCTGTTTTCATGAACTTAATACTCTAGATGCATGCTGGATAGCAGTCGATGAGTGGAGTAATAGTAGTAGATGCAGGCAGGAGTCGGTCTACTTGTCTCGGACGTGATGCCTATATACATGATCATACCTAGATATTCTCATAACTATGCTCAATTCTGTCAATTGCTCAACAGTAATCCGTTCACCCACCGTAGAATACTTAAGCTCTTGAGAGAAGCCACTAGTGAAACCTATGGTCCCCGGGTCTATCTTCATCATATTAATCTTCCAATACTTAGTTATTTCCTTTTCTTTTTTACTTTGCTTTTATTTTACTTTGCATCTTTATCATAAAAATACCAAAACTATTATCTTATCATATCTATCAGATCTCACTCTCGTAAGTGCTCGTGTAGGGATTGACAACCCCTTATCTCGTTGGTTGCGAGGATTTACTTGTTTTGTGCAAGTACGAGGGGCTCGCGCGTAGCCTCCTACTGGATTGATACCTCGATTCTCAAAACTGAGGGAAATACTTACGCTACTTTGCTGCATCATCCCTTCCTCTTCGGGGAAAACCAATGCAGTGCTCAAGGGGTAGCAAGAAGTTTGCGCTTATTAAGGATTATAATGGGTTGTGTTTTCCCATTGCACATGATGATTTTGATGAATATGATATGCATGTGCTTGCTGCCCCTTATTGCAATTATTATGTGAGAGGAACTCCATCTCCGCCTCTTTATGTTTCTAACAGGATAAAATTGCAAGAAACTGTTTCTGCTATGTATAGGCCTTTACTATATGTGCACGAATTGTTCTTTTATGACATGTCGATGCATAGGAAGGGAGTTAGACTCCGTTCTTATGTGATATATGTTGTTTTGTGCTCACTACTTAATTATAAATCATTGTTAATTAAAATTTTCTTTCATATACCTTGGGATCCGGGTGGATCAATTACTTGTGCACTATATGCCTAGGTTAATGGCTTTAAAGAAACCGCTGCCTGGGAGACAACCTAGAACTTTTAGAGAGTCGTTTTTTCTGTTATTTGCTTTTAGGCAAAATGTTTAAAAACAAAAAGTATAGAGGGGAACCTAAAACTTTTACTAAGAGAAAACTGAAAGTGAGAAAGACGAACACCGTTGAAGTGGGTATCGTCCTTGAACTTTGTTCATGCCCATGGAAACTTTGTGAATCTTTATTACAAAAACTATTCAACAAAAATAATTATCCCCTTGTACAAATCCATTGTATTATAAAAATAATGTGCCAAGATTTAACTTTAGGGTGTTTAAATTGCTTGTTTGGTGTGTGCAGTGCAAAAACAGAAACATTGGCTGTAGTGCGTGAACTTTCATATTTTACTGGAACATCAAAAGTTTCTGAAATTTTTACACAGTAATGTTATGCATTTTTTATCATGTCCTAGGTTAATAGGTTAATAGATTAGTCCCAAGAAATGATATAGAATTGCATATAAAACAACAACTGGCACTGGGCACTAGGTTAATAGGTTAGTCCCAAAATATGATATAGAATTACATATAAAACATCCAAGATTGTTACTATAATAACATGGAACAATAAAAAATTATAGATACATTGGAGATGTATCAGTCGACTTTATTTATTTTGCACAGGACTGGCGCACATGTGCTAAGGTGATCAAGTCCCCAGCACCACAGCCATCGGAGCGTAGGAGTGATACGTCTCCACCGTATGTACTTTTCCTAATGCTTTTGCTCTTGTTTTGGACTCTAATTTACATGATTTGAATGAAACTAACCCGTACTAACGTTGTTTTCAGCAGAACTACCATGGTGTTATTTTTGTGCGGAAATAAAATTTCTCGGAATTGGACGAAACTTTTTGGAGAATTATTTTGGAATAAATAAGAAAATACTGGAACCAAGACCCACTGGAGGGGCCCCAGCTGTCCACTAGGCACCAGGGCGCACCACCCCCTCTGGCGCGCTCTGGTGGGTAGTTGGGCTCATGAGGCTCCGCTGACCCTAATTCCAATTTTTGGAGAAAAACTAAGAGAGGAAGTTTCATCGCATTTTACAATACGGAGCCGCCGCCACCTCCTGTTCTTCATTGGGAGGCCAGATTTGGAGCCCGTTCGGGGCTCCGGAGAGGGGGATCTTCGGTCTTCATCATAACCAACCACCGTCCATCATCGATTTCATGATGCTTACCACCGGCAGTGAGTAATTCCTTTGTAGGATTGCTGGACGGTGGTGGGTTGGATGAGATTCATCATGTAATCGAGTTAGTTTTTGTAGCGACCCGACCACAGATGGTCAAGTCTCTATGTTCAGTGTCATCCATGGATCGGTAATGCTGACACACACAGTACTCGATGGATTTATAATAGAGTAGCAATCACACACTTATTACATCGAATGTCTCAAAAGAGAACTTATTACAATAAATATGGCTTAAGGCCATCTATATAAGATAACAATGGAAGGCTTGGAAGATAAAGTGAGTCCATCAACTCCAACGGCATAGCTGAGTGCACGACAAACGACCTAGCGCACCTTACTCCTCATCTGAAAAGTCTGCAACATGATATGTTGCAGCCCGAAATGGGTCAGAACATGGAATATGCTGGCAATGTAACACAGTAGAGCAATGAACAGATGATGGCTATCACTATATGCGTATTTGGCTGGTGGAGGCTCTATGATTACAATGTTTTTGCGAAAAGCCAATTTTTCCCTACTACAAAGGAATATATTTTATTTAACTATCATGGTGGTTGAAATATTGAGAATGGTACCCCCATTTCAATCCTAATTAAAAATAATTATCAACCCCACAGATTAATTTAGAGTGATGAGATCCATGTGATAATCCAAGAATCAGATACTCAAGATGTCCATAATCGGGGACACGGCTAATCATGAGTAGTTTGTACACTCTGCAGAGGTTTGCGCACTTTTCCCCACAAGACTCGATCTCCTCCGTTGGATTTCTCGCACTACATGGTGTTTGAGAAAGGGATGACCGAGAGACAGTCTTTCAAAAGCATTAACTCTAACCCCGGGTAGTCAGTACCAACCTACATCCCCTACATCTGCTAGCCTACCACTGGAAGAGGTCATGCAACCTACTCAACTATGCTAGAGCCCATAATAGCTTGTGGCTGCACACGGAAGTTTCTAGCATGAATAATCTTATGATCCCTTTGAGCCTGGGTGGTGGACCATAGGAGGATCAGACGGTATAACCCCGGAATCTCCTAGGACAACACTGGTATATCCCTAGGTGCCCAAGCCAACAATCCACCCAGATGTGTATTAAAATTGCCACCTTAAGTTGAACCATAAATTAAACACTCACATTTGTCATGAATACACTCAAACCCAATCCACGTCTACGAGCATAGCATGGTGATATAAGCATAACGTAGAAGTAACTCCCAAGGGTTTGATAATAAAAGGGTAATAGGTTCTACCCCATCATCTACTTCCCGATACCCACATGTTAAGAGATCCTACTCATGCAACGTATGAGGGTTGAAACTAATGCATAAAAACTGAGTATGAAAAGAGTATGATCAATGTGTTACTTGCCTTGCTGACGTTCTGCAAATCCTAGAGACTCGTAGTAGCACGCTTCGCACACCGGGAATTCTATCACAACAAACAATAGCATACATAAGAAATCAAGCAAAGATGCACGAGTAAAACTCCCATATGTTCCAAAACACGGTACGGTCCTACAAATCTCGGGGCTAACTTTCCCTTAACTCCAAAACGCTTAACTCCCCGGAGCGGTGACACACGAAGATATGCTCTATCTCCAATTTCATATACTACCTCCTTGCGTTTTGAGTCTGCATAGCTCTTCTGTCATGACTGAGCTACCTTCAGTCTATCTCGAACCAGTTTAACCTTCTCTTCGGACTCCTTGATCAAATCTAGTCCAAACAACTGGCGGTCTCCAACTTCATCCCACATCAACGGTGTTCGGCATCTTCTTCCATAGAAGGCTTAGAACAGTGCCATATTCAAACTGGCCTGGTAGCTATTGTTGTATGAGAACTCCGCGTAAGGCAAATTATCATCCCAACTAGATCCATAATCTAGCGCACAAGCTCTCAACATGTCCTCCAGAATCTGATTGACTCTCTCGGTCTGTCCATCTGTCTGTGGCCGAAAAGTTGTGCTGAACTCTAGCCTGGTTCCCAAAGTCTGGTGCAGTTGGTGCCAAAACTTTGAAGTAAATTGTGTTCCTCTATCTGATATGATGGTCCTCGGAACTCCATGCAGACATACGATCCTGGTCATATATATCTTGGCCAACTTCGCACTGGTATAGGTGGTTTTCACTGGGATAAAGTGCGATACTTTGGTCAAGCGATCCACTACTACCCAGAGAGAATCATATCCCGGTCGGGTCTTGGGTAATCCAGTGATAAAATCCATGCCAAGCTTATCCCACTTCCATTCGGGTATCGGCATAGGGTGCAGTAATCCTGCTGGCTTCTGATGTTCTGCCTTCACTCTCTGACATACATCATATATGGCTACATACTCGGCAATGTCCTTCTTCATTCCAGTCCACCAGAAACACTCCTTCAAATCCAAATACATTTTGGTGTTTTCGGGGTGTATCGAGTATGGCGAGTCATGAGCTTCCTATAGTATCAACTTCCTGATCTCGGCATTACTGGGCACATAAACACGGTCCTCAAACCACAAGGTGTCGTGCTCATCTTCATGAAAACCTTTGGCTTTTCCTTTGCTCATTTTCTCCTTTATTTCAGCAATTTCTTTGTCATCCTTCTGTGCTTCTTGAATCTTTCCCAACAATGTTGACTGAACTTCCATCGTTGCAACAAAACCTCTAGGAACAATATCCAAATGAAGTTCCCTGAGATCCTCTGCTAACTCCTTTGGCAATTCCCTGCTTACGAGGGTATTTATATAACTCTTCCGGCTCAAAGCGTCTGCTACGATATTGGCCTTGCCTGGATGATAATGCAACTTCATATCATAATCCTTTATGAGCTCCAACCATCTCCTCTGTCTGAGGTTCAGCTCCTTCTGTGTGAAAATGTACTTCAAACTCTTATGATCCGTGTACACATCACAATGGTTTCCAATAAGAAAGTGTCTCCAGGTCTTGAGTGCATGCACTACAGCTGCTAACTCTAAATCATGCGTGGCATAATTCGAGTCATGCGGTCGAAGTTGTCGTGAGGAATATGAAACAACTCTTCCGTCCTGCATTAGTACTCCTCCAAGTCCTAAGCGAGAGGCGTCACAATACACTTGGAAATCCTTGCGTATATCTGGCAGAATCAGCACTGGGGCTGTGGTTAGACATTTCTTCAACTCCTGGAAACTTGCTTCACATTCTCCAGTCCAATGGAACTTGGTGTCCTTCAACAACACCATCATGGGCTTCGCAATCTTAGAAAAATTATCAATGAATCTCCGGTAATATCTCGCGAGTCCAAGAAAACTGTGGATCTCTCCAACTGAGGTGGGTGCCAACCATTCAGTGACTGACTTAACCTTGGTGGGGTCTACTGCTATACCTTCTCTTGATATAACATGTGCAAGGAATCCAACTTCCTTCAACCAAAACTCACATTTGTTGAACTTGGCGTATAACTGGTGTTCCCTGAGCTTCTCGAGAACTAAACGCAAATGTTCCTTGTGCCCCTCTTCATTCTTCGAGTACATCAAAATGTCATCAATGAACACCACAACAAACTTATCCAAGAACTCCATGAACACCTTATTCATCATACTCATGAAATAGGCAGGAGCGTTAGTCAATCCAAATGACATAATAGTATACTCATACAACCCGTACCTTGTGGTAAAAGCTGTTTTTGGTATATCCTTTCTCGAATCTTTAACTGGTGGTATCCTGGTCAAAGATCGATCTTGGAAAAGACTTTAGCTCCTTGCAGCTGGTCAAACAAATCATTGATCATCGGCAGTAGGTACTTGTTCTTGATCGTTACTTCATTCAATGCCCGATAATCAACAACCATTCTTAGAGACTTATCCTTCTTCTCAACCAAGAGCACTGGGGCTCCCCATGGTGATGAACTTCGTCGAATGTAACCTTTCTCCAACAACTCCTTAATTTGCTTCTTGATCTCCTCCAGATCATTTGCGGGCATCCGGTATGGTCTCTTTGATATTGGTCCGGTGCCTGGCAACAACTCTATCAAAAACTCAATGTCTCGATCCGGCGGCATGCCTGGTAATTATTCTGGAAATACGTTCGGGTAATCCTTCACTACAGGCACTTCCTCTTGAACAACTCCCATCAGGGAATTTACTTGGGTCCTCCTTGGTACATTCCTGGATACATACTTAATCCTTTTCCCCTCCGGGGTAGTGAGCAGAATTGACTTGCTAGCGCAATCAATGTTTCCTCCATACTTCGATAGCCAATCCATTCCCAATATCACATCCAATCCTTGGGATTCCAAAATTATTAGGTCTGAGGGGAAAACATGGCTGTCAATGGTTAAGGGTAACCGGTCGCACCATCGGCTAGCCATATACTCTGCATCGGGTGAGCTCACTAACAAGGGTGTCCTAAGGGCTAAGGTGGGTAACTTGAACTTGTCCACAAATCCCCTTGATATGTATGAATGCGATGAACCGGTATAAAAAAGAACGAGAGCGGTAAATTACTTAACCAAAAACTTACCGATAACTGCATCTGGCTCCTCTTCAACCTCCTCCACGTTTACGTGGTTCACTTGTCCCCTGTTGAAAGGGTTGGGCTTCTTCCCAGAGCGTCCATTTCCATTTCCATTCTTCAACTCTGGACAATCATTTGCGTAGTGTCCATTCTTCTCGCACTTGAAACAGGTAATGTGACTCTGGTCCTTCTTAGCGGGTGTGGCTTGGTTAGAGCGGTTCTGATTGCTGCCTGCTCCATTCCCGTTCCCATTCTTGGGGCCACTGTGGTTATGCGAACTCCCTCCATTGTGGGTATGGCCTCCATGGTTATGGGTATATCCTCCTGAGTTCGTGGTGAGACGGGGCTTCTACTGAGCTCCGGAATTGTACTTCCCTTGTCCATACTTCCTCTTGCGGCTCTCAATCTGCTGTTGCTTCCCTTCAATCATAAGAGCCTTATCTACCAACTCCTGGTAGTTGTTAAATGTTGCCACCATTAACTGCATGCTCATCTCATCATTCAGCCCTTCCATAAACTTCTCCTGCTTCGCGGCATCCATGGCCACATCATTAGGGGCATAGCGAGATAGCTTACTAAACTCATCTACGTATTGAGCCACAGTACGGTTTCCTGGTGAAAGTTGCGAAACTCATGCTTCTTCATGCTCATAGCTCCAGTTGAGACATGGGCTGTGCAGAAAGCTTGCTGAAACTACTCCCAAGTGACATTGGCTATAGAAAAAGTGGTTGTGTAATTTTCCCACCATGCAGTTGCGGGTCCATCCAATTGGTGTGCAGCAAAACGCACATTCTCAGCATCTGTGCAACCGACAGTGATTAACCCCCTTCCAATCTTGCGTAGCTAGTCATCCGCAACTATGGGCTCAGTCCTACTGGAAAACACTCATGGCTGTAACCTCAGAAATTGGGCTAAGTTGTCAACTGGAGGTGGTGGCGGTGGGTTGTTGTTGTTGCCCTGATTCTGAACTAGTAACTGCATCAGTGTATTCTGCTGCTGGATCAACTGAGTGAGCTCCGATGGAAGGCAAATCCGGGGTCACGTCTCAGAGGCATCTAATGGGTTTAGAGGGGAGAGATTAGAATAGAAAGAGGTCTAAGGAGAAAGCACTACCCATATGCACATGAGACAAACACAATCATATCACACCAAATCAATATCAAGCAAGGGCATACAATCAATCTAACTATCGTTACAGTGCTCGGACTACTAATATATACATGGGGGAATATTACTAATCATATGGTGGTCTACTAGAAATTTTGATCGGTGGAAGACTCCATGATATCCGCTCCAGCTTCGTCTTCATAGTCATCATCACTACCATCGGGGTCGGAGTCGGTGTTGTCGATGATGATGTAGTCTTCAGAACGTATCTCCTTGGGTTCGTCGTCTTCTCCTCCTGGCGTGGGGTCTCCCATAAAAACACCTAGCTTCCTTGTCAGGTCATCATTCTTCTCCACAAGTATCGTCATTTCCTCCTCATATCCATCACATGTAGACTTGAGTTCCTCTTCTAGCTCTGTGATCCTGGTCATCGCCTTCTTCAAATCTATCATGCTTGCGCACATCTGGTTCTCCTGGCGACGAATGTGATGATTTAACTCCTGGATGAAGGCTGCAATGGACTTGTCCTTCCTGGTGCTAATCATCTCCCATTGCTCATCTCGGCGCCCACATATCTGATAGATAGTGTCTTTAAGCTCCTTGTGATAAACTTCGCCGATGTGGGCCGCCCTCTTTCCTAGACTCCAGGTTGGTGCATCAAAGGAAAATTCTATGGGCTTAGTGACTGGCATGAATGTCCTTCCTGGAACTTGAACTCGAATCATCCAACGTTCCTCTTCTGGTAGTGTGGCGGTGTAGGTCCCGATGAAGCTTGGTATTCCAATGTTCATGTACCTAGTGACTTCCTTCAAGTGTCGTCCAAAAGGTGTGTTTTCATACGGCTATGTAAACTTATTCCTTGTGCCTGCCATCCTAAAGAGTAGAAAATGGAGAGGAGTCAGAAATGAGTAGAGAGGAGTGACCTATGGCTCATCTTAGTGGTCGTGTCCTACATTCAGCGTGTGCTCTGATACCATCTTGTAGCGACCCGACCTCAGATGGTCAAGTCTCTGTGCTCGGTGTCATCCCTGGATCGGTAATGCCGACACACACAGTACCCGAAGGATTTATAATAGAGTAGCAATCACACACTTATTACATCGAATGTCTCAAAAGAGAACTTATTACAATAAATATGGCTTAAGGCCATCTATATAAGATAACTGCGGAAGGCTTGGAAGATAAAGTGAGTCCATCAACTCCAACGGCATAGCTGAGTGCACGACAAACGACCTAGCGCACCTTACTCCTTGTCTGATAAGTCTGCAACATGATATGTTGCAGCCCGAAATGGGCCAGCACATGGAATATGCTGGCAATGTAACACAGTAGAACAATGAACAGATAATGGCTATCACTATATGCATATTTGGCTGGTGGAGGCTCTATGGTTACAATGTTTTTGCGAAAAGCCAATTTTCCCTACTACAAAGGAATATATTTTATTTAACTATCATGGTAGTTGAAACATTGAGAATGGTACCCCCATCTCAATCCCAATTAAAAATAATTATCAACCCCACATATTAATTTAGAGTGATGAGATCCATATGATAATCCAAGAACCAGATACTCAAGATGTCCATAACCGGGGACACGACTAATCATGATTAGTTTGTACACTCTGTAGAGGTTTGCGCACTTTTCCCCACAAGACTCCATCTCCTCCGTTGGATTTCTCGCACTACATGGTGTTTGAGAAACGGATGACCGAGACACAGTCTTTCAGAAGCATTAACTCTAACCCCGGGTAGACAGTACCAACCTACATCCCCTACATCTTCTAGCCTACCACTGGAAGAGCCCATGCAACCTACTCAACTATGCTAGAGCCCATAATAGCTTATGGCTGCACACGGAAGTTTCTAGCATGAATAATCTTATGATCCCTTTGAGCCTGGGTGGCGGACCATAGGAGGATCACATTGTATAACCCTGGGATCTCCTAGGACAACACTGGTATATCCCCAGGTGCCCAAACCAACAATCCACTCAGATGTGTATTAAAGTTGCCACCTTAAGTTGAACCATAAAAAAAACACTCACATCTGTCATGAATACACTCAAACCAAATCCACGTCTACGAGCATAGCATGGTGATATAAGCATAACGTAGAAGTAACTCCCAAGGGTTTGATAATAAAAAGGGTAATAGGTTCTACCTCATCATCTACTTCCCAATACCCACATGTTAAGAGATCCTACTCATGCAATGTTTGAGTGTTGAAACTAATGCACAAAAACTGGGTATGAAAAGAGTATGATCAATGTGTTACTTGCCTTGCTGACGTTCTGCCAATCCTTGAGACTCGTAGTAGCAAGCTTCGCACTCCGGGAATTCTATCGCAACAAACAATAGCATACATAAGCAATCAAGCAAAGATGCACGGGTAAAACTCAAATAAGAACATCAAATCTGAAAACTCAACTGAAGAGATTCGATTTGCAAAAAGAATCAAATCAAACGAAGCAACGAAACTCAAACTACGAAAGAAACAAGATCCTTTGCTAATCTGGACTAAAGTCAAATTTTACAGTACCAAAATCTTGTTCAAGTTGGTTAAACAGAAAGAGGGCTTCGAGACGAAGATCTAGGCGCTTGTTTCACCCGATTTGGATAACCGAGCGAAGAGATAAACTAAAACGAAGATCAGGGCAGAAATCATGATCAAAAATAATTGCGGAAAAGCCCTGGAAAATAAAATGAGACAAACAGGCTAACGAACGAACGTTCGCTGTCTGCGGTTAACTCACGAATAGCGTTCATTAAAATGAACGTACGGACAAACGTCCGCTAATTAACTAAACCGAAAAAATCGAACAAAACCGATCTAAAAAAACCTAGATCTAGGGTTTCAAAAAAACCAGCGGTTTTTCCCAAGAAAAACCGGACGGCGGCGGATACCTCGGCGGCTGGGTCGGTGGCGGCGGCGGTGGCTACCTCGGTGGCTGGGTCGGTGGCGGCGACGGCGAACGGCAGCGGCGGGGCGCTAGGGTTAGGGCGCGGGGCGACGGCTTGGGCCTCGGGGTCGCGGGCTGGCGGCTTATAAAGCCTCGGCCGGAGGACTCCGGCTCGGGCACGGCCCGGTTAGGTCAGTGCATTTTTTAAAATATATCCTGACGCGTAAAAATAAATAAAAGAAATACTAAACGAAGTCCAAAAATCCTAAAACAAATTTTCGCGGTCCTCTAATAATATTCCGGACAAAGTGAACATTTATTTGGGCCTCTAATGTGTGACGCCCCCGATTCAATCGTACACTAATCATACACGCAAACGTGTACGATCAAGATCAGGGACTCACGGGAAGATATCACAACACAACTCTACAAATAAAATAAGTCATACAAGCATCATATTACAAGCCAGGGGCCTCGAGGGCTCGAATACAAGAGCTCGATCATAGACGAGTCAGCAGAAGCAACAATATCTGAGTACAGACATAAGTTAAACAAGTTTGCCTTAAGAAGGCTAGCACAAACTGGGATACAAATCGAAAGAGGCACATGCCTCCTGCCTGGGATCCTCCTAAACTACTCCTGGTCCTCGTAAGCGGGCTGCACGTAGTAGTAGGCACCTCCCGAGTAGTAGTAGTCATCGTCGACGGTGGCGTCTGGCTCCTGGGCTCCAACGTCTGGTCGCAGCAATCGGGTATAGAAAAGGGGAAAAGAGGGGGCAAAGCAACCGTGAGTACTCATCCAAAGTACTCGCAATCAAGGAGCTACACTACATATGTATGCATTGGTATCAAATGGAAAAAGGGGTAACATATGTGGACTGAACTGCAGAAAGCCGGAATAAGAGGGGGATAGCTAGTCCTATCGAAGACTACGCTTCTGGTAACCTCCATCTCGCAGCAGAAGAAGATAGTAGATGGTAAGTTAACCAAGTAGCATCGCATATCATAATCCTAACCGATGATCCTCCCTCGTCGCCCTATGAGAGAGCGACCACCGGTTGTATCTGGCACTTGGAAGGGTGTGTTTTATTAAGTATCCGGTTCTAGTTGTCATAAGGTCAAGGTACTCCGGATCGTCCTTTTACCGAGGGACACGGCTATTCGAATAGATCAACTTCCCTGCAGGGGTGCACCACATTTCCCAACACGCTCGATCCCCTTTGTCCGGACACACTTTTCTGGGTCATGCCCGGCCTCGAAAGATCAACACGTCGCAGCCCTACCTAGGCACAACAGAGAGGTCAGCACGCCGGTCTAAATCCTATAGCGTAGGGGGTCTGGGCCCATCACCCATTGCACACCTGCACGTTGCGAGGGCGGCCGGAGAGCAGACCTAGCAACCTCCATTACAAAGGAAGTTGCGTTACGCGGTCCAACCCGGCGCACGCCGCTCAGTCGCTGACGTCATGAAGGCTTCGGCTGATACCACGGCGTCGAGCGCCCATAACTGTCCCCACGTAGATGGTTAGTGCGTATAGGCCAGTGGCCAGACTCAGATCAAATATCAAGATCTCGTTAAACGTGTTATTTTTAAGTATCCGCAGATGCCGACCAGGGCCAGGCCCACCTCTCTCCTAGGTGGTCTCAACCTGCCCTGTCGCTCCGCCACAAAGTAACAGTCGGGGGACGTCAGGAACCCAGGCCCACCTCTACCGGGATGGAGCCATCTGTCCTTTCAGCCCCCTCATCAGAATCACTTGCGGGTACTCAATGAGCTGACCCGACTTTAGTCACCACATGTGTCATGTATATAAAGTATATAGTATATACCCGTGATCACCTCTCGAAGTGATCACGGCCCGATAGTATAGCATGGCAGACGGATAAGAATGTAGGGCCACTGATGATAAACTAGCATCCTATACTAAGCATGTAGGATTGCAGGTAAGGTATCAACAGTTGTAGCAACAATGACAGGCTATGCATCAGAATAGGATTAACGGAAAGCAGTAACATGTTACACTACTCTAATGCAAGCAGTAGAGAGAAGAGTAGGCGATATCTGGTGATCAAGGGGGGCTTGCCTGGTTGCTCTGGCAAGAGAGAGGGATCGTCAACACCGTCGTCAAACTGGGGGTCGCGGGCAGTCTCGGGGTCTACCGGAAAGAAGTAACGGAGGGTGAGGGAGTCCTGGATTAGGGGGTGTTCGGATAGCCGAACTATACCTTCAGCCGGACTCCTGGACTATGAAGATACAAGATTGAAGGCTCTGTCCCGTGTCCATAAGGGACTTTCCTTGGCGTGGAAGGCAAGCTTGGCGATACGGATGTTCAGATCTCCTACCATTGTAACCGACTCTATGTAACCCTAACCCTCTCCGGTGTCTATATAAACCGGAGGGTTTTAGTCCGTAGGACAACATACACATCAACAATCATACCATAGGCTAGCTTCTAGGGTTTAGCCTCTCTGATCTCGTGGTAGATCAACTCTTGTACTACCCATATCATCAATATTAATCAAGCAGGACGTAGGGTTTTACCTCCATCGAGAGGGCCTGAACCTGGGTAAAAGTTCGTGTTCCCTGCCTCCTGTTACCATCCGGCCTAGACGCACAGTTCGGGACCCCCTACCCGAGATCCGCCGGTTTTGACACCGACATTGGTGCTTTCATTGAGAGTTCCTCTGTGCCGTCGCTGTCAGGCCCGATGGCTCCTACGATCATCAATGGCGATGCAGTCCAGGGTGAGACCTTCCTCCCTGGACAGATCTTTGTCTTTGGCGGCTTCGCACTGCGGGCCGATTCACTCGGCCATCTAGAGCAGGTCGAAAGCTACGCCCCTGGCCGTCAGGTCAGATTCGGAAGTTTAAACTACATGGCCGACATCCGCGGGGACTTGATCTTCGACGGATTCGAACCACTGCCGAGCGCGACGCACTGTCACGACGAGCATGATCTAGCTCTGCCACCGAACAGTGCCATGGAGGCCGCACCCGCATCGGCTCCGACCCCTAGTTCGGAGCCGACCGCGCTGATTGAGGATGAGCGGTTGGACGCCACCTTGGGGGCTGCGATCCCAACGACGGCTGAGCCGAACACCAGCCCCGTACTCTGTAAGACTCGTGACTCCATGGAGTCGGATTCTTCTTCGGACTCCGAACCCTCCGCGCCCCTGCCAAGCGAATCCGATTGGGCACCGATCATGGAGTTCACGGCCGCGGACGTCTTTCAGCACTCGCCTGTCGGCGATATCCTGAAATCACTGAAGTCTCTCTCTTTGTCAGGAGAGCCCTGGCCGGACTATGGTCAGCAAGGTTGGGGTACGGACGATGAAGAAATTCAAAACCCACCCACCACCCACTTTGTAGCCACTGTCGACAACTTAACCGACATGCTCGACTTCGACTCCGAAGACATCGACGGTATGGACGCTGATGAAGGAGATGATGAAGAACCAGCGCCTACTAGGCCCTGGAAAGCCACCTCGTCATATGACATATACATGGTGGACACCCCAAAATAGGGAGAGGGCGATGGAACAGTGGAGGATGACCCCTCCAAGAAACAGCAAAAGCGCCAGCGTCAGCGGCGCCGCTCAAAATCCCGCCAACACAAAAACGGCGATTCCAGCACGGGAGATAATAATACCCCGGAAAGCGCCAAAGAGCATCCCCCCGAGCAAGATTTAGCACAGGAGGATGGAGAAACCAGCCCTCATGAGAGAGCGGCCGACAGAGAGGTCGAGGACGATAATTGTATGCCTCCCTCCGAAGACGAGGCAAGCCTCGACGACGACGAATTCGCCGTGCCAGAGGATCCTATCGAACAAGAGCGTTTTCAACGCAGGCTTATGGCCACGGCAAGAAGCCTCAAGAAAAAACAACAACGGCTTAAAGCTGTTCAAGATCGGCTAGTCGATAGATGGACTGAAGTCCTTGCGGCCGAAGAGCATAAACCCGAACGCCCCTCCAAGTGCTACCCGAAGCGCAGGTTGCTACCCCGATTAGAGGAGGAAGCACTCGACGCGGCCGACAGGCCACCTCGTGGCCGCGACAGAGAGGCCTCATGGCCCTCCACCCAAGCCGCACCCCGTACCAAGGCACGGGAATATGCGCCGGACTTACGAGACATGTTGGAGGACAAGGCAAGGCAAATAAGATCGATCTACGGATCGCGTAGGCGCCCCACGGCTCGAGACGTTAACCGTCACGCCAGCCACAAATTCGGCAGCGCCGAACACAGTAGAAAAAGCTCATTGGAGCTACGTCATGATGTCGCCCAGTACAGAGGCGCCGCACACCCATTGTGCTTCACAGACGAAATAATGGATCATCAAATCCCCGAGGGTTTCAAACCCGTAAACATCGAATCATATGATGGCTCAACAGATCCCGCGGTATGGATCGAGGATTATCTCCTTCATATCCACATGGCCCGCGGCGATGATTTCCACGCCATCAAATACCTCCCACTCAAGCTTAAAGGACCAGCTCGGCAGTGGCTTAACAGCCTTCCAACAGGGTCAATCAGCTGTTGGGAGGACCTGGAAGCCGCATTCCTCGACAATTTCCAGGGCACTTATGTGCGACCCCCAGACGCTGATGACCTAAGCCACATAATTCAGCAGCCAGACGAATCGGCCAGGCAATTCTGGACACGGTTCCTAACAAAGAAAAAATCAAATACTCGACTGTCCGGACGCAGAGGCCTTAGCAGCCTTCAAGCATAATATCCGTGACGAGTGGCTTGCCCGGCACCTAGGACAGGAGAAGCCGAAATCTATGGCAGCACTCACGGCACTCATGACCCGCTTTTGCGCGGGAGAAGATAGCTGGCTTGCTCGTAGCAACAATATGACCAAGAACCCTGGTCGTTCGGACACCAGGGACATTAGTGGCAGGTCGCGTCGCAACCAGCAGAAGCGCCGCATCAACGGCGACAATGCTAAGGATACGGAAGTTAATGCCGGATTCAGAGGCTCTAAATCTGGTCAGCGGAAAAAGTCATTCAAAAGGAATCCTAGGGGCACGTCCAGCTTGGACTGAATACTCGAACGCTTGTGCCAAATACATGGCACCCCCGAAAAGCCGGCCAATCACACCAACAGGGACTGTTGGGTGTTCAAGCAGGCAGGTAGATTAAGCGCCGACAATGAGGACAAGGGGCTGCATAGCGATGACGACGAGGAGCCCCGACCGCCGAACAACAATGGACAGAAGGGTTTTCCCCCACAAGTGCGGACGGTGAACATGATATACGCCACCCACATCCCCAAGAGGGAGCGGAAGCGCGCGTTAAGGGGCGTATATGCGGTAGAGCCAGTCACCCCAAAGTTCAACCCATGGTCCTCCTGCCCGATCACCTTTGATCGAAGAGACCATCCCACTAGCATCCGTCATGCCGGATTCGCCGCATTGGTTCTCGACCCAATTATTGACGGATTTCATCTCACTAGAGTCCTTATGGACGGCGGTAGTAGCCTGAACCTGCTTTACCAGGATACAGTGCGGAAAATGGGCATAGATCCCTCGAGGATTAAGCCCACCAAAACGACCTTTAAAGGCATAATACCAGGTGTAGAGGCCAGCTGTACAGGCTCAGTCACACTTGAAGTGGTCTTCGGATCTCCGGATAATTTCCAAAGCGAGGAGTTAATCTTCGACATAGTCCCGTTCCGCAGTGGCTACCATGCACTGCTCGGGCGAACCGCATTCGCCAAGTTCAATGCGGTCCCGCACTACGCATACCTTAAGCTCAAGATGCCAGGCCCTCGAGGAGTAATTATGGTCAATGGAAACACCGAACGCTCCCTCCGAACGGAGGAGCACACAGCGGCCCTGGCAGCGGAAGTACAAAGCAGCCTCTCCAGGCAGTTCTCCAGTCCGGCCATTAAATGTCCGGACACAGTCAAGCGCGCCCGAAGTAACCTACAACAAGACCGCCTGGCACGTTCCGAGCAGGCGTAGCAATGCGGCCCCAACCCCAACCCCCGCAAAAAGGTGATGCCAGTACTTCGCGTACATAACTACGCTCTAGAAATACCATGGGCATAGGGGGAGGGGCACCATCACGGCACGCCCAAAACACGGCTTAAACCGCACCAGGGGCTGCCGACTTTTTTTATACTTTTCTCTTTCTTCCAGGACTCTACTCTTCGGAAGGCTTGTTCGGCAGTTCAATTGCCGCACAAACAATGCAAGGACCAGGGAAGCAGAGAAGCCATGGCGCATTACGGAAATCCCAGGTGGTCTCTATCACGAGCAGTATACCTGTTTCGCATACTATCCCGCAGTTTGCCCCTAAAGCAGACATGTTAAATAGTCCAACTTTTTGTTTATCACATCACTTGTATCGTTCTGCTTTGATCGCAGCTATTTTAATGAACAATGCATAGCTTTTGTCTAATTTTTGCATTACCTTTTTTTAATATATATATATATGTTCCTTACTGACACGTTGCACCCGTACACTTTGGTACGGCCAAAATACGCCAGGGGCTTCAGTACCCCTCAACATGGTGTGAGAAGTCCGAACACTTCAACAAGTGCGGCACCCCGAACTTATAGCATTATATGCATCGGCTCCGAATCATGTCTTGGGTCAATAGTTGGGTTTGCCCGGCTCCTATGTTTTGGTGCCTTACGTTCCGCTATATCGGCTAAGGTAGCACTAGGAGAACCACTGCGATTGTGCCCCAATTGAGCTGGGCCGAGCACCTCAGTGGAGAAAGCTAAAACTGACTGTCATGATGAAGCGAGAGCTGGTCGCTGTTCGAGAGGTTTTTTCGAGTCCCTAAAGACTTATGCCGCTTCGGGCGAGGAGTCGGCTCTGTCCGGCCAAGGTGTTGATAGCGCCCCGAAATCGGTCTTCCGAATACTAGGGGCTTCGCCGAAATTTAAAATTATAGAATTCTATGGCTAAGTGAGAGTGTTCACGCATTATAGTCCGATTGCCTCGTTCGTTGGGCTGAGCGCCTCCCTCGAAGGACCCAAATATGGGAAAAAGAGCGCCCAGGTTTATCCCCGAACACCCCAGCACTAGCGGCACGGGGGCAGAAGCCGACGACTCACCATCTCTCAGTATTGATAAACAGCCGCACAGAAGGTAATATTTTAAATTCAAGCAGCATTGCTTAGCGCATATGAACAAGTTTTCAGCGCACAGGATAACACGAGCAAGTTTTACTCAAAAAATACATCCTTGGTACATTCATCCGCAACAAGGCGGGCAGCCTTCAGAACATCCTTATAATAATTCTCGGGCTTGCGATGCTCTTTCCCCGGCGGTGGCCCGTCCTTCACAAGCTTCTCCGCATCCAGCTTGCCCCAGTGCACCTTAGCATGGGCAAGGGCCCTACGGGCACCTTCAATGCAGACGGAGCGCTTGATGTCTTCAAGCCTCGGACAGGCCTCCACCAGCCGCCGCACCAGCCCGAAATAGCTCCCAGGCAGAGCCTCTCCAGGCCACAGCCAAACTAGGAGGACCTTCATGGCCTATTCGGCCACCTTGTGGAGCTCGACCAGTTGCTTCAGCTGGCCGCTCAGGGGCACGGGTGTCCGGCCTCAGCGTACTGAGACCAGAACACCTTCTCCGTCGAGCTGCCCTCCTCGGCTCGATAGAATGCGGCGGCATTGGATACACTCCAGGGAAGATCTGCGAATGCTCCTGGAGAGCTCCGGATTCGGGTAAGTAACAGGTAACTCACGTTTATGTGTTTTCTTTGCATAAAGAATGCCTTACCCGCTGCAATCTTCTTCACCTCATCCAACTCCTGGAGGGTCTTCTGGGACTCGGCCTTGGCAGACTTGGCATTTTCTATAGCTGCCGCGAGCTCGGATGCTCGCGTCTTCAAGTCAAGCTCCAAACTCTCATGTTTCTTCATGAGAACCTGCAGCTCTTGCCGCACCTTGCCAACCTCAGCCTCATACCTCTCCCGCTCGGTGCGCTCCACGGCCGCACTCTTCTCGGCCTCGAGCAGCGCTTGCTTAAGGGTCGCCACCTCAGACGTGGCCCCTACAATAGCCATGTCGATCCTGTCATTTTTTGCAATTGCACCTTTTTTATATACATATTCAAACAGGGTATTTCTTACCTTCCTTCCCCTCGAGCTGCTTCTTGGCACGCCCGAGCTCTTGCTTGGACTTCTCGAGACTCTGCTTCAGCACGTCCACTTCCGCAGTCAGTGCGGCGGACGCTAGCAGAGAAGCCTACATACGCATATTGACTCCTTTTGTTAGAGTCCTGCGAATTCTTTGATCCTCTATTTGTCTTTTCTTCCCGAACGCCCAACAGAGCATCAAGGGCTACTGCCTATGCGGTAACATTATTTGAACATTCTTTACTTACCTCAAAGCCTGTTAAAAGGCTTGTACAAGCTTCAGTCAGTCCGCTTTTGGCGGACTGAACCTTCTGGATCACCGCACTCATAATAGTGCGGTGCCCCTCGTCGATGGAGGCACCTTGGAGCGCCTCCAACATATTGTCCGGCGCCTCCGGTTGGACGGAGGTCACCGGCACGGTAGGCTTGCTCCTCTTGGAAGGAGGTCGCCCGCCAGACTCTGGAACCCTTGAAGATTCCGGAGCTGTGTCCGGCCTTAAGCCGGACTTAGAGCCCTAGGGGGTTTCATCCCCTTTACTCCTGGAGTCCGGGAGATCGCCTTGCGGTGCCTCCAGGACCACCTCCTCCCGACTTGGAACCTGTTGGGACAACACTTCAGTGTCGTCCGCAGGGCAGGGGGATGAAGCCGTCGGAAGCGAGTTCACCTCCGACGGGTCCAGTGAGCCGCTCGACGATGCGTCGAGCCGGTCTTTGGGTGGGCTGCATAAACATATTCGACATAAGGGAAAGCTGTGCAAAAAATGAATACTATGAATTACTCCGGTATCCGGACACTTACGATTTCGCCAGGGGCTTGGCCCTGGGCTGCCACTCCTCTTCGTCATCGTCGACGTCGGTGGAGCAGTCCGGAGGAAGGGTTTTCCCCTTCTTGGCCCCTCCGGCCTCCTCAGAGAGGGCGGCCTTCCTTTTCTTCTCTCCTCCCGCTGGAGGGGGAGAGGTCTCTTCTTCTTCCTCCTTGTCTTCACGAGAGGAAGGCGCTTCGGGACCGTCGGATGACGAATCCGACACCTCCTGGCACCGGGCACTCTTTCGAGTCCCCGTAGCCCTTTTCATGGCCTTCTTCTCCGGCACCACATAGGGCACCGGAACCAGCAGCTTCGCCAAGCGAGCGTCCGCTGGGCCTTCGGGCAGAGGAGCCGGACAGTTGATCTGTCCGGACGTCGCCACCCAATCCTATCAAAGATAAGGGAACTCAGATCCCGCATAGAGTCAAACTATGAAAAACGGATACCCTATAAAAAGACAAAAACAGCTTACTGCATGAGCGTGATGCTAAGTACTGAATCCGCGATCCTCGGCAGCGGATGCGGGAGCCTCGGCGCCCTTGAAAAGCATCCTCCAAGCATCTTCGTACGCCGTGTCAAAGAACCTGTTTAGAGTTTGATGCTGCGCCGGGTCGAACTCCCACAGGTTGAAGGCCCGTCATTGACACGGGAGGATCAGGCGGATGAGCATAACCTAGACTGCGTTGACAAGCTTGAGCTTCTTGTTCACCAGGGTTTGGATGCATGTTTGGAGTCTGGTCAGCTCTCCCTTTTTACCCCACGACAGGCCGGTCTCCTTCCAGGAGGTGAGCCGCGTAGGGGGTCCGGACCGAAACTCGGGGGCTGCGACCCATTCGGGGTCGCACGGCTTGGTGATGTAAAACCACCCCGATTGCCACCCCTTCAGGGTCTCCACAAAGGAGCCCTCGAGCCACAGGACGTTGTCCATCTTGCCAACCATGGCACCGCCACACTCCGCCTGGCAGCCGCGCACCACCTTCGACTTGACGTTGAAGGTCTTTAGCCATAAGCCGAAATGAGGGCGGATGCGGAGGAAAGCCTCGCACACGACGATAAACGTCGAGATGTTGAGGACGAAGTTCGGGGCCAGATCGTGGAAATCCAGGCCGTAGTAGAACATGAGCCCCGGGACAAATGGATGCAGAGGGAAGCCCAGTCCGCGGAGGAAATGGGGGAGAAATACCACCCTCTCATGGGGCCTAGGAGTGGGGATGAGCTGCCCCTTCTCGGGGAGTCGATGCGCGATGTCGCTGGCCAGATATCCGGCCTTCCTCAACTTTTTTATGTGTCCCTCCGTGACGGAGGAGACCATCCACTTGCCTCCCGCTCCGGACATGACTGGAGAAGGTCGAGGTGGTAGTGCGGACTTGGGCGCTGGAGCTCGAGTGCGCAAGAATGGATAGACAGAGGAGGAAGAAGGCGTGGGTGAAAAGGTGGATCCTTATCCCCTTATATGGGTGGACATGGTTATGTGTCCCCACCAGCCTGGTAAAACTTGCTTATCTCCAAGCGCCGTAATCGAAGGCGCGGTTGGGTTACCCACGCCCGTATTGATGAGAATCCCGAAATGAGGGGACACGATCTCTGCTTCAACAAGACGTGCCAAGGAAACCACCTCGCACAACGCGCTGAGGTGGGATAATTAAATGGATAAAGGCTTGGCCATGGCGTGTCGCACCACGGAATACGTCAGCAGATTAGATTTGTGTTAATATTATTATTCTCTCTATGGCAATATGTGGAAACTTATTTTGCAGAGCCGGACACTATCTTTGTGTTCAAAAACCTTCTATGAAGTACTTGGAGGAGGAACCCGCCTTGCAATGCCGAAAACAATTTGCGCGCCGGACTCGTCGTCATTGAAGCCTGGTTCAGGGGCTACTGAGGGAGTCCTGGATTAGGGGGTGTTTGGATAGCCGAACTATACCTTCAGCCGGACTCCTGGACTATGAAGATACAAGATTAAAGACTCCGTCCCGTGTCCGAAAGGGACTTTCCTTGGCGTGGAAGGCAAGCTTGGCGATACGGATGTTCAGATCTCCTACCATTGTAACCGACTCTATGTAACCCTAACCCTCTCCGGTGTCTATATAAACCGGAGGGTTTTAGTCCGTAGGACAACATACACATCAACAATCATACCATAGGCTAGCTTCTAGGGTTTAGCCTCTCTGATCTCGTGGTAGATCAACTCTTGTACTACCCATATCATCAATATTAATCAAGTAGGACGTAGGGTTTTACCTCCATCGAGAGGGCCCGAACCTGTGTAAAACTTCGTGTCCCCTGCCTCCTGTTACCATCCGTCCTAGACGCATAGTTCGGGACCCCCTACCCGAGATCCGTCGGTTTTGACACCGACAGAGGGGGAACACAATAAATAACAGAGCAATCAATGTAACAAAAAGCAAGATGCGGCATTACGTTGCTAGGGGTGACCTGACGCGGTACTAAGTGATACAGGCAAAAAAGAGGGGAAACATCCGGGAAAGTATCCCCGGTGTTTCGCGTTTTCGGACAGGTGAACCGGAGGGGGAAAGTTGAGTGTTTGCTATGCTAGGGATGCGTGGCGGACGAACGGGCTGCGAATCCGGATTCGTCTCGTCATTCTGAGCAACTTTCATGTACAAAGTTTTTCCATCCGAGTTATGAATTATTTTATATTAATTTTCAAAGTTTTTAAGCAATTTCTAAACGGTTATTATTAAATTAATTATTAAATGTTAATTATGATGTCAGCGTGATGTCATCAGTCAACCGTCTGTTGACTGGGTCAATAGACGTGTGGGTCCCAATCGTCATTGCCTCAAAATTAATTAAACAAAGCTAACTAGCTTAATTACCTTATTAGGTTAACTAATTTTAATTTAGTTTAGTTAAATAGAATTAGTTAACATAATTAGTTCACTAATTAATTATTAATTAATACTTTTAATAAATTTATTTATTTTCTTCTAATTTTTATAACATTCTGGGGGTGGGCCCCCCATGTCAGTGGCCCAGAGGGGCCTATCGGGTTCGGGCGCTCGGATGCGGGCGTCACCCGAGCGGGCGCTGGGCAGCGGGCGAGAACTCGAACGGGAGCGTGCCCGAGGGGGCGCTGGGTGCGCACACCGGCGACGATCTACAGGGGCAGCAGCGAGGCCCTAGCGGCCATCTCCGGCGACCATTTGGTTCGCCGCGTGCTGCTACAGGACGAGGGTGACGGCGCGCATCAGCAGGCGCGAGCAGGAGGCTGCGGGGGGGGGGGGGGGGGGTCACGACTGCCGACGCTGCTCCGGGCGGCGCTTGATGGTTCGATGGCTACAGGGCACGAGGAGGAGAAGGGAGAGGCCAGGAGGATGCGGGAGCTCACATCGAGCTCGATGACGTGCATGGGGAGGCTGGGGAGGACGTCCGGCGGCGCTGGGCGAAGGAGAGGCGGGGGAGACGGGGCGGTCCGGCGGCGAAGCGGCGCCGGCGAGGTAAGGTGGTGGGGCGGCGCTGGCGAGGTGTCGCCGCGGAGGAGGACGGAGGTGCGGCGGGGCTGCATTGGGCGATGAGGCGTCAGGGTCGGGCGATGGGGCGGCGGCGTCGATGGCAGGCGGCGGCGCGACGAGTTTCGGCAGGGTCTGATGAAGAGGAGGTCGAGGAGGGAACGGCGCCGGCGTGGACGAGGATGGGAGGGGTTTGCGTCGGGCGGTGGCAGAATCGGGCGTGCGCCCCCTCCCGATCCAGATCGGGGGAGAGGGAGGAGATGAGGGGGCGTGGGGGGCAGTGGGAGTCGTGGGCGAGGGGGGTTAGGGTTTCGGGGGTTAAAGGGGGAGTGGGGGCGGATGGGCCGGCCTGGGTGGTGGCCTGGTGGGCCGAGGCCCATGAGTGAGAGGGGGTGGCCTTTATTCTTATTTTAGTTTTGTTTTCCGTTTTACTTATTTTCTTCTCTATTTTATTTATTGTTCAATTCATTTTTGTTTTGTAAAATACACAATTGGCACCTAAATTAGTGTTGTAATTTAAGCCTCTGCAATAACAAGTTAGACTACTAAATAATATAGTTTAGTATTTCAAAATAAATAAAAGGCATTTAATTAAACATTTAAATCAATGTTTTATTAATTTTTGAACATGTAAACACATTATAAAAATGTGGTTTCTCCTCCAATATTTATTATGGATTATTTTCCACCTCTAGAACATTTTAGTTTTAATGTTTGAAAACTTTATCGGTTGACTTTAATTTAAAGTTGAATTTGGATCGGTTCTGAACTAACACGAGATTAGCAACAGTAATCGAGGTGACGTGGCATCATTAGCAGAGGGTTACTGTAGCTTAATTATTCGGGCGTCACATAATGCAATTTTGAAAAACGCAAAATTTTTCCTAATTCAAAATAAAATAGCAACAAAAGTCCAAAAGAAATATTTATTTGATTTTTAATATTTTTTCTCCAATATTCCCTTTATTTTGGAGAAGTCATATTATCTCCTCTCATATATTTTAATATGAAATATTTTTTAGAGAGAAAAATAATTAAAACTAAAGTGATCCTTGTTTTGATATTTGATAAAATTCAAATATGAAAAACATGAAATCCCCAACTCTCTCCGTGGGTCCTTGAGTTGCTTAGAATTTCGAGGATCGCAAAGCAAAAATGCAGTAAAATATGATATGCATGAATGATCTATGTATAACATTCCAAACTGAAAATTTGGGATGTTACAGTTTTGTTAGGGCTTGATCCCTAGTATCCACTATGTTTTGAGATTGATGTTGCTATGAGTTTGCTATGCTTAATGCTTGTCACTAGGCCTCGAGTGTCATGATTTCAGATCTGAATCGTTTATGTTTTCACCATTATATCTATGTTCGTGATCCGATCTTGCAAGTTATATGCACCTATTACGTGTTATGACCCGTAAACCCCAAGGTGACAATAATTGGGATACTTTTCGGTGATGACCGTAGTTTGAGGAGTTCATGTATTCACTATGTGTTAATGCTTTGTTCCGGTTCTCTGTTAAAAGGAGGCTTTAATATCCCTTATGGACCCCGCTGCTACGGGAGGGTAGGACAAAAGATGCCATGCGAATTCTTTTCTATAAGCACGTATGACTATTTACGGAATACATGCCTACAATGATGAATATCATCCAAAGAAATCACCTATACAATGCCTACGAGCTTTTCACCTATTGTTCTTGCTAAGTTACTACTGTTGCTGCTATTGTTACAACTTCTACAAATCAATTACTATTGTTGTTACCGTCACTATTGTTGCTACTACTATTGCTATCACTATCAAACTATCACATTACTGTGCTACTGATCACTTTACTACAAATATTTAATCTCCAGGTGTGGTTGAATTGACAACTCAACTCCTAATACTTGCAAATATTCTTTGGCTCCCCTTGTGTCGAATCAATAAATTTGGATTGAATATTCTATCGTCGAAAACTATTGTGATCCCCTATACTTGTGGGTTATCAAGGAGCACCGAGCTCGAGAAGCTCTTGTCCGATGGTCCTTATGAGGTCCATGTCAAGATAAAGAAGGAGGGGAAGAAGACCAAGGTAAAGAACCCGGCCATCCGAGATAGCACCTCGGATGCCCCTACAGAAAGTCGTCAAAGTTCGCCCATAGGAACCAGCGCCGACCACGGGAAGGAGTCCAGCAAGGTCCACTCCTCACAAGGCAGGAAGATAACGACATCTAATACGTCTACAACGTATCTATATTTTTTTGGTTGTTCCATGCTGTTATATTATCATTCTTGGATGTTTAACAATCATTTTATAGCAACTTTATTTTTTGGGACTAACTTATTGACATAGTGCCCAGTGCCAGTTGCTGTTTTTTTCTTGTTTTTACTTTGCAGAAAATCAATACCAAACGGAGTCCAAATGCAACGAAAATTTTTGGAGAATTTTTTTGGACCAGAAGACACAAGATGGGCCGAAGAAGTACCAGAGGGGTGCCCCAAGGGGGGCACAACCCACCTGGGCGTGCCTGGGGGCCCAGGCGCGCCCTGGTGGGTTGTGCCCACCTCGGTGGCTTGCCGCACCGCCTCTTTGCTCTATAAATACTCCAATATTCCAGAAACCCTAAGGGAGTCGACGAAAATCAATTCCAGCCGCTGCAAGTTCTAAAAACCACAGATCCAATCTAGACACCATCATGGAGGGGTTCATCATCCTCATTGGTGCCTCTCGATGATGCGTGAGTAGTTCATTGTAGACCTACGGGTCCGTAGTTAGTAGCTAGATGGCTTCCTATCTTCTCTCTCTCTCTCTTGATTCTCAATACAATGGTCTCTTGGATATCTATTTGATGTAACTCCTTATGTGGTGTGTTTGTTGGGATCCGATGAACTTTGAGTTTATGATCAGATCTATGTTTTTATCCATGAAAGTTATTTGAGTCTTTTGATCTCTTATATGCATGATTATTTATAGCCTCATATTTATTCTTCTAATCTTTGGTTTAGTTAGGCCAACTAGATCGATTTTTCTTGCCATGGAAAGAGGTGCATTGTGATGGGTTCGATCTTACGGTGCTTGATCCCAGTGACAGAAGGGGAAATGACATGTATGTATCATTGCCATTAAGGATAACAAGATGGGGTCTATTTCTACATAAATAGATCTTGTCTATATCATGTCATCGTTCTTATTGCATTACTCCCACTACAAAAAAATACACTTCCGTGATGATACATGTTTGTCACAGTAGGTCGCATTTTTTTCATGCATGTACATCCATGACGATTTTATGACAGAATCAAGATAGTCATACCTGTGCTGTCGTAGAAGTGTTCCATGACATTACCAAAATTATCATCACGGAAGTGTCCACTTCCATGACGATAAATCGTGCGTCACAGAAGTGCTTTCGTCAAGGGTGACCGACACGTGGCATCCACCGTAACGAAACGCCGTTAAGCTATCGGGTCGGGTTTTGGATCCGATAACCCGTTAACAGCCCCGACCAATGGGGATTTTCCATGTGTAAAATCATCATTGGCTGTAGGAGACACGTGTCAGGTCCGCGTTGGCACAGGTGTCACTCATCCAATGGGCGAGACGCGCCTATGATATGTTGACACGTGGACCGGCCCATCAAGTTTAAATGGGCCGGCCCAACTGAAGGCCCACAAGATTTTGCGGACCATAATGGGCCGGCCTAGCTAAAGGCCCACGAGATTTTGCGGACCATAATGGGCTGGCCTAGCTAAAGGCCCACAAGATTTTGCGGGCCATAATGGGCCGGCCCAGGTAAAGGCCCACAAGATTTTTGTGTGCCATAATGGGCTGGCCCAGGTAAAGGCCCACAAGATTCTTGCGGATCATAATGGGCCGGCCGAGCTAAAGGCCCATGAGATTTTGCCGACATTAATGGGCCGGCCCAGCTGTAGGCCACAAGATTTTGAGGACCCTAGTAGGCCGGCCCATTAACTGGCTGCCATGTTTTGGGCCAAATGCAGGCCCATATTTGATCCGGTCCATTAATGGCCTACCACGCTCTGGGCCTAATAGTGGCCCATATGAGATCCGGCCCGTTAAAATCCTACCATGTTCTAGGCCAAATTACGGCCCAGATCAGGTCCGACCCTTTAAGATGCTTTGGGCTCAATTATGGCCCATATCAGATTTGGCCCGTCAACTGGACACTATGCTTTTGAGCCCACTTGCTAAAGGCCCACTTAGTAATTCGGCCTGATATTAGTTTTGGCCTATTAAGGGCCCGTTTAACATTTCAGCCCTATATTAATTTCGGACTGTTAAAAGCCCGTCATATAGTTGGGCCTAACTACGGCCCGGTTTGCATCCGGCCTGCTCGCAGCCGATATCTGATTGGGCCAAACAAGGACCGAGACAATTTTGGCATGTTAAAAGCCCGTGATTTGATTCGCACAATTATGGGCCGGGGTTCATTTCGGGTTGTTGCTGGCCCGTGAGCTGTTCGGCACGTTTCAGGCCTAACCTACATCGTGAATGCATGACGGCCCGATTATGTACCGTAATTTTATGGTTTGGCCGGTTTACTGCGAAGACAGGATATATATATAGTAAAATAACTGCAGCATCGTGAATAAGAAAAAACCTAGACTATACAATAAAGAAATTACGGCATATTACATCCACTGGGCATCAAAGTTCGCCACTATGATAATAAAGCACAAGCAGACAGCATATTACATACACTGGGCATCAAAGATCGCCACCAGTGCAAATAAACACGCCGACAAAATAATATACAAAACCGACAACACTTCAATAGAGTTCAAGAAAGGTTAGCCCTGCTGGGGAGCTGCAGTGCAAGTAGCTGAGCAAGATGATGAGACTGCGCTTGTTCAACACTTATATCTTCCTCACTCTGAAAGATAAACAAGCAGACAGATGACAGGTTTTGCACATAAAAGTATCAGTGCTGACAATTCATCACATTTCTTACTGACGAATAAAGTGACACAGTTTAAAATTGCATTAACACAATATGGTATTGTTCAGGTCAAGACATGGCAGGAAATGACATTGTGAAGGAGTTGGCAGCTTCACGACACCACTGGATTACAGATCAAGAACTCATAAGTATCAATGGTTAGTGTGCTGTCAATTTATACCATTTTAGATTGGCAAATAAAGAGACGGTTTAAATAATAGTAGAATGATATGACATTGTTCATAGTTAAGACATTGCAGAATATGACATTGTGTTGTAGTGGGTAGGTTCACCACACCACTGGATTACGGATGAAGAATAGAAGCATACATGCAGTGCAAAAGAAGATCACTTGCTCTGTATAGTTTAATTTACATGGTATGAAGAAGGAACTTGGTTGTACAACTGAAAACTTAAATTGAGAAAGGACAAATTTTTGTTTATGAACTACATAATAAACTTTAAACAAGCAATTTGATGCAAACACCAAAAATAAACATCTGTTGCAGTCATGCCTAACCAAATATATACAACAAAGTTTGAAGGCTTGAGATGGACAAACTTACATTATTGGTGAAGACATGCTCTATAAAGGCCTTGTCCATGTTGATGGGGGGGCAATTCAAGAAGTTTACCACAGAATCTTCTTCAAAAGCATTGCCTTTAATCTACATTTTGTTAAGAGTAAATATAGATGTGATAATATACGAAAAAATGGAGAATATTTAAGATAAGATGAAGAGTGATGCTACAAAACGAAGTAGCTATAAATGTAAGTGCAGCGATACAGGCAAAAGGTACAACCAAGAGCAATGCACAGCTAAAATTCTTAAGTACCAACCTTATGGTAAGAGTAAATATAGATCTGATGTGTAGAAAATGGAGGGCAAAGGAAAATAAGCTGCAGAGTGATGGTACATGAACAACTACCTGTCATTATAAGTACACTGATAAAGGACAGCATGTACTGACAAGAACAATGCAGAGCTAAAAAACATTGGCATTGGATATATTCTACACTAATGTAACCATTCATACAGATCAAATAATTTGGAGCGAACAATTGATAAGCAAGCTATCATGCATACTGCTGTCACATAATGAACCAGGTATGTATGCAAGTACAGTGATACAGGACAACAGGTACTAACAAGAGTAAAGCAGCGGGCAGCATATTTGCGATATCTTGTCGTTCTTGTCAAACCGGAAATCTTCTTCGAGCAGATTTCCTGCAAAAAAGATCTGTAAGGCACATGCGGAAAAGTAGAAGTTCAAATTGTCATGTCATTTCATAGACAGTACCTCATCCTGGGAACGAGACCGGTGCATAACAAGGTTTTTCCATTCAATGTCTTCTAAATTTAGCACAGGAGACTTCACCGGAAATTCGTTTATAGACTTGCCATCAAAGTGTGATTTCCTCAGGTAACACCGATATTGCTGCAATGCTTCCTTGAAAAGCACAAGCAAGCTTTGCTTGTCATGACTATCCAGATTGACCATCGCCTAGTTACAACAATGTAATGTAAATCATTGATGTGTTCAATCAGCAGAAAATAGGAAAATAATAACCATGAATAATAGCACTTACACGTAAGTTGGACAGGAAGATGTGAAAAATGGTGTTTGTCTTCACAATAATCTTCCCATGATGGGAATATATGCACGTAGTCCGTAACAACATTGAAAGCATTGTCTTTTAAACTGGGAATAAATGGAATTGGGTTCCAATCTGCAGGAATTGGCCGTCTCTGCAGTTGGGATAGGTCTTCGGCCGGTGGACTTGCTATACTTTTTGCTGGTGTAACACCCCCAGTGTCATGCTACAATAATCCCTTGTTAATGGTGCCAGGTCACCTTGCTTACTGAGCTAATTATCACTTGATGAAAAATCAAAGTCAAATTCAAATTCAAAGTAAAATTCAAAATTTCTCAAACATGAAAAATAAAATGTTCTTCATGTGCCAAATAATCCATAACTAATATTGGTAGTGAGCCAACATTTTTGCAAATGTCTAAGTGCCCTATACCACTTTAAAACAGTGGCTAAAACAATAGATTAAATGCCTTTTTAAATTATATAAGTGGCAAACTATTTCAAAAGCCTCCCAAACTTTTGTGGCAGGGCTCAATTTTTCCTAGTATTTGTTTTGTCCACCTCCACATATTTGCAAAGTCATTTGGTGGTTTAACTAAATGCAAATGGAGGTTGTTAAAAGAAAACAGTAAAAAACAAAGGATAAAAAAAGGGCCTCCCCTCCCCAGTGGGCCTCAGCCCAGCTGGCCTCTGGGCCAACCAGGCCGGCCCACTCCGCCCCCCTTATCCACTCACCCCGGTCAACCCTAACCACCCCCGCACCCAGTACCCCCCCCACTCGCGCCCCCACTCGCACTCTCCCCCCGATCCCGTTTGGATCGGGCGCCCATCGTCGCCGCCTGGAGTGCCCCGCCTCCCGTCGACGCCGGCGACCGCCAACAGGCTGCCGCCCTGCGCCGCCAACCGCCCCTGCCACCGTCACCGCCCGTTGCCGCCTCGTTTGACGCCTCGCCGCCGAACGCCATCGCCGCCTCGCCGGTTCTCCCTCACCAGCCTGCCTCATCGACGGCCACCTCGCCGGACTGCCCCTCGACGTCGTCGTCTCCATCCCATCCCCGTGCCCCGCTGCCACATGCCCTACCTCCCCCTCGTGAGCACCCCTGTTCCTCTCCTCTCCCTCGTGCACACGCGTGCGCGCTCACCGCCAGTGCCCCTACGCTCGCTCCCGCCTTCCCCGCACGCGCCCGCCTCCGTCCGCCGCGTTCCGAGCGCGTGTGCGCGCGCTCGGCTTCTGCCGCGTCCACCATTTCCCCTACCCGTATGTTGCTGCCCCGCGCCCCGGCCATGTCCGAGCCCATGCGGCTGCCCGCTCCTCGCCGCGCCGCTGCAGCCGCACACCCGCCGGCCCCTCGCGTCGCTCCCCGTCCCGCTCGCCTGCTTGCGCCACTACGGTCGCGCCCTCCGCCGTTGGCCCCTCCCGCGTCGCAGCGCTCGCGCCCCGACGCAGCCCCGGCCGGCTGGCCTCGCCTTCCCCTCGCGTGATGGGCGCCTGGTTGTGTCCCGCACCCACATGCCCGTTAACTTGTTAGGCCTCGCCCGCTCACCGCCGGCCTCGCACGCCCGGCCCGCGCCGGCGCCGCACCCCCCCCCTCAGGCGCCGCCCTCCGCCGGTGCCGCGCCCGCCGACGCCACTGTACGTCGTGCGTGTGTGTGTTCTGAGTGTGGGGTGCCCCTGTCAAGTAGGGCCCGCCCCTATAAAAAAATGATGATTAAAAATATATATAATAAATTAATTAACTTAATTAATTGGTTTAATTAAGTTTAATCAGAATTAATTAAATTAATCTAATTAACCTGCTTAATTTACCTAATTACCTAGTTAGTTAATTAAACATGTATTTAGTTCAAATAGTCAATGATAGGGGAGCCCCACCCGTGTTGACCAGTCAAACGTTGACTGGTTAACTGGGTCCGTCTGCCCCACCTGTCAGCCACTGGGTACACTTTTGTGTACACTGTGCTGGGTGCGCCTAGCAATTTAGTATTTATTTTCGAATTAAAAATAATTTCAGAATAATATTAAAACTGTGAAAAATCATAGAAAATTAACCGTAGCTCGGATCGAAAAACTTTGTACATGAAAGTTGCTCAGAACAACGAGACGAATCCGAATACATGGTCCGTTCGTCCGCCACATGCCCCTAGCATAGCGAACATGGAACCGTCCCTGAGGGAGTCCTGGATTAGGGGATGTTCGGGTAGCCGGACTATACCTTCAGCCGGACTCCAGGACTATGAAGATACAAGATTGAAGATTTCATCCCGTGTCCGGATGGGACTTTCCTTGGCGTGGAAGGCAAGCTTGGCGATGCGGATATTCAAGATCTCCTACCATTGTAACCGACTCTATGTAACCCTAACCCTATCCGGTGTCTATATAAACTGGAGGGTTATAGTCCGTAGGCAATCAACTCCATACACAACAATCATACCATAGGCTAGCTTCTAGGGTTTAGCCTCCTTGATCTCGTGGTAGATCTACTCTTGTACTACCCATATCATCAATATTAATCAAGCAGGAGTAGGGTATTACCTCCATCGAGAGGGCCCGAACCTGGGTAAAAACATCGTGTCCCTGTCTCCTGTTACCATCCGGCCTTGACGCACAGTTCGGGACCCCCTACCCGAGATTCGCCGGTTTTGACACCGACATTGGTGCTTTCATTGAGAGTTGAACTCAAGACCTCCCGCTTACCAAATGGGTGCTCTAACACAACAAGGCTTGCCCAAAGGATCCCTTCCCCCTCCCCCGTATCGATCAAATTATCGATGCCCCCGCAGGACACGACTCGTTGTGTTTCCTCGACGCCTACTCCGGATACCATCAAATCAAGATGGCAGAATCAGACCAATCCGCAACAGCATTGATCACACCATACGGCCCATTCTGCTTCAACACAATGCCCTTCGGGCTGAAAAACGCCGGTGCAACATACCAGCGCATGATCCAGACATGTCTGACAAATCAGATCGGCAAAACAGTGGAGGCGTACGTGGATGATGTGGTCGTCAAATCAAGACATGTTGAATCTCTAGTAGACGACTTGAGGCTTACATTCGATAACCTCCGAAAATATGACATCAAGCTCAACCCGGAAAAATGCGTCTTCGGCGTTCCAGACGGAAAGCTCTTGGGCTTCATTGTATCCGGTAGAGGAATTGAAGCAAATCCAGCCAAGATCCGAGCTTTGTCACAATTGGATATCCCAAAGGACCTCAAACAAATACAAAAATTAATCGGATGTGTGGCGGCTTTAAGCCGCTTCATCTCCCGCTTGGGAGAAAAGGCACTACCCCTCTATCGCCTCCTTCGGCGCACCGAACACTTCGAGTGGACGGAGGCCGCCACGGCCGGACTTGATGAAATAAAAGCCATATTGGCAACAAACCCAGTCCTGGCCGCGCCGAACACTGGCGAACCAATGTTATTGTACATTGCAGCAACACATCAAGTTGTCAGCGCAGTGCTCGTTGTCGAGCGGGAAACGAATGGACACAAATTCCCCCTTCAAAGGCCAGTCTACTACGTATCCACTGTCCCCACTCCATGCAAATCACGGTACCCGCATTATCAAAAGATTGCATATGCGGTATTCATGGCATCCCGGAAGCTACGACACTACTTTCAAGAGTGTTCCATAACAGTAGCCTCGGAAGTACCACTCAACGATATTATCAACAACCGCGACACAACGGGCCGGATTGCAAAATGGGCCATCGAGCTTCTCCCGTTCGATATAACCTATAAGCCACGGCGAGCTATTAAATCGCAAGTTTTGGCCGACTTCGTCGCAGAATGGACGGAGGCCGAGCTCCCTAAAGAGTACGACACATATTCAAACTGGATTATGCATTTCGACGGCTCCAAAATGTTGGCCGGACTGGGGGCTGGCGTCATCCTGACGTCCCCCACAGGAGACACAGTCCAATATGTGCTCCAGATCATGTACATGGATTCCAACAATGCAGCCGAATATGAGGCCCTCCTACATGGTCTCCGGATAGCAGTATCCATGGGTATCCAGCGCCTAGAGGTATGCGGGGATTCAAACCTCGCGATATCCCAAATAAATGGAGACTTCGACGCCAAGGACCCAAAAATGGCAGCTTACCGAACGCCGTCCTAAAAATGTCAGCTCGGTTCGAAGGGCTGGAGTTTCACCATATAGCCCGAGAAAACAATCAAGCAGCGGACGTCCTGGCACGCATCGGAGCAAAACGCGATGCAGTCCCCCCAACATCTTTTTGGAAAGATTGTTCAAGCCATCCGTAGCATGGGAGGGGGAACCCGCAAATAACAGCCCGTACCCAGCCACACCACTCAACGCCGAACAATCTGACACAATTGGAGGCTCTGCCAATGAAATTACACCTTCAGCCCACGTAATAATGGCGGTCATCGCCCCGTGGACAGAACCATTCCTAGCCTACCTTACTAGGCAGGAACTCCCGGAGGACCAAAACGAGGCCCGCTGCATAGTGCGGCGATCTAAAGCCTATAGAGTCCATGAGGGAGAGCTTTATAAGAAAAGCATTACCGGAGTCCTTCAAAGGTGCATCTCCGAAGAGGAAGGGCGGAACCTTCTGGCTGAAATTCATGCCGGACTCGGTGGTCACCACGCCGCTGCTCGGTCCCTTGTTAGCAAGGCTTTCCGTACAGGCTTTTATTGGCCGACGGCCCGGGTAGACGCTCAGGACCTAGTCCAACGATGCGCTGGTTGCCAACTTTTTGCCAACCAAAGCCATATGCCACCCACCGCACTCCAAACTATACCCATCACCTGGCCTTTTGCGGTCTAGGGGCTTGACATGGTCGGACCCCTTAAAGGTGGGACCGATAGGAAAAAATACTTACTGGTCATGGTGGATAAATTCACCAAATGGATAGAGCCAAGCCTGTTAAAATGGCCGAATCCGGACCTGTGATAGACTTCATATCCGGGGTTGTACACCGTTATGGCATCCCCCACAGCATCATAACCGATAACAGTACAAACTTTACCGCCGACGAGGTAAAACTCTGGTGCAAAAACATGGGCATCAAGCTCGATTATGCTTCCGTCTATCACCCACAAACCAACGGCCAGGTCGAACGTGCAAATGGTCTTATCATGAGCGGCATTAAACCCAGACTGGTGCGGTCCCTCAAGGAATCTAACACGCACTGGGTAGAGGAGCTCGACTCCGTGCTATGGGGGCTGTGGACCACGCCAAATCGCACCACCGGATACACACCATTTTTTATGGTGTACAGCGCAGAGGCAGTTCTGCCCTGCGACATAATTCATGACTCACCTAGAGTGCGCATGTACGAAGAAAGAGAAGCCGAGCTCAATCGGCAGGACAACTTGGACGCCCTGGAGGAGGAGCGTGACGTGGCAAAAGCCCGTTCCGCATTTTATCAACAGCAGGCCTGAAGATATCAAACCAAAGAAGTACGGGCCAAAAATTACAATGTTGGCGAACTAGTTCTACGTCTGCCGGATAAGAAAAAGGACAAACTCAAGCCCAAGTGGGAAGGTCCATTCATAATCGACCAAGTCCTGACTGGCGGGGCGTACCGCCTGCGAGATGCGTCGGATAGCCGACTCGAGCCGAACCCGTGGAACGCCACCCGTCTCCGAAGATTCTATGCCTAGCGCCGGAATCTGTGTTCGTCTCCTTCCTCTGTCCATTTTTTGCATTTTTCTGTCTTACATTTCTCTCCTCCCTTCTTTTCTTTTATAGCCCTTAAAGGCTCATCTAGTGACGCGCCACTCGCGCTCATTAAACCTGGGGGCTTCTTTAATAGAAGCTTATTCATACGGGCTTCATGCCCAACACATGCGTCAAACTTCTGCATGTACCTTTTTCTTCACCATTATATGCATCGATATGACTTAAGTTTTGGCCAAGCTGGGTTGCCTGGCTCCTGTGCTTACCCCTACGTTCCCGATTGTTCGGCTAGGCGGTAAAGGGAGCACCTCTGCGATTGTTACTGCCGGGTCAGCCGGATGTGTACCTCAGACTGGGTGAAGCCGAAAGCTAGCGTTCTTAAGGGAATATTCGGTCAGTGAGATAAAATATGATCTTTTTACTTATTTTATGCGCCCCCAGATGCTTTTTTCTGCGTCTTTTTACGCAGTCCGGACATGCACTTTAGGGCATGCCTCCCAGCGAAAGGAACCCCTAATGGAACTATTCTCTCTGGAAGATGTTTCTTACTAACCATGTAATATAACATAACTAGTTGGGCACTTGTCTGATAAAGCACTAATGACCCCTACGCCTGGTCTCCACGCATACCACGGTTCTTATATAATCGCTATGATATTCGGACACACTCCGGACCGTCAGGTCCCGAGGTTGAAGCGAAAAGGTCGGCAACGACAAACGATCTACAATCCGTCTAGAAGGCATTACACATGTCAATTCAAAATTACATAGTCATTCTGACTTATTGTATTCCTCTTCTATACCATCTAACAAGCTGTCTAATTTACAGTACTGCTGGGAATACTTCGCGGCCAACTCTACTTGGCCATATACTAAGCTCACAGGGATCTCCTTCCCGTCAGGCCCCACTGGTCCAACCTCAGCCATGTGGTTTGGGTCAGACTTCGTAAAACGGGTCTTCACCATGGCCCAGGCTTCCCTAGCGCCTTGTCGGCAGGCCGATATCTTCCACAACCGGAAGCACCGCCGAGCTCCCTTCAACTTCTCCGCAAGCTCTCCAAGGACCTCGGGCATGGAGTGGGCAGGCCATAAGGCTTGGGCAACACCTCGCATCGCCTGCCGAATTCGCTCGTGCAGTTGCATGAGTTCAGGAAGAAGGTCACCCGTAGAACCGGGCATCTCCTCTGCAGGACGACCTGTGAGCATACCTACAGACATTACTCTGTTAGTCGACTTCCTCGCCGAACTCTTTTTTCAAAGTTCGTTCAAGCACTTACTAAATATGCCGCGTCGAAGCCGCTGATTCTCCTTCGTGGAGTCCGATAGCTGGCCACGAACATCTTTAAGTTCGACGCCCAGCCTGGTGTTGGCATCCTGAAGATCATTCTTCTCTCGCCTCACCTTTGTCAACATACTCTCACCGGCCTTTAGCCGGCGTAAGAGTTGTTGCTTTTCCGGATCGAGTCCGGCGCCATCTGCAACATGATTTGTCAGATTTGCACCCACACCGCACAATACTAATCTTTCGAAGTGTATCTTACCTGAGGGGGTCTTTTTGGGCTCCCCTACTGCGGCTAGTGCGGCCTCTAGTTGGGCCTTGCACTTTTCCAGCTCCTGGGATAGTACAGTATTCTTCTCTGTAAGAACCTGCATATTAAATGATCCTTAAATCAGTTGCTCTAACTGTTTCAAGTCTCGGGGGCTACTGGTATATATATATATATATATTTGACCAAAATTTTCTTACCCGTATGTCTTTTACATACTGCTCCGTGGCTCTGGCTAAACCATTTTGAGCGGCACGGAGGTACGCATCTCCCGAATTAAAGGCATCTAAAGCCTCTTGGGAGAAACAAGCGTCGCGTAGAACTGTCCGGCGACGCTGTGGTTCATGGCACTCTCCACTTCAGAATTTGTGGCAGACAGCCTGTCCGCATCCTCTATCGGAGGAGCGTCCGGTGAGCGCCATGTGCTCGCCTCCGCTTCCTGGCCAGACGTTGGAGCCTGGCTGGTGGAGGCGCGATTCGCAACCTCTCCGGATGTAGTCCGGCGAGGTCTCTTCATTCTGAAGATAGCACGAACGTTAATATGCCCTAACAGAATAACACCAGGGAAACAGAGGGTGCGCTATACCTTTGCGCCGGCGTCTCATTCCGGACTACATTCCTTTTTGCCCCACGGGGCCCTGCGGCCCCTCGTTGGCTAGCCGCCGCAGGTTCGGCCTCCTGCCTCGGAAATATCCCCTGCAAAACACGGTTGTCGTCAGAAACACCGGAATACATGAGAGTGGAATCTCTCTCAAGGGAATGAGACTTCGGTTTCTGTCACCTGGGAGGCCGGGATTAACCCTGGGTAATCAGCCGTGATGGCTACCAAGGTATTGTCCTTGCTTAGCTGATGGAACACCCCGTCGATAAGCCTCACCGATATGTCCGGATCCTCTTCGGAGTCCGGATCGAGGGACCATTCTGGGTCCTCGGGCTGTGGAGGGCGGCTGTTTATATCCTTTACCACCTGTCGCAGTTCCTGCATTGAAGTCGTTAGACTACATATCTAACCGTGGGAGTATAAACAAACGGGCAAGCGTAGTTGTTCACTTACCCAACTTGGAGGATCATACATACTGAATCTGGTCTGTGGGTTGACGCGGAGGAATTCCTCCTTTTCTCCCTTGTACAAAGAGGATAAGATCTTTACTAGAGCGGCAGCTGAGGCCGGCCCCTTACGACCGTAACGGGTGGCGTCATCCTCCACGTTGAAATCCCACATGGGGTGGCCTCTATATTGAAGTGGCTGCACCCCCCGCATAATGCATGCGGCCATGACTCCAATCATGGTTAGTCTGGAATGAGCCAACAATCTTATCCGGCCCATCAGGTAAAGGACGTCTCTGTCGCTTTCTCTCTGAGAGCTTCGCGGACGCCAGCTCAAGCGTTTCTTCAATGGAGCACTGTTGAACTCAGGGAGACCGGCCCGGATAGGGTCCGGTAGCGGGAAGTCATCTATATAAAACCATTCCGAAGGCCAGTCCTCGGACGCCTTCTTTGGGGTTCCGGATAGTACTTCGGCTCCGCCCACTTGGTATATAGACCCCTCTTTAGAATGGGACACCAAGCAGAATAACCTCTTCCACAGCGCGAAATGAGCCTCAACGCCTAAAAATAGCTCGCAAAGGGCGACGAAACCCGCAATATGCAATACGGAGGCGGGCGTGAGATTGTGCAGCTGGAGGCCATAGAACTCCAGAAGCCCACAGAGAAATGGGTGAATTGGAAATCCCAGTCCCCTTATTAGATAGGGGACGAGGCACACCCGCTCTCCTTTAGAAGGATTGGGGGTGCTCTCCGCTTGTTTTCCGCCATTGTAGGTGGCGAGACTGGCTCGGACCGGGACCATGTATGCCTGAGGGAGAAATCCCTTGTCCTGAAGCGACACTAACTTGCTATGTGGGATGGTGCAACTCTCCCAGCCCCCGGGTTTGGGACCGGAGGGGCGAGAGGAGGAGCTGCGACGGCTGGTCATGTTGGAATGGACCTTTGCTGGAAGCGCTCTGATGACAACTCGCGGAAAGGAGAAGATGTGGTTTGGACCTAAATCCCCATCCCGTTAAATAGGCGGCTCATTTATACGGCTGGGGGTGTGGATGTAAAAACACCCCGGCTTTTCGCATTTCTTTTGACACATGGAAGACGGCCATTATTGGGCGTGGGAGCCGAGGAGCACTACATTACAAAAATCGGACATTATTCCTACAGGTACACAAGATTTGGAGAAGAACCCGCCTTGCAATGCCGAACAATCTGCGCGCCGGACTCGTCGTCATTGAAGCCCGGTTCGGGGGCTACTGAGGGAGTCCTGGATTAGGGGGTGTTCGGGTAGCCAGACTATACCTTCAGCCGGACTCCAGGACTATGAAGATACAAGATTGAAGATTTCGTCCCGTGTCCGGATGGGACTTTCCTTGGCGTGGAAGGCAAGCTTGGCGATGCGAATATTCAAGATCTCCTACCATTGTAACCGACTCTATGTAACCCTAACCCTATCCGGTGTCTATATAAACCGGAGGGTTGTAGTCCATAGGCAATCAACTCCATACACAACAATCATACCATAGGCTAGCTTCTAGGGTTTAGCCTCCTTGATCTCGTGGTAGATCTACTCTTGTACTACCCATATCATCAATATTAATCAAGCAGGAGTAGGGTATTACCTCCATCGAGAGGGCCCGAACCTGGGTAAAAAACATCGTGTCCCTGTCTCCTGTTACCATCCGGCCTTGACGCACAGTTCGGGACCCCCTACCCGAGATCCGCCGGTTTTGACACCGACAGTCCCCCTCCGGTTCGTCTGTCCGAAAAATGCCAGACTTCGGGAAAACTTTCCCGGATGCTTCCCCCTTCACCTATATCGTGTAGCCATACATTAGGTCACACCCGGCACATCATATTACCACGTTATGCTTTGTGATGCTATGTTTGCTTTATATTTACTGTTTCTTCCCCCTCTTCTCTCCGGTAGACCCTGAGACCAATGCTGCCCTTGTGATGGACTACGTCGACGACAACCCCCTCCTTGCCAGAGCAACCAGGCAAGAAAACCCCCCTTGAGCATTCCGATATCGCCCATTTCCTTCCCTCTCATGCTTGCATTAGAACTGCTACTGCTTTATGTATGATCCTACTCTGATGCATAGCCTGTTGTTGTTACCTGCTTTCATACCTTACCTGCTTATCCTAAACTGCTTAGTATAGGTTGGTCAGAGATCCATCAATGACCCTCACCTTGTCCTAGTTGCCCCGCTTTATGTTCGATGACTCGATCAACGTGATCAACATCCAGGCCCCAACACCGCACATCACCCCCCCCCCCTAGTTGTACGACTCTGTAGAGTTACCATCGAGTGCCGAGGGTGGAACCTCTTACATCACTCCTGATGAGATCTCCGTAGTGTAGCTTTACGGTCGAGGTCATCGAGGGTGATTTCCTCCTTAACCACTCCTGTTACGGCTCTGTCATGCAACCCATCAAACGTGAACCTCGAGGGTGGATTCTCTTACGTTCACCTTGATGATAACATCGAGTGGAATTCACTGGGGGTGATTCCTCAGGTTTTCCCCTTGGTGTCAGACACACAGTTACTATGGTTACTATGACTTTACACGGAGTCATGTTACTAAAGACGGGTCGGCTCTGAGGGGTACCCGCGCGAGCTTAATAGCGAGTGATGTGGAGACGGGTTGACCTGGAAGGTGCCTGCGAGATACTTACGAGGCGTGGCCGGGCATTCTTAGCCCTTGCCGCAAGTACTCGAGACGGGGCGACGGGGTCACATCGATCGTGAGTCTTTGCTCATTACCACGCGTTCCTAATCCACTACGATTTGGATATTTGATCCGAGGGGCCTCTGGCCTGATAGCACTAACCATCACGTGGGCATAGTATAGGCGTTCTGCATCGTATACATCAGCCGAAGCTTAATAGACGTCAGCAACTGAGCGGCGCGCGCTGGGTTGGATTGCGTAAGCGCCTGCCTTGTTGAAGGAGGTAGCTAGGTCTGCTCATCGGCCGCCCACGCAACGTGCAGGAGTTCCCGAGGAGATGGCCCATGACCCCTGGGGGCATAGGTTTAGTCCGGCGTGCTGGCCTCTCTATTAAGCCTAGGTCGGGTTGCGGCGTATTGTTTGGCCGAGGCCGGGCATGACCCATGAAAGTGTGTCCAGCCGGAGTTAATCAAGCATGGTGGGTAAGTTGGTGCACCCCTGCAGGGAAGAAAACATCTATCGATAGCCTGTCCTACGGTAACGGACACTTGGAGTTGTATCCCGATCGATACAACTAGAACGGGATACTTGAGATGAGACATGGAGATGAGACTTGGTTATGAGATGATAACTGGATAGTATGGCTCTGGGATTGCTTTCTCGCAGGGAGTCGAGAAAGGATCTCTGGCCGAGGTTGATAACACTTCTACTACTTTACTTTAAGCTACTCTACTCCCTCCTGTTGCTGCAAGATGGTGGTTTCCAGAAGATGCTAATCTTCGATAGGCTAGGCTTTCCCCTTCCCTTCTGGCATTCTGCAGTTTAGTCCACAGATATAGCCCATTTCCTTTGATACAGATGCATACTTAGTTTAGATCTGATGTAAGTCTTGCGAGTACTTTGGATGAGTACTCACGGCTGCTTTGCTACCTCTTTTCCCCCATACCCGTTTGTTGCGACCAGATGACGGACCCCAGGAGCCAGACGACACCACTGATGACTACTGCTACCGCGAGGGTGCCTACTACTACGTGACGACCGCTGACGACTTGGAGTAGTTAGGAGGCTCCCAGGCAGGAGGCCTTGCCTTTTCGATCGATGTTGCTTTTGTGCTAGCCTTCTTAAGGCAAACTTGTTTAACTCATGTCTGTACTTAGATATTGTTGCTTCCGCTGACTCTTGTGTTTTCGAGCTTATGTATTCGAGCCCTCGAGGCCCCTGGCTTGTAATATAAAGCTTGTATTATTTCAATTTGTGTCTAGAGTTGTGTTGTGATATCTTCCCGTGAGTCCTTGATCTTGATCGTACACATTTGTGTGTATGATTAGTGTACGATTGAATCGAGGGCGTCACAAGTTGGTATCAGAGCCGACTGCCTGTAGGTAGCCCCCTTTCCAACTCCTTGGTCGAAGTTGAGTCTAGTCACTACAAAAATTGTTTTACTAACTTGGTTGTGTGGCTTACCAGCCCACGTCGCCATTGGGTGGTATTAGGGTCTTTTATTCCTCGTCTATATTCTGGGACTCTAATCTCTTGTCTATTCGGGTTAAACCTTTTACTAAGTCTGACATTAGGCTCTCGTACCCACTTCCCCGGAGAGCCCATCCAGTCCAGATGATTGCTTGCTGCTTCAGAAGACTTCGAAGTTACTCTCTGTTGTTACCTCGATACTTTGTGCCATCGCTTTTGCAATTACCTTCCATAGATAAACCCCTATGTATAACCACGTATACTCGCCATTCATACAATGTTTCCCAGTTGATCTTGTTACTACAAGATACCCCGAAATTCTCTCTGTTGTTCCAAGAATCCTTTGAGCTTAGTGCCTTGTTGTTCTTTGCCACCTGAATATCTCTAAGGATAATTCTCGCACTTACCGAGTATCCGCTCATCCCCAGTTGATTCAGGTATTTCACAAAAGTCTTTGTAATACTGTTCGTTCTTCTGAAAATCCTCAACAGCCTAATGCTCTTGAAATTCTTGCTCGCTAGCATTATGATTAATCCAATAAGTCTGGTAATCTTATTGGCATCCTTTGTCATTATCATTTAGAGTCTATTGATTCGATATGTTGCGGATGGTTGCAATCCTCAGGAATTATCCTTCCGGCTCAGACATCATTTTAAACATGAGCTGGTTCTCGACCAATCGGATTGCCATCGTTTGTATCCCTAAGCATACGCAACTTATCCATCCTTAATCAGAGAGTTTGCTTCTGGTCCCTTGATCGGAAATCATAATTCTTTTGCATTTGAGCTTTGAATTAGTCAGTTGTTTCTATAGTCTGATCTCCTTGCATTGTTTCTTCCTCTGGTTGAGTACCGATGCTCAGGTCAGATCCTTTGAGGACCACCGGATCCTTTGTTGGATTTTTATCCGATAGCGTCCTTCATATTCAATCACTTTGGAAGTTCTTTCTCCATTGGTAAATCCTATCCTCTGATTGACCAACCATGCTCTGCTTTCGAGCTTGTGATATTTACTCCTGAAGCTTGTGGTATATGTTTCCATGATACCCCGATGGGTTGAACCTATGACTTACTTAATATGTGTGGACTCGAAAGTTTTCACGAGTCATACTCTTCTGTTGTTTCGCCAAATAAAATTTCTACACTACAGCCTCATCAAAAGCGGGAAGTAAAATGAAAGGTTATGCATTAAAGAAGTGGGAGTCGACCTTGAGCCCCTGTGTTCATGCCCATGGACCCGATGTGGAACTTATCATCGAAGCTTCTTGTAAATGATAATGATCCCCTTGTTATAAGTTCGTCCTGTATCTATGTTTGGTCCTTTGCAATCATGGTTCCGACCATATTTTCTACTTGATCCCATTTCTCAAGCAAGTGAAAACACTTGTCTTCTGCGGATCAATACATCTCCGCAACCCCTATGTCAATCTACCTTCAAGTATTACCCTCCAGTATCTCGAGAGTATCAAAGAACGGTGTTGCATCTTATGAGTTCTTCATCAGCTATTATTTCTCACCGGTTCCAATTTTTCATGGGTTCTGAGTTGTTAGTCGCTCAAGAACACCGATAAGTGAATCGATTCCACACTCTGATTCAATAGCTCTACGCTATTTTCGTTTCTTACGAGTTTAATAATCCTTCAAGTCATTCCTAGCATGATCGACTATATCATTATTGTGCTAAATTATAACTGTGCTACCTGGTCCTTCTTCCTGGAGCACAATTTTCCACGATGAGCTAATGCTTACGTCGATCTTCCTCGTCATATCATTTCGCCTTGAACAGCAAGCTTGATTTTGAGTTCGTGTCGTACTCGTGGTTCCAATAACCTTTCGCTTCATTATTCCTTTGACTTGATGTCATTGATGATTGATTACATCTTCATGAAACCTCCCGACAAATGTGTCATGATCATCGTCAACATTCTGAGCTCTTCCAGCATATCAATCGAATTCATGATGAGAAATACCATCCTTGACCTACGATGGTTTGAGTTATCATCGACTACCCCCTTGTCTTCTTTCCAACACATGGTTGATCATGTCTTGGTTATACCTTGGACTCCTTGCTATTCCTGCAATTGTTCTTTGAGTATTTCTTGTGATCTTCAACTCCAACCCCTACTTGGAACACCCTGTTAATGCTACCTCGAAGCATGACTGAGGTATTCTGAATATCAACAAGAACATTGGGAGCGCAATGCTAACTGTTCTTGATCAATTATCCAAACACCGTTGTATGGGTAAACCTCATAAATTCCTTGCCCCTTTATCTAAATGGTTTAACACTTGGAGCCCTATCATGCTCCGCCTTTCCTTGGGAAAGTTATACTCTAATACTTGGGTATAAACACCTTTCCTTTCCATTGGTCTGTTTAATCTGATAATCACATTATCCTTTCCATTGTTTTGTTTAACCTTTCTTGTGATCTAACTTGTCTGAGCAGAGATAATTCCCTTCTCATGTAAACACCTTGGTGTACAAGCTCTGTCAATAAGACCTTGTTACTATTGTTGTTGACCTTCCGGTAGCCACCGATGGATGAGAACCTTGCCTATTGGTCTGCCTCGTTCAACGAGCAGGAAAAATAGTTCTCTTAGTCCCTCGCCCTTGGTACCAACGTTGTTGGCAACAGAACTGACAGTCTATCATCTGACATGCCTTGCTATTGGCCCCCTTTCTACTTTTAACCACATGGTGGGCCCATAACCCACAGTTCCACAGGTCGGAACCTGACTCTCCTGTATATCTTTTTTTGAAGTATCATATGCTCTTGGCTTTGTGTGTTGTCACGAGCCACCTTCCGAGAGATGATCTATTCCCGATGCTCTGGACCCCCTTTTCTCACACTCTGTTCAGGTATCAATCGTTTGTCCATTCAGTTGAAACTTCCTATTGTACCTTCATACTTTGCTCTCGATATTTTATTAAGTTTCGACTCGAGATACTTCTGCCTCTTTCCCTGAATTGTTCACCAGATAATTAACCCTTTAAGGGTCAGTTCTCCCGAAGTTACTCTTTACTTCCCCACTTAAATCTCGGGACAAGATTTCTTGTAGTGGAGGAGATTTGTAACACCCCCAGTGTCATGCTACACTAATCCCTTGTTAATGGTGTCAGGTCACCTTGCTTACTGAGCTAATTATCACTTGATGAAAAATCAAAGTCAAATTCAAATTCAAAGTAAAATTCAAAATTTCTCAAACATGAAAAATAAAATGTTCTTCGTGTGCCAAATAATCCATAACTAATATTGGTAGTGAGCCAACATTTTTGCAAATGTCTAAGTGCCCTATACCACTTTAAAACAGTGGCTAAAACAATAGATTGAATGCCTTCTTAAATTATAAAAGTGACAAACTATTTCAAAAGCCTCCCAAATTTTTGTGGCAGGGCTCAATTTTTCCTAGTATTTGTTTTGTCCACCTCCACATATTTGCAAAGTCATTTGGTGGTTTAACTAAATGCAAATGGAGGCTGTTAAAAGAAAATAGTAAAAAAAGATATAAAAAGGGCCTCCCCTCCCCTGTGGGCCTCAGCCCAGCTGGCCTCTGGGCCAACCAGGCCGGCCCACTTCGCCCCCCTTATCCACTCACCTCGGTCAACCCTAACCACCCCCGCACCCACTACCCCCCCCCACTCGTGCCCCCACTCGCCCTCTCCCCCCGATCCCGTTTGGATTGGCGCCCATCCCACCGCCTGGAGTGCCCCGCCTCTCGCTGACGCCGGCGACCGCCAACAGGCTGCCGCCCTGCGCCGCCAACCGCCCCTGCCACCGTCACTGCCCGTTTCCGCCTCGTTTGACGCCTCGCCGCCGAACGCCATCGCCGCCTCGCCGGTTCGCCCTCACCGGCCTGCCTCGTCGACGGCCACCTCGCGCGGACTACCCCTCGACGCCGTCGTCTCCATCCCCTCCCCGTGCCCCGCTGCCACGTGCCCTACCTCCCCCTCGTGGGCCCCCCTGTTCCTCTCCTCTCCCTCGTGCACACGCATGCGCGCTCACCGCCAGCGCCCCTACGCTCGCTCCCGCCTCCCCCGCACGCGCCCACCTCCGTCCGTCGCGTTCCGCGCGCGTGTGCGCGCGCTCGGCTTCCGCCGCGTCCGCCATTTCCCCTCCCCGTCTGTTGCTGCCCCGCGCCCCGGCCATGTCCGAGCCCACGCGGCTGCCCGCTCCTCGCCGCGCCACTGCAGCCACACACCCGCCGACCCTCGCGTCGCTCCCCGTCCCGCTTGCCTGCTTGCGCCACTACGGTCGCGCCCTCCGCCGTTGGCCCCTCCCGCGTCGCAGCGCCCGCGCCCCGACGCAGCCCCGGCCGACTGGCCTCGCCTCCCCCCCGCATGATGGGCGCCTGGGTGCGTCCCGCACCCATAGGCCCGTTAACCTGCTAGGCCCCGCCCGCTCACCGCCGGCGCCGCACCCCCCCTCAGGCACCGCCCTCCGCCGGTGCCGCGCCCGCCGCCGCCGCTGGCCCTGGCCACGGCCATGGCCGACGCCACTGTACGCCGTGCGTGTGTGTGTTCTGAGTATGGGGTGCCCCTGTCAAGTAGGGCCCGCCCCTGTAAAAAATGATGATTAAAAAATATATATAATAAATTAATTAACTTAATTAAATTGGTTTAATTAAGTTTAATCAGAATTAATTAAATTAATCTAATTAACCTGCTTAATTTACCTAATTACCTAGTTAGTTAATTAAACCTGTATTTAGTTCAAACAGTCAATGACACGGGAGCCCCACCCCTGTTGACCAGTCAAACGTTGACTGGTCAACTGGGTCCCTCTGGCCCACCTGTCAGCCACTGGGTACACTTTTGTGTACACTGTGCTGGGTGTGCCTAGCAATTTAGTATTTATTTTCGAATTAAAAATAATTTCAGAATAATATTAAAACTGTGAAAAATCATAGAAAATTAAGCGTAGCTCGGATCGAAAAACTTTGTACATGAAAGTTGCTCGGAATGACGAGACGAATACGAACACATGGTCCGTTCGTCCGCCACATGCCCCTAGCATCGCGAACATGGAACCGTCCCCCTCTGGTTCGTCTGTCCGAAAAATGCCAGACTTCGGGAAAACTTTCCCGGGTGCTTCCCCCTTCACCTATATCGTGTAGCCATACGTTAGGTCACACCCGGCACATCATATTACCATGTTATGCTTTGTGATGCTATGTTTGCTTTATATTTACTGTTTCTTCCCCCTCTTCTCTCCGGTAGACCCCGAGACCAATGCTGCCCTTGTGATGGACTACGTCGACGACAACCCCCTCCTTGCCAGAGAAACCAGGCAAGCAAACCCCCCCTTGAGCATTCCGATATCGCTCATTTCCTTCCCTCTCATGCTTGCATTAGAACTGCTACTGCTTTCTGTATGATCCTACTCTGATGCATAGCCTGTTATTGTTACCTGCTTTCATACCTTACCTGCTTATCCTAAACTGCTTAGTATAGGTTGGTTAGAGATCCATCAATGACCCTCACCTTGTCCCAGCTGCCCCGCTTTATGTTCGATGAGTTGATCAACGTGATCGACGTCCAGGCCCCGACACCGCACATCACCCCCCCTAGTTGTACGACTCTGCAGAGTTACCATCGAGTGCCGAGGGTGGAACCTCTTACATCACTCCTGATGAGATCTCCGTAGTGTAGCTTTATGGTCGAGGTCATCGAGGGTGATTTCCTCCTTAACCACTTCCGTTACGGCTCTGTCGTGCAACCCATCAAACGTGAACCTCGAGGGTGGATCCTTTTACGTTCACCTTGATGATAACATTGAGTGGAATTCACTGGGGTGATTCCTCGGGTTTTCCCCTTGGTGTCAGACACACAGTTACTATGGTTACTATGACTTTACACGGAGTCATGTTACTAAAGACTAGTCGGCCCTGAGGGGTACCCACGCGAGCTTAATAGCGAGTGATGTGGAGACAGGTTGGCCTGGAAGGTGCTCGCGAGATACTTACGAGGCGTGGCCGGGCATTCTTAGCCCTTGCCGCAAGTACTCGAGATGGGGCGACGGGGTCACATCGATCGTGAGTCTTTGCTCGTTACCGCGTGTTCCTAATCCACTATGATTTGGATATTTGATCCGAGGGGCCTCTAGCCTGATAGCACTAACCATCACGTGGGCATAGTATGGGTGTTCTGCGTCGTATACATCAGCCGAAGCTTAATAGACGTCAGCAACTGAGCGCCGCGCGCCGGGTTGGACTGCGTAAGCGCCTGCCTTGTTGAAGGAGGTAGCTAGGTCTGCTCACCAGCCGCCCACGCAACGTGCAGGAGTTCCCGGGGAGATGGCCCATGACCCTTGGGGGCATAGGTTTAGTCTAGCGTGCTGGCCTCTCTATTAAGCCTAGGTCGGGTTGCGGCGTATTGTTTGGCCGAGGTCGGGCATGACCCAGGAAAGTGTGTCCGGCCGGAGTTAATCGAGCGTGGTGGGTAAGTTGGTGCACCCCTGCAGGGAAGAAAACATCAATCGATAGCTTGTCCTACGGTAACGGACACTTGGAGTTGTATCCTGATCGATAGAACTAGAACTGGATACTTGAGATGAGACATGGAGATGAGACTTGGTTATGAGATGATAACTGGATAGTATGGCTCTGGGATTGCTTTCTCGCAGGGAGTCGTGAAAGGATCTCTGGCCGAGGTTGATAACACTTCTACTACTTTACTTTAAGCTACTCTACTCCCTCCTGTTGCTGCAAGATGGTGGTTTCCAGAAGATGCTAGTCTTCGAGAGGCTAGGCTTTCCCCTTCCCTTCTGGCATTCTGCAGTTTAGTCCACAGATACAGCCCATTTCCTTTGATACATATGCATACTTAGTTTAGATCTGATGTAAGTCTTGCGAGTACTTTGGATGAGTACTCACAACTGCTTTGCTACCTCTTTTCCCCCATACCCGTTTGTTGCGACCAGATGACGGATCCCAGGAGCCAGACGACACCACTGATGACTACTGCTGCCGCGAGGGTGCCTACTACTATGTGACGACCGCTGACGACTTGGAGTAGTTAGGAGGCTCCCAAGCAGGAGGCCTTGCCTTTTCGATCGATGTTGCTTTTGTGCTAGCCTTCTTAAGGAAAACTTGTTTAACTCATGTCTGTACTCAGATATTGTTGCTTCCGCTGACTCTTGTGTTTTCGAGCCTATGTATTCGAGCCCTCGAGGCCCCTGGCTTGTAATATAAAGCTTGTATTATTTTAATTTGTGTCTAGAGTTGTGTTGTGATATCTTCCCATGAGTCCTTGATCTTGATCGTACACATTTGCGTGTATGATTAGTGTACGATTGAATCGAGGGCATCACAGCTGGAGTGAGATTTTTTTGTGGTACAGCTGGTGCTATGGCAAATGAAATCGATATACCTTTTGCTGGAGTGCAGGTCCTGTGTGGTGGGGCTAGTGGTGTGGCCAGTGAAGTATGGGTACAGTCTGCTGGAGTCGGTCCTAAGTTTTGTGTCACTGGTTGTACAACCAATATAAGTGGGGTGCTGTCTAATTTCTCCGGCACCACCACATTTTTCAAGGACTTTGCTGGTGCTCCTTCAGGTTCGGCAATCACCCTCTTCCTTTTTGATGTCTGATGCAGAAGAACAACATTTGAGTGGAAAAACATGGTATGATGACAGATGGAATATGTATTGATAATGGATGGGCATGGCATCTCGACATATATGATGAGTAAAGTAAGCAGATGGTGGTGCAACAAAGTAGAAGAAATGCAAGACAACATATACAAGATACCCGCAATCAATAAAACATTGCCAAATTAGAACAGACACCTTGATGGGTGAACAGGACAGGCCATCTGCCTTTCACTCCTCGAGGTTAGAATAGTCATTAGGATCATATTCTGAACAAGAATCAACAGGTGGGGAGCGTATGAGTTTCATTGCATCCAGAATGGCACTCAATGCCTTGGTGCCAATTTTGTAAGTCATTGCAGTGTTTAGCTTCAAGAGCGTACTGCTGCTAGTGCGACACAAAGCAGCTACACAGATCATAGTGTAGATATAACGGGAAAACCTTAAGCATCAGAGTAAAATCAGCAAAGTGGAACTTGCTGGAATATATGTGCTAGTATTGCCGGTATGGCTAGAAAGGCTTCGGATACCAGCTCTCTTCAAGTGAAGGCGCGGTACTGTTAATATCAGAGTAACTCTCAAAGGCGACACAGCTCCCCGCATTTCCTTGCTATTCTTATAGGATTCAAGTGGGAAGGCCACTACAAATCCTATTCCTATGTTTACAAGATCCTACGAATCAAAGAGGCTCAAAGTGTCCATCACAACCGACCGTATAGACCTCTACACTGCAAATGTCCCTGCTCATCTTCAGTACAATGAACATACTGTACTACTATCATACTCCCTCCGTTCCAAAATATAAGTCTTGGTAGAGATTTCCACTATGGATCACATACAGATGTATCCAGATACATTTTAGAGTGTAGATTCACTCATTTTTCTCCATATGTAGTCCATGGTGGAATCTATACAAAGACTTGTATTTAGTAACGGAGAGAGTACATATTAAAGAAGAACGGAAGAGGAACATGGTAAATAAGAGCAAGTAGATTTTGGATAATAAAATGTTGGTTGCGCAGTGCCCACACATGATGAACCAGAGCACATTAAGAATGCAACTCCCAGCTGTCTCTCGACCATTTCAGGCGGTTGGATGAAGATCCTATGTCTCCTAACCCTTCTTCTTCCTCGTCTCTGATTCTTCCCAAACAGAACACCGCACGGGTCGCCGACCGGACCACCGGCCCCCACCGCCTATGTTCCTCTGCCACCCCCACCCCCACCCCCGCCCCAACCCCCACCCGTGTCAAGTTTTCTTCGTTCAGCAAGGCCCCACAACCACCCGAGCCCCTTCGATCGCACCGGCGAACTCCGGCGAGCTCTGAAAAATTGACTGACCCAATTTTGAAATTTAGTCTACTGTGATTTAACTAGTGTGGAATATAAAAGGGAAAAACCATAAGCATTGGGAGTATAGTGTTGAGCGTGCCATGGCGGATCTGAAGGTGCAAACCAGACAAAGGCAACTTCGCAACCAAGACAAGAAATAGTAAAGCAGTGGTGATCTATTTTCTTGCTGCGATAAATAAGTTGAGCAGATACAAAAGAGTACCGCCTCTGGTGCGGCGCCATGTACGCATCTGCTGAGAATTTGACGGTGATGCGGTAGTGATGGCTGTCGGCAGCGTGGAAGCAGATCTAGGAGGGTAGACGGTGGTGGCGGGGCGCGGTGGACGAGACGGTCGTAGGAGCAGCGCCGGCAAGGTGGACGACGGCGGGGATGAAGCGAGAGGACGGGATGCAAGGATCCCGGTCCGAAGCCGTGGATGAGAGAGGTCGATCTCTTGTAATGGACGGTGGCAGTGGGGTATTAGCTCCGGCATGGTGGAGGAGGACAGCGGTGGATGGGGTGGCGGACGGCGGCGGACGGAGGAGGGTGGGGTGGAGAGGGTGTTTTGGCGCCCACGGAGTACGAATGGGGAAAAGGGAGGTACAGAGGAAGGGGGAACCATGTATTTAGGGCGCGCTTGTCTCAAATGCGAGGAAATTTACAAACTTAGCCCCCGTTTCAAATTTCTACTACATCACAGCAACATTAGTCGGTTGGGGATAGGGTGGTAATCTCGCATACACCAAATATTTGCTGACGAGAGTTTGTTTTTGGCGCCCATCGTGTATGAATATGAATCAGGGAGGGAGTCGATTTCGGCCGAGGACACACTATGTTTTGGCGCCCACCGTGTATGAATCCGGGTGAGAGGCGGTTACGTCACGTTTGGGTGAAATTACAAACCTACCCCTATCGAAACCTATAGAAATCCAGCAGATAGGCTTTGCGTGGCAGGGATAGGCAGTAGTGATTTCCATCTCGCAGATTTTGGTTTCGGGCGGTTACTGCGACTTTCCCTGCTTCGTTCAAATTTTGCAGAGTGCACATTTACCGTGCCAACTCAATTCGAATCCCGTTTGTATTCTATTTTTTCGGGCGGGATCCATTTTCAATTGGAATTACATTCTATATACATCACTTTTTATATATACTTTCAAAAGCACAACAAAGAATTCTACTCCTTTATATGTATAATATGATTTACAAATACAACGATCTCGAAATCTTAAGGTTGAATTCGAAAAAATTTAACCAAATTATGTTCTACTAACATGTATGGATCAGTAATATCTACATATTAAATAACATAGATGATCGTGAATTCATATGAGTATGCATGTTTGATAGATCAATTTTGGTTCGAGTATGGATTACATGTATCATCATCTCGAATTCAAATATTTGAATCCCTTTTTTGTTCACTCCTTTCACGCCCATCTCTCTCGCATGCATGCTCCTTCAGGTAGCTATCACTCTCTTTTCTCCAGCTCACCCGCACGCTCACTTCATGTTTCTCCTATCCTCGCAAACATGGTCTCTCGACGTCTCCCTTGAGAAGTGTCACACTCTCCCTATCATTATACATTACACGGGTTTCATTATCTCTCACGTCTCTACTGTTCTCTGGTATCACTCGGTACCTAAGCTTTCTTTTTCACCGCCACACACACAGTCTCCACTCGTCTTTCACTTTGTCTTTCTCTCTATGGGATTCTCTCACACACCCTATATGTCTCTACATATGACTCATACCACTAAAATTACTCTCTCTCTCCTGTAGGCACAGCATTTGTTGCGGTCTCCTTTTCGTCTCCATCCCAGACTGACATTATTCATTTGTTTACCGATCAGACAACCCCGACTACCGTCTCCTCTCTCTCTCTCTCTCAGACACACACACACACACAACTCATGCTCCCACTCCCTTCCCGACTACCGTCTCTCTCACACACACACAAAACTCTCGCTTTCGCACCCCGACTCGTATTTCTCTCACAAACATTTATCGACTAGCTAGCCTCTAGATAGGTTTATACACCCGCACACTCGTGCTTCCACCATCGCATACATGTATCTCTCCCGCTCCTTGTCTCTATGTAGATTTTTCTTCCCTTCTTGAGACACGCCCTCTCGATCGTGCACACACACACTATCGCCTCATTTTAAGTTGATACCTATCGCACACACACTCCTTGTGTCTTTGTCACACATGCACTCCGTCCTCCTCCACTCTCCCTCTCTCTCACACACACATGGGCTTTTTGCAACAACTAGTGAGATGCCCATGCGTTGCACGGAACATCAAGATGCATTTGTATGAGTAGTTTATCTTGTGGGGGAAAAGGATGAACGAGGGAAGGCCTTATTTGCAAATGTGGAGAGGGGTGTGGGTATCTTTTTGCAAAATTGCCATAGTTTCCTTCCTATCCGTCAGATATAGATCGGACGGCCTATATTGCAGGATGGCAGGCACACGATCATCACCGACAATGCTTTTTATAGGAGTAGGGATAAAAAATAGAGTTGGTGATGATGGTGGGCCTGCCATCCTGCAATGTAGGTCGTCCGATTTATATCTGACGGATAGGAGGGAAAATATGGCAATTTACCCGCACTCTTCACCACATTTGCAGATAAGGCCTTCCCTCGTTCATCCTTTTCTCCCACAAGATCTTGATGTTCCGTGCAACGCACGGGCATCTTGCTAGTAAGAGTAGAAATTAGACATATACCACTTCTTGAATCTTGAAACCAACAACATTCCTCTCTTATCTCATCAAAACCGCCAAAGGAATATATTTTGAGTGAAACATAACATATTTTTAGTGATATACGTATTTCAAAACTAGACTTTTTTCTATCAAATCGGTGAATATGTATTAATCTACTTTGATCGTGTGGCAACGCATTGGCACATTGCTAGTAGTTATTATAATTTGTTGGACACCAGACAAATGGTGGAGTACATGTACGAAGAGAAGAGGCGCACACACGCAGTCGGCCTCTCGCTGTCTCGCACACATGAGTGTTACGTAAATGTGACGTTAACAAATAAACCCTAAAACCCTAGGTGCACGATTGCTGCATTCGCGGGTACCGGGTACGTGGTGGAGCACCTTTGTAGGAATAGTCAGCTCGCGTGATAATTTGATCCGTAGGAGTTGATGGTCGGGACCACAGGTGAACGACTTGGAGCGCGGTGGCTCGCCAGTTGCCACAGATCGAGTAGCCACATTTAAAATGTCATTTTTTAGCGGGGTTAAGAGTTCCGATTTTCAATGGCGCGTTATAAGTAGTAAGTAGTTTTTAGAACGATTGGTATGGAGCGAAAATGGAATTCATAGTACTACGTACCTCCTTGGCGTATGGTTGTATGGTTTTTTTGCGATGGAGGTTGTATGGGTTTATGTTGCGAGATGTTGAACCTGGCAGTTCTAGGGCAAATACTATGGTTTAGATTTAGATGCTGGTTTTCAGTAATGAAAATCGGAAGGGGAAACCCTTCTTTGATTAAAAAAACTACTACCTCCATTCTGGTTTACTAGTCCCCATCGTACTTTGGGTTAAAGTTTGTCCACAAATTTTACTTGTAAAATGTGAATGGAAAATGAGATTTTGTTATACCCAAACAAAAAAGGACTGTAGGGAGTGATTGCTCTGACACGGACGCGACCTCTCATAGCGCAGGCATTGAACCAGCACGCCGACCAAGAGGGCCGCACTCGCTGCAGGCTCGGCTGAGCACGCCTCCTCGCCACGTGCAACCAGCTTAAGACTGCCCCGCCTGCCTTCATTGAATCCGCGCGTGTGCCAGCAACACGTTCTTCCACGAGCCGACAGGCATCTTAGAACACAAAAAATGACTAAAATATAATTAATTTACGCATGGTCTTGACTTGTTGTGCTCGCACTGGTAGCAGGAACTGGTAGAGGATTTTCTTTATTTATAACTCTCCTCACATTTTTTTGGCTTTGAAGTGAATCATGGTTGTGGACATTATGTATGAATGTGCAGATATCTGTGAACATGAGTTTGATGTGGAAGTTGAACTTGGAATGTCGGGCTTGCACGTGAACTATACCATGTCCAATGCTTCGTCTGTTATTGTTTGGAAAGTAATTGCTATTATTACATGACCCGAAAAAAAACATTTTGTGCCACATCAGTAGATGCACGGACATCAGAACAGGCATGCTGACTGGATAAACATTTGAACCTAGCTATTATGAAGGAAATTTTGTATTGACAACAGTTTTAGATAACAGGAGACGCCTAGCCTGCTCTACCTCTGCTAGCTTATTTCTGGCTTCTTCCATCTCTTCTTTGGCTTGGGTGAAGAGAGCATCTGATTGATCTTTTCGCTTCTTCAGGAACTCAGCTACATTCTCAAGGGCTGCTGCACGCTTTCTTTCAGCCTTTACTAATGCCACGAGGACATGAACAGCTGACAACTCCACCTGGCTTGTTTGTAATCCAGCATCATCTGGGAATTTGCACCTTGTGTCTAATCCAGCATCATTAGGGAACTGGCACCTTGTGTGTAATCCAGCCTCATTTTGGAAACATGATCTCGAGGTTGACCATACTTCCCTCCTCGCAGGAACTGCATCCTGACATGAAGTTACTTCTTTTTTAAATCAATACTCAGAGCAACCTAGATCCATTTAGTAGAAGCCAGATAAACAGAACTCGGAGAAGTGAATTCAAAAGGAAAAAACAGACTACAAGGTGAGAACAACCACTTCCTACATCAAGCTAAAAATGAAAGCATTAGGACGATTAAGACTCTTCTTATTACACATCGAAGAACACCACGCTTAAGAGAAGCAGAAACTACAACATATACACATCAAAGAACATGAGGCTACACGAAAGTAATTGAAAGGGTGTTACTTACCAAAGCTCGTTTTACAGGTTCGGTGCAGCTCCTTTTTAACTTGCCACGCTCCTTGAAGATGTCCCGAATATCCCGTGTTTGGTCTTCATTGCTCCTCTGCATGTTCGCACTCGTGGTTTTAAAATCTCAACATGGCAAGAAAAATATACTACTAGTAATACTCGCGCATCTTGTGGGCAACATTAAAGCACTCGTCTGCCATGTTAGAGCATCTCCAACAGAATCGCAATGCGCGACGCTTTAAAAATCTCAACATGCTATCTCTACTCTCTTCTCTACTGTTATATTTATTTTATATTTAATATTTATCTCTACTTCCTTTACTGTCTACTTTTTTCTCTATACTTTTTTTTCTTGCAATATAGGCCGTCTGATTTATATCTGACAGATAGGAAGGAAACAAATGGGAATTTTGTGAAAAGATACCCATACCCCTCTCCAGATTTGCAAATAAGGCCTTCCCTCGTTCATCCTTTTCTGCCACAAGATAAACTACTCATACAAATGCATCTTGATGCATGCAACGCATGGGCATCTTGCTAGTTCTAAAAACCTTTCCATCATTTGCCACACTATTGGTTGCAGATGAAAAACCTACCCAAGCACAGCGTGATACAGGAGCGACGCACAATTACAAGCTGATATTCTGTTGGACAATGGAGGCTATAACCAATTACTTTTACGGGAACAATAGCACCCAGGAAATTTGAAGGGTATGTATGAACAAAATTGGAACTGGACATGTACTGCTAAGTGATTCAATACACACATTACCAATCGAGGAGGAGAACGATGGTCGCGGCGGCCTCTGTGAGTCATGGTCGGCAACAGGAGTCAGTTCATTGTCCACGACGGTGGTACTTCTGCGCTTGGCATCGGCTTCCGGGAAGCAAATCCGAGACCGTGGAAGACGATGTCGGGGAAGAGGCTCCGTGTACGACGACGACGGTGGACCGACTCCAGTGCGGCGTACGAGGTCGTCGATGAGGTAGATGTGCTGCGGTGGACGAGTGCGCCGATGTAAAGGGAGGAGCACGACGGCTGCGGTGCCGTGGAGAAGTCTATTTTGCGGTGGGGATAGAAAATGGGGAGTATTCAGGTGTACTACTCTAGGTGCCGGGGTGGGGTTGGCCGGGTAGGGTGAACCTGAAGTTACGAAAACAGCCCCCTACCAAGCGTCATCCGTAGGCCTGTTCCGAGGGCTATGATGGTAACTTCCCACTGCTCGAATCAGAGTCGCGGGAGATTTTCCCGCCGACCTCAAAATTTTGTGACACTAGACTCCCCGTGTGGCGTGTTGAGTGATTCGGCTAAGCAACTAGCGAGTAGTAGTAGTAAACTCTGCATATTAGGTTTGACCAAAGTCAAACTTCCTAAAGTTTGACCAAGTTTATAGAAAAATATAAACATTTACCATAACAAATATGTATGATGTGAAAGTACATTCAATAATGAATCTAATGGTATTTATTTGTTATTGTATATGTTAATATTTTTTGTTATAAGCTTTCTGAGAGTTTACAAAACTTGACTTTGACCAATGCTAATACGCGGACTTAAATAAAAACGGAGGGAGTACACATTTTTTTTCTTAGTTTGTAGTGAACTAATCATTTGTTGAAATTGTGAAATAAATATATTAGGCTATTGACTTCGAATGTAATGGTCTATACAATTCAATAGTTACAATCATTATCGAGTCCCAAGATGTATACAAGGTCTATAGTACTTCACAACATGCTCAAACTCACATAATCCCAGTCAAATGAGAATCTAAATGCATTTCATAGTTATTACTTTGTAGGATGCAACAAAAACAACCATAACTCTACATCAGCCATTATAGAAGCAACATTTTGACATATCCCAATGTGTGAATGAAACGTGCAGAGAGAGCTTTTGAAGATGGAGCAGATAGGGCGGGAAAGATTGTATGTATGTGGACGATATAGTAGGAGACAAACCTAACGAGACAAAGAGAGAGAGAGAGAGAGAGAGAAAGAGAGAGGAAGAAGTTAGGTCTGTGAGAAAGATGGATACATGTAATATACATGAGATGCCTGTGCATCTGGATTCTGTATACGTGGAAGGAGAAGAGACAACATGTTTGATGAGAGAGCTGGAAAAACATGGACGAGAGGGGAAGGATCTCGTGGGTTGAGGGATTGACAATTTTGTGCGGGGGAGAGAGGGATTGGTAATTTTGTGCAAGAGAGAGAGAGGGTGGGGGGAGGAGTCAGTCAGCCGTCGTCACATCACCCTGCTTCCAAATGACCCCGCATTCTCTAGCGCGGTGTGGTCGCCGTCTTCGATCTGCTCGATGCCCTCTTTGAAGATTGAGGTGTTGTGCATGTTGCGGTGCAAAGAAGCACAAGCAAGAGTGGTCGCCGTATAACCTTGGATGGGGATGAATTGTGTGCTCTGGGGAGTGTGTGTGTGTGTGTGTGTGTTGTGCTGTGTGTGTCTCTGTGTGTGTGTGTCAGATATTGAGAGAAAACAAACCTAAGGAGAGAAATGGGTATTCACGAAGAGAATGTGCGGGCCTTGAGGTGGGCAGGGGCCGGGTGAGGGTGTCAAAATGTGCGCGTTAATGCATGTGTTGCATGCGACCGTACGAGGGATGGACGAATCGAGAGAGATGGTTGTTGTGTTACGGATGCTCCTCTCTCTGTCTCTCTCTCTCCCTCTCTCTCTCTCACACACACACACACGCACACACAAGTAAACTAGAAGACTGTTCTCTCATGTATACACAACGTATGGGCATCTGTCTATGTCTCACTCATGCATGATCATTTGCACATTCACACCTCTCTATGTCTGTATCACACGCACACCGTCTCCATATTGCCCTTCTGCCACAACACACATATGGACACATACACACGTTCTCTCTCAGTCACACACACAAAATCAGTATTAAAAAAACTAGGGCACACCTAAAACGTCCAAATCCAAATAAACACAAACTAGAGCTAAATTCAAATATATGGAAATATTGCAGCGTCAAGAACTTTCACAGGAAAAAAAGTTGAGTAATATTCGAGAATTGTTTTCGCACACACAAAAACGTTCGGTGGATGTCCTTCGAGCGCGACACGGTGACGCACCGTTCGATCGACCGCGCAGCCGCGGTTCACGCGCTTGCACAGGATTCCATATCGTGGTTGTGGTACTAACTAATAAAAGCGCTGCCTAAGTCTAATGTTTACGTGTACTAGTACGGTTTTCTTTTAAGTTCGACCAACCTTATATATAAAACTAAAGTAAGCTCCCACACGTGCACTCATCAATATGCCGCCGCCGCCGTTGCGCATGCCGGCGCCCGCCTGCTCCGGCCAACAATTTCTCGCCCATCACCGTCGTGTCGCCGCCATCCCAGTGCCATGAGGCCGAAGGCTCGCCCGCTCACGTCGTATGCAGTCCCTCCTCGCGATGCCGCCGCGCTGCCAAGCACGCGAGCAACTGGTGGAGTCGCGTCTATGCACGCAGCGTACGAAGAGGAGGACGAGTGCGTGCTCAGCATGCCGGCGAGGAGGAACTAGCGTGTCATTGTCGTCTTTGCCCGTGCGAAGGAGGCGTGCATGGTGGCTGTCGCGGCAGAAGCCGGTTGCGCGCGCGTCGAGCCCGCAAACCAGGTGCGGACGCGGAATCTACCTTCGAGACCTTGAATGCCACGTGGATCCTGCAATCTGAAGGAGCAATTTTGGGTCAGTCGACTCATGTGAGCCGTTTGATGCAACATGGATGGCTAGAAGGGCTTCTTCCACCTCTTCTGTCGTCTTCTTCCTTCGCTCCGTTGAACTTCTTTCACAAATTGACTGACCCAAAGTATACTACTAGTACGAACGTATTAAGTAAAGTAGGAACACGAAGATACGAGCAGTAGTACCAACTGCAAGAAGAACAGTAGTAAGACATAGTACTAGTACTATTGTATGTACTAAAGAGTTCAAATAACGAGAAAGAACATAAACATAGTTCTGCTGGGGCCTCAGCACAACACACCCTTGAAAATAAACTAAGCAAGTAGTCCGCTTGACACTGCAGTAGAACCAGCATGAGCTATGGCACTGCCACCTACTCGGAGTCCGAGTCCACGTCCTCGACTTCGTCCTCATCCCTCTTCCTCTTCCTCTTTGCCGACGCTTCTTTGCTTGAACCGGACACTGGGCTCTGCTTCTTCATCCAACCCTTGTAGATATTTAAACAAAGGTAGGCATCCATTCCTGCGTACAGGATGTGATCTTAATCTAATGTCTTCGACTCCCATGCATGATGAAACTCGTGATGAGGTTTCTTCACTTTAGCGTATGAAAGATCAATCATGGCTGCTGCCAGGGTCAACATTGAAGGTTGAGAGGAGGACACCAGGCTTGCCTTCTGGAGATCGAAGGGCTGGCCTACAACGAGACCTATCTGACGCAGGACATCCCTGTCGTTCTTAAAGCCTACAATAACAAATTTCACTCTTTTGTCCTTGAGGAAGTTCTTAAAATCCTGGCACTCAACGTCGGCATGGCATATGTGGTAGACCAAGCAAACATTATGTACGCAAACCTGGATCACGGCGGGCTTCTTCCTCTCTTCGTCCTTTAGATCCTTCTCTCGTCCCAGGACTGTGGTGTACTCAACATCTAGCCCAGTGACCCACTCATCCGTTGAACTGTTGAACATGCGTAGGAAGTGAGCAAGCCATGCTTTCACCGTCTCGGATCCACGTGTGTAGATGGCGATGAACTGATCACCGGTGATGGCTCTAACCTGGTACTCAGCGGCGACCATGGAGATTTGGGAGGCCATGGATTTTGGAGGAGGGTTAGGAGAAGTTGAACTATTGTACCCTGCAAAAAAAACTGGGAGCGAACTAATGTGAAAGGACAGGACGACTGGGAGCGAACTATTGTAAGGTAGAAGACGGGGACGAGTAGGGCGTGCGAACGGCGTGGGGTTGCTGACTTGCCCGGTGGATAAACGGCTGCAAGCCCCCAAAGAGTTCTCGAGAACTATGCGGGACCCACTAGATGTCATGTCTACTAGACACATATCGTAGGCCTGACGGTATAGCTTATGCCTGTACGCACACCATGCCGGCGCATGGATGTAACTTCACTTAATTCCGTCAAACGTCGCGCCTCCCACGACCTTCGCCTCCCTCGCGCGGTCGCGCCCTTTGAGACTTCGACCGGCTATAAATGAGCAATTTTTTGTCTTTTTTTAGACAAGCAATTTTTTGCCATCTCTGCGTGCATGATACTCCCTTTGGTCCTTTTTACTCCCGTCAACTGTTTGCAAAGTGTTTGACCAAATTTATACTTTTTTGAACACCACCTTATATTAATTAACCAGCCACACCCGTACACTCATTCGATACAATATTCACCACACAGGGCGGTACGTTATTTACAAGAATACCATCTAATCTATTGTCAAAGCTATACTTAGCGATTAAGTGTGCCACCTTATTGGCCGAACGGCTAATCTTTGACAATTGAAGATTGTTGATCAACTTTGAGATGCTCAACGCTTTCATCTTCAGGTCACGCATAGCATACCTATCATAGTCCCGCGATGCAAGAGACGCTACCACAAAAGCGCAATCAGTCTCTAAAATTACAGGATTATGAAGAGAAATACCTATGTAGAGACCTGCTATGCATGCCCTAAGCTCCGCTTCCTCCACGCTTTGACAGGCATCAATGAAATCCCACGACCAAATTTATACTAAAAATATCAATATCTACAATACTGATTATAATGAGTATAAGAACTACGTTTTATAATGAGTGTAAAAATATTGATTTGACATTGTGAATGTTGACACATTTTTCTATAAGTCTGGTGAAAGTAGAGGTACATTGACTTCAAACAAAACTTAAATGCACAATGTAGACTAGTTCCTCCGTCCAGGTGCGTGCCATGTCCTATCTTGTCATCACAACAAGGTTAGCTATTAGAGTACCACTACCTCCCTTCTAGTTTAAAGGGCTCGATTCAAAAATTTCACCTACTCTTAGCAAGATAGTAGAGGCGGTGGAATAGTTTTTGAAGTCTGCAAAAGTACTCAACTAGTGCTGTCGTTCTTCACAAAAAAATGTGTTTACCAATGCATGCATGAACACTAGTTACTCTAACCCCCCTCTCTTCTTTAATTCTTTGCCACATCAGCATGTTTGCTATTCCCGTGTGCATGATACCAGCTAAGATACCACCATTATGGCCAGCCTTAATCATCGCATGCAATAATTTAGTGCACCTTGAAATATGAACATGTGTGGGGCGTGTATGTTTTTAATGACTTGAGACTATACCTAGCCCGGCATGCAAGATGACTTATTATGCACCATTCCCCATACCTGCAGGAAGCCCGTTCGTCTCCAAATCTTTTCCTCTCCATGTGTGGAAACAATATGCCTGCCAAACACTCCTTCTCCCTCCGGCGGTCCCACCACTCCACCCCGTGTGAAAAAATCTGCATGCATGACTCTCCTCCCCCCACGCTCGTCCAATCCGTTGTGACCAGCAATATTTCCACCCCTTCGCTCCCCCATAATTTACTCCAACAAATATGCCCACGTAGTATTTACTTAACTGCAGGTGCATTGGGTCACTGACATATGGGCCCAACAGGGGTCTGGCCCACATGTCAGTGACGCAACTGGACCTGTAGTTAAGTCAGTGCAGCTCAGTCCATATCTTACATAGGTGTGCCATTGCTCAATATAAATATTGCGCCTCCCACGACATCGCTATCTCCTTCCCCTCACGTTCACGTTCATCGCTATCTCCTCCCCCTCCCTCTCACGTCGACCACCATGGCATCGCCCCTCCCAAGCCATAGGAGCCCCTCGCTGCACCGCGTGGACGGTCACGCGTCGCTGTTCCATTCCTCGCCGCCACTAGTCGAGGAGGACGTGTCGGTGTTCCGCTCCTCGCCGCTACGCGACGCGTCGCCGTTCCGTTCCTCGTCGCCACTAGTCGAGGAGGACGCGTCGGTGTTCCGCTCCTCGCCGCGACGTGATGCATCGCTGTTTCGTTCCTCGCCGCCACTAGTCAAGGAGGACGCGTCGACATTCCGCTCCTCGCCGCGACGCATCGAGGTGGACGCGTCGGCGTTCCCAATCTCGCCAGCACGCGCACCGGAGGACGCGTCGGCTCCCCGCTACGAGGAGAACGCCGCGCCGCCCGCCAAGCCCCCCAGCCTTGAGGAGCTTTGGAAAGAAATGGATGTCACCTTGTGGGAGGCTTTGCCTCCAGCAGAGCGTGCCAAAATAGAGGTGGAGAAGAAGGCCGAGGAAGAGAAGCGCACCGCGGAACAAGCTGCCTGGGAGGCCTATGTCGCGTCCGAGAGAGTCAGGCAATTGGCTCTTTGGCAGAAGGCTCGTGCGAGGGCCATGAGGGTGGCGGAGGACGCCCGTGCCAACGCCCTGAGTGCAGTTGGGTCCAAGCGCCTCATCTACGCTTGGCGGTACGTCGACCGGGTGCACGCTTCCAGTGAGGAGGAGTACCTGTTGGCGCCGGATCACCACACCGGTGAGATCGCGCTCGCCCGCCGGCAAGCCGCCAATCAGCACCTCGCGAGTTGCGAGGCTGAGGAAGAGGCGTTGTGTCGGCGCGCTGGGAAATGGCCGCGCACCAGGGCACTCATGGCGCGCCGCAAGCGCTCCTGCGAGCGCCATGGCTTTTAGGAGGAGTATAATTTTTGTTTCGTAAGGCGATCTCATTAGTTTTGGGACGCAAATGATAAATCCCGAACGTTCAGGAATTTTTAGCGTCCTTAATTAAGTATGTAAAAGGGAAAGTTTGGAAACCTTGTGTATTCGTACGCATTTTGCAAGTACGTGCATATAGCACAGACTTTACTATATACTATCGCACTACACGTCTCTCTCGATATATGCTTGCAGACTGTGCTACTCCCTCCGTCCAGGTCAATAAGTTATCTTTGGTTGTGCACCGTGACCAAGAAGGAGAGAAGACTTATACACCTAGACGGAGGGAGTACTACTATTACTTATGTACTCCCTCCGTCCGGGTTTATTAGGCCTCTCAGCATCACAAGCATGTCCCCTTTTATAAGGCCCCGCGTTGGAAAGGTGCATGCATGCAACCATTTCATTGGTTGTATTGAAAGCTATTGTTGTTGGTGCCATGGCTGAAAAGTTAATACACTTCATGTGTGCTTTTTCATTGGCTGCATGCATGTGAGAGAGTGCATTGGGAGTGGAATGGAAGAATTAATGTGAGCAAATTACTATGTGTCTTGGTCTAAGAGAAGTTGTCTTTAGGCCTAATAAACCCGTACGGAGGGAATACGTGCAAATGCACGTTTTAACATTATGATGCGGTTTTTGTAAAAGTAGAAAAAACAGCACTAGTCAAGCTTGTGAAATGATTCAATGCAAAACAAATGCAAAAATGCTCGTTTGATTGTTTACTTTTAGCTTCCTTCTCTGTGGTTATTTCTCTGTAGTACTTTGTACGAAGTATCTCACTGGTTGGAAAGGCATGTAAATTCCCAAACCGCTTCCTACACCCTGTATCGAATTTTTTGCCTAACAAGTTGTGCCGTGCATTGGAATTCCAACTTGAGTACTACTACTAGTAGGAGTACCAGGGCCAGTTCTTTTAGGCTTCTAGATTAGTAATCCCATAACTACTACCTCCGTCCTGGTTTATTGGTCCCCATTGTAATCTGTGTCAAATTTTGATCATAAATTTAACTAATGAAATGTTAGTGCATGTCACATGCACTACTCCATCCGTCTAGGTGAGTAAGTCATCTTAGGCTGTGCACCGTGACCAAGGAGGAGGAGAAAATGAGAAACGTTAATGTTTATTTGCTAATTAATAGTATTGCATGCAATGAACTAACCACTGCATGTCGTGTTTGATATCTCAAGTCATTAAAAGCATGCACACTCTTTATCTCTTATTGGTTGATATGTCAAGAAACAAGAAATGAGGTAGAAGTTAATGCACCGCGCCTAAGTGTTTTGGGATTATTTGGTTTTCGTAAGATGACTTACACACCTAGACGGAGGGATTACAATGGTGAGGAATAAACCAGTTAAATCTTTGGTCAAAATTTAGCACAAATTACAATGGTGAGGAATAAACCAGGACGGAGTAGTAGTTTAGAAGCCCAAATAAATGAGTGAGGCGCCTTATTGTTACTCTCCACTGTGACTAGTCTTGTGGGAAAAGCTGGGGAAGCCGCCAAAAGAACTGGCCCTAGGAGTAGTAGCTAGGGATCGAGTGTGCGAGATAAACCGGAGAAAGTAAATGCAGAGAGATGAAATGCAAAAAAGACGGAGGGATGTGATAGTTGCTTGTCCGTTTATTTTACCAGGCCACTTATTACTGGGAGTGGTTGGGTTTTGTGATATGACGGCTTTACTGCCGCACCACGAGCGGGGTGAGAGGCGAGACTCCCGTGCAGCGCCGCCCTCTACACTTGTACTACATCGGCCGTGGTTTATTAGTCCCCCATTGAATTTGACTGAAGATTTAACTAACAAAATGTTAGTGCATGTCAACAAAAATTATATCGTTGGATTCGTATTTGAACATAGTTTTTGAATGATATAATTTTAGGTGACATGCATCAGCATTTATCGTACTATATATAATGTTAGTTCAATTTTTGGTCGTACTAATCTATAGTAGTAAGGTGCCCGTGCGTTGCATCGAAGAGTGAAATGCGTTGAACGGGGAGTTGTTTATTTTGACAAAGGATGTGGGGGTCATCTCATGTGTAACGGGTATCGATAGGTTTCTTCGGATATTATTTCATCTCTAGAGCTCACAAACATCCAGGTGAAATAGATAAAAAGGTATCTTTTGCAAACAAAAGCGTTCAACTGTTCAACCTGCATGCAAAACTTGTGAAGAAATAACACTTATTGTGCTTTGCAAGAAATGATCTTTAAGAATTAGTTTTTGAGTATCGATTGTTATACATGTTGGCTACAGATGACATGGCACTTTCTTATAGTCAACAGTTGTCTATACTATTAAGTAATATTAACCATGCCCTTATACACCTAGACGGAGGGATTAAATCAGGATGACTTGCAAGCGGCCAAAGGAGATGTAAGAAATGGTTCATCGTAAGTCTTTCACCAGTACTGTAGTAAAAATTCATACATGGAAGATTCTAGACTAAACCATAAACAGATACACTTTTATTCATGCGCGATACTCCAATAGAGCAAGATCCTGCATGGAAGTCTCCACATGCTTAGATAGCGGATTACATTGAGTGAAGACTAATGATCAACATTTAACTTGATAATGTGTATGTCCAGGTGAACCTCCTTGGAGTCCCCGTGCACCGCATCGGCGGGTAAAGGATGCCATGGGTTTTCCAAGTCCACATTGGCGGGATAGTCCCAGCTCCCCAGAGTCCAAGTCCGTTCGATGAGGCCGGTGTCGCTGCCCACGTGACCCGGAGGGGTAGTAACACTGACCATGCACCCGTACATCGACCTCGTGTCAGTGTCAGCATCAGTGGCATCGCCCCTGACGCACATTACAGAGACGGGGCGGCAGCCTGCACGGGCCTCACCGGTGCCCACGATCAAGAGGAAGACACTGCCATCCTCCTCCGAGACTAGCACGCGGCGGTGATCCTCCAGCGACTCCGGCATGGTGAACGGGTAGCACGTCTCGTACTTGATGTTCTCCGCCAAGGGTCAACAGTGACCGCTGCACGCATCCGTGAGGTGATGCACCATGTCCGCCGACGAGCCAGAAAACGGCATTGGGCACTCATAGCAGTGGACGAAGGGCTCCTTGGAGGCATCGACCAGGCCATCCATGAAGCGGGAGTGGCTGTAGGGGACGTTGCGCCAGTTGAATATATGAGCAAGTTACTACGAGATTTAATCTGAATAAGCACAAAATAAATCATGAATTCTACCACGATTTCGAACAGGAAGGACAGAAACACATATGGTGCAACGGGAGCAGCACCGTTGGCGTTGAGGTTGTCGCCCATGTCCAAACACCACGTAGACACGGTCTTTGAGCATGGTTCGTAGTCGTTCCATGCTCGGGCATTGAAGTTTGTAACTATTTTCGATTAGAATATACTACTCCTCTGGTGCTAGTAGTAGAGCAGAGTCCTACTCTACTACTCTACTCAAGCAAGTTAGGGCATAGCACTGTAGGGAGTACCAGTACTGTGATCACTCAAGCAAGTTGTCTGGCATCGACATGACCCTACGCTGCTGGTATGTGTCTCGTAAGTCAAGCGGCATGTTGTAGTCATCATCACCTATCCACTTCCCGCAGCACATATTCGCTTCTCCATCTTTGTCCGCACATAATCTTGTCCAATATTCCATCCCCGCTAAGGCGCCTCCCCCCTCGTCTGAAACCCAAGCACTAACAATGGCAGAGCCGAGCAGCGTCCATCGAAAGAGTGGCTGGAATTCGCTCCCCACAGAGGTAATCAAGCTCATTGTTTCGCGTGTGGACAATCTCAGTACCATGCCGCTCGCCGCGTGCTCGTCGAGGTTGTACCATTTACTCAAAGCCCTCAGGCCGGAGCTTTTTAAGCCAGCTCCTTGCTTGCTGATGCCGCCTGATCTTCAGAAACGGCGTGTCACGCAGCATAACAATCATAGGGTGGCGAGCATCAACCCCCTTGACTACGATCCGATCCCCGTCAGCCTCAACTACATTAACGGTATGTACTAGGTCGGCATGAACACGTCTTGGATGGTGCTCGTCGATGGTCGTGGCAGCTGGATGCTCGTGGAGGTCTACACCCGGTGATTGATCCCCCTTCCTTCGATTAACACTGCACTGCTTTGGCACCGTGACCCAGAATACTCGGAATCTTGTAGTAGCCAACATGATACCAAGTTTAATTTGCTCAAGGTTGTAATCTGCATGTCCATCGCAGGATCATACATCCTCCATGGTTCTCTGATGCCATTGAACACAAGGGCTTCATTTACGCTGTCGACTCCTTCTATGGCTGGACGTATTGCTGGCCTACTCTAGTCATCGCTACAAACGGCTGTTACAGCAGTATGTTACTTTTCTATGATATCATGATGGCTTGCTTATATTACTGTCAACATTTGCTGAAAAAAATATTCATGCTCATAACATGATGTTCTTAAGGTTGACTAAATCAAGAGCCCTTTTTTATTTGACTCCAACTTGATATGATGTTGTAGGCCGCCTGGTGTCCCTACCCTTCCTAATCCCAGAACCTTTCAAAGAAAAGCGGTATGGCAGTTGCAGGTGGTTCCTGGCTCGATCAGACGACGGCGAAAGTTTGATGATTGTTCGCACGTACCGGACGTGTTGTTTCACGGAATACAATCATAGTCACTGTAAGGTCTTTGAGCAGGATCCCAGCTTCTCTGGGCCTTCAGGAATTTTTGACTGGAGGCTGGTAAGTAGCCTTGGTACACGCTCTCTGTTTGTCGGACTGAATTATCCGATTAACCAGGAGATAACCGACGGCAAGGATCATGATGGCAGCGCGGTTTTGTTCATCAGGCAAAACTATGTGTACACAGCGTACCATGCGTCTTTGCATGCACCATACCCTGATATGTGCCGCCACGCTCTGCAGCCCAAAGTAGGAGAGAGGGTCACAAGTATCAGACTTCGACCTGCTGGCTGGAGTTTCCCCCGTCAGGCACCCATCTGGTTCAAGCCGTCAGCCAATCTCCACAGCTTAATAAATAATAACGTCTAACTGCGCCAGTTAGTTAGATGCATACACTTGGTGTAGTAGGATCTTTATTTAGTTTGATGCATACACTTGTTCTTTTTTGGTAGCCCTTTTGTAATGATGGCTGATGTTTGGTTTGGAAGAGAGAGCTGCGTCTTCACTCTTCTGGCCTGCTTACTGCTTCTGTTGCACCCCCAGCCCTGGTTGCTGCTGTTGTTTTCAATGTACAATCAATAGTATATTTCGTTTGTTGGTTGAATAAATGTGTTGTTAGAACAGCAAACACAATGTTTTGGAAGTCGTTGCACGGTTCGATCCTTTAGTGCCCCGTACCATACGTAGCGCATACTATTTTTCATACGGAACATATTTTCCACTTGTTGATAACATGCAGCCCACTGATGAAGGCCCAGTAGAGAAGCCCATAATTAACTGGAAGGGAGGCTCTCACATGAATCCGGCCCAGGTACATGCACATGGTCCCCTAAACATAAATAAGTAAATAAATAAATAAAGCTAAATGCTCATGCACCAGTTCTTTGGGAAAATAGGTAGCCCAGTATTTCTTTTTGAAGAATACCCAAGCTAGGCCTATTTGTTTTCTCCGAATTACTGGGCTGCAAATCTTTCAAGACGAGGAGGGATGCATTCTGGCCTGGCTTAAGAGTATGGTCAATGTCTGTTAAAAGTAATATCAAAAGGGGTTGAAAATTCCAAAAAAATATAGCAAATGGGATATAAGTTTCTTTTTTTGTTTTTGTTGTTCACTGATATCTTATACGTATTTCATTGGATTTAACATGGCATAGTACTAATTTATTTTTAAATTTGTTTTAGTATGGCTATTAATGTTTGGATTAAGAATATTTCGTTCCCCAGCAAAAATTGCGAATTTTCAAAATTTCCCACATATTTAGTTAATTTTTTGACCCTCGTACTGACGAGAAAATGGCCAGCAATTCTAAAAATGGAAAATGGGCTGCAATAAATTCCATATGAATTAGAAAATGAGTAAAAATTATAAAAATAATAGCAAATGGGCTGTACACGCCACAGATTTCGAGGCTGACTTGTTTACGCAAGGCTTTGTCAGTGAACACACGATTCTAGCAGCAGTGACTGTTGGATGTCCATCCAACGGCCGACGTGCTTCTTCAATCTCTGATCTTCCTGCTCCAGCCGCCTAAACTAGCGCCGGTGGGACTGCCTGCTCCTTCCTCTTGTGGCCCGTTGTGATGCCGCGCAGGCTTCCCCGGCCCACCCTACTCCCTCCGCTGGCCTGGCCGCACGCAATCAACTGCCTCCTTATTACGCGAAAAAATGATTCCTTCCACTGACATCTGGGGCGCACCAGTTGGGAGGTTGACCTGTGGGCCTAATAAGTTGACGCGTACGCAGGGCTTGTCAACTTAGTCAACAAACGATTCTAGCAGCAGTAACCGTTGGATTTGAATCGAACGGTCCTGGTGCTTCTTCAATCGCTGCTCTTCTTACACCAGCTGCCCAAACCAGCGCCGGGGAGACCGCCTGCTCCTGCCTCCGGTGGCCGGCTGTGCTACCGTTGAGGCCTCATCGCCCCCTACTACTCCCACCGCTAGCCAGGCCCTGCGGCGATGGCAGCCTCACACCACAGCCGAACCAGTGAACCCTCGTACTCCTCTTCGCATGGGCATCCACTGTCGCGTCTTCCCCGGCTCCGCGTCGTCCCCTTCCTAGGCCTCGCCGTCGTCCACCGCCTTGGTGCTCTCGGCGCGGCGTGGTCAACGTGGTCAACGACATTCCATCGGAAGAGTACTGTACATGGAGAGGCTGGCAGCTGGGTCCACGACCACAACCCAGTTTTTTTGTGATTTGCCAAGTAAGTCGCTTTGTCAGGCCTGTTGGGCTGCAAATCTTTCAAGACGAGGAGAGCTTTCATTCGGCTGGCCGAGAAAATGGCCCATTAGTAATGAGAAATGGGATGTACATTTTTAAAACACATCAAACCGGCAATTAGTTTCAAATATCTTTTTTTTTCATTTTGAGATTTTAAATTACATTAATTGTTATGCGTGGAGAATTTGTTGGATTTTATATTGATATACATTTATTTTTAAAATCAGTTTGAATGTGAGTCGAAATTTCGGGATTAAAAACAGTTCGGACCGCACCGAAATATGCAAAATTTCGTATAATTTTTTAACCGTGGCCACAATATGGGCTGTAATGCTAACAAAAAGAATATGGGCTCCAAAAAACCTTAATAATTAGAAAATGGGCTATAAATTATTAGAAATAATGGCAGATGGGTTGTATGTTGTTTTCCACAGATTTGACGCTTTCCTAAAAAAAGGTTGACGCACAAGCAGTGACTGTTGGATGGCCATCCAACGGTCGTCGTGCTTCTTCAATCTCTGCTCTTCCTGCTCCAGCCGCTCAAACAAGCGCCGGCGAGACTGTCTGCTCCCTCCTCCCTGCGGCCGGCTCTGCTGCCGTGCAAGCCTCACCGCCCCACCGTACTCCCATCGCTGGCCTAGCCATCCCTCTACTCACCCACACCTGCTGTTATTCTCCGGCGACGGCAGAGGAACTAGTAAACCCTCGTACAGTTGTACTCCCCTCCGCGTGGGAAACAACTGCCGAGTCTTCCCTGCCTCTGTGTCATTCCCTTCCTAGGCCTCGCCGTCGTCCACCACCCTGGTGCTCTCGGCGCAGCCTGGTCAACATGGTCAACGACCGACATGCATCTGAAGTGGACTGTACGTGGAGAGGCCGACAGCTGGGTCCATGGCTGCACGCAAGGAAATGCCTCCTTATTACGCGCAAAATAATGATTCCTCCACCTGACATCAGGGACCCACCGAAAGGGCCTCTGTATTTCGTGAAAAAAATGTTACCGCCGCTGATAGCTTGGACCCACCAGCTATATCTTCGCATGCAAGGAAGTGTCTCCTTATTACGCACAAAAAAATGAATACTCCCCCTGTTAGCTGGGACCCAGTATAGTGGAAGGCTGACTTGTGGGCCTACTAAGTTGGCGGGGACGGAGGGCTTTGTCAACTTAGTCAATATGCACGATTCTAGCTCCAGTGACCGTACGATGTCCATCCAACCGTCGTAGTGCTTCTTCAACCTCTGGTCTTCTTGGTCCAGCCGCCCAAACTAGCGCCGGTCGTGCCTCGTGCTCCTGCCTCCCGTGGCCGGCTGCGATGCGGCGGAGGCCTCACCGTCCCCTACTACTCCCACCGCTGGCCAGGCCATCCCTCTACTCACCCACACCCCCTGTTATTCTGCGGCGACAGCAGCCTCACACCATAGTGAACCAGTGAACCCTCATACTCCTCTACGCGTGGGCATCCACTGTCGTGTCTTCCCCGGCTCCGCGTCGTCCCCTTCCTAGCCCTCGATGTCGTCCACCGCCCTGGTGCTCTCGGCGCGGCATGGTCAATGTGGTCAAGGAACGGCTTCCATCAGACGTGGACTGTACGTGGAGAGGCTGACAGCTGGGTCCACGTCCGCAGCAAGGAAGTGCCTCCTTATTACGTGCAAAATAACTATTCCTCCACCTAACAGCGGGGACCCACCGGACGGGCCACCGTATTTCACGAAAAAACGTTTCCCCCTGACTGCTGGGACCCACCTGGTCGAAGCGTACGTAGCGTTGTCATTCTGGTCGTGAACGTGTACGTACATATATACTGGTGGATGTAGAGGCGCGCACGTGTCGTAGGAGAGGCGCGCACGTAGCATGTACACGTACGTACAGCGGGCAGGGCGCAAGAAAGAAAATACGGCCACGTATGTGTACATACGGGCGGGGTCTCGAACGCCTACTCGCGCATACGTACGGCCAGGGCTCGTGTACATGGTTGGGTCGGAACGGAGAAACAGCGTCATCTCGTGTTCTGGGGAGGAAACGGAATGCGTCATGTTCATGGGGAGGCAACGAAATGCGTCGTGTTCATGGGGAGGCAACGGAATGCGTCGTGTTCATCGGGAGGCAACGGAACGCGTGGGAGCCAACCGGCTGGGTCGGAACGGAATGCGTGGTCGTGTTCATCGAGAGGGCTTGGATGGAACAGGCGATGGAAACGAGGCCTGGCGTACCGCAAAACGGAGGAAACGGACCTCCTATGTTCGGAATGGGGTCCTGTTGATCGGGAGGGGTGTGGCGTACCGCAAAACGGAGGAAACGGACTTCCTACGGTCGAAACGGGGGTCCTGTTGATCGGGAGGGGTGTGGCGTACCGCAAAACGGACGAAAAGGACCTCCTACGGTCGAAACAGGGGTCCTGTTGATCGGGAAGGGGTGTGGCGTACCACAAAACGGACGAAACGGACCTCCTACAGTTGAAACGGGGGTCTTGTTCATCGGGAAGGGTGTGGCGTACCGCAAAACAGGACTCCACGGGATACTGTTCATCTCCACCATCGACCTCCTCCAGCCTCCACGGGCTACCGTCGACCTCCTCCAGCCTCCATGAGCTCCTGTTCATCCAGCCTCCACCGTGGGCTACTCCACCGGCTACTGTTCAACCACCCCTCCACGGGCACCCCTCCACCGTCTACTGTTCATCCAGCCCTCCACACCACGGGGTTCTGTTCATCCAGAGGCAGCGCCACCGCTCACTGTTCATCCAACCCTCCCCCCCCCCCCCCCCCGCAACACTCACTGTTCATCCAATCGATCGGCTTCAGTTAGCAGTAGTAGCAAAGGAATCGCTCGATCGGGTTCAGTTAACAGCCATCGATTGATCTCTCGGGTTCAGTAACGCGTAGCCTGCAGTGCAATCGCTCGGGTTCAGTTAGAGCCCAACGCCTCGCTCGGGTTCAGTTAGAGCCAATGCCTCGCACACACACGCGTACGTGTACGAGAGAAACATGCATCGCTCGGCCCCCGACCTCCCACCGTAACCGAGAACTCCCCGAAATTTCCCCCCCCCCTCACTTCTACCACGGTTTTTTCCGTCATGGACGGCCCAAAGAATGTCATGCAGTTGCGTCTTCGGCCCGCCCAGGACGAAAAGCCCATTTTCTGTCATGATTTTTTGTCATAGAAGTAGGAGCCCACCAGATCTATGATGATACCGGGTTTTGTCACAATTATCGTCATAGAAGTGTCATATGTATGACAGGAAAAAAAATTCATTCAGCCCAAAATGTCATGGATGTGTCTTTTTTTGTAGTGTTCGTTTCTCCATGAATTTAATACACTAGATGCATGCTAGATAGCGGTCGGTGTGTGGAGTAATAGTAGTAGATGCAGGCAGGAGTCGGTCTACTAATCTTGGGCGTGATGCCTATATAATGATCATTGCCTGGATGTCGTCATGATTATTCGAAGTTCTATCAATTGCCCAACAGTAATTTTTTTACCCACCGTATGCTATTTTTCTCGAGAGAAGCCACTAGTGAAATCTACGCCCCCCGGGTCTCTTCTTTATTATATTTACCTTCGAGACCTATTTTTATTTGCTTTTATTTTTAGATCTATTAATCTAAAAAATACCTTGCTAGAATTTATTGTTATTTATTTTATCTCATGTTCCCGCAAGATCTATTTATCCAATCTACTACAATTTTGCCTATCTTTTTACCCGTGAGGGATTGACAACCCCTTTCTTACGTCGGGTTGCAAGTATTTGTTCTTTGTGTGCTTGAGCCGTTCACGTGGTGTTGTGTGGTTCTTCTACTGGTTCGATAACCTTGGTCTCATCACCGAGGGAAATGCCTACCGTAGCAGTGTTGCATCATCCCTTCCTCTTTGGGGAAATACCGACGTAGCTCAAGCCGCATCAAAAGGAATTTCTTGCACCATTGCCGGGGAGACATCATCAACATCTATCAGGTTCCTAATCAAAAATCTCATATCCTTGCAATTTACATTATTTGCCATTTGCCTCTCTTTTTTATCTCCCCCACTTCACAAAAATTTGCCTTCTTTTTTGTTCGCCTTTTTCTCGTTAGATCTCTTGTTTGCTTGTGTTGGCATGTGTCTTCTATTTGCTTGCATCTTTGCTTGCTAAAAATTATTGATATGGATCCCCATCCACTTGCTAATATTTTCAAAAGATCCAATTATGATGAACCAATTTCTAGTGAATTGAGTTCACTAGATTATCTTTATGAAGTTTTGCTTGAGATTCATGAATCTGAAAATTGTGATGAAGTGTTAAACGGAGAAATTTATAAAGTGATTCATGATAGCTCCTTGAATGAAAAACATGATTGCAATGATGTTATTGTAAATTCTATTAGTGTCAATTTTGTTAGTGATATGCAAAACCCCAAGCTTGGGGATGCTTGTTTTGTTATGTCCACAACTTGTTGCAATGATCATGATTGCGGTGACAATGATTCTTATGATCTTGACAGTTTATTTAAGCCTCATGATGAATATGTTATTTGCAATAATATTAAAAGTGGGTTCCGAAGAGTGTCAACTTTAGGTAAAAATAACCCCACATATTTGGAGAGTGTTCAATCTTATGAAATTTTTGATGAAGGTGGGTTTGGAGAGGTCATGACTTTAGTTGATGTTAATCCCACTATCTTGGAAGATGATAAGACTTTTATGCATGTGGATCATGAGGAGAAATTTTCATATGATAGCTATATTGTTGAACTTGATTATATCATAGACGAAAATATGGTTGTAGAAATTTTCATGTTACTAAATTACCTCTCGTTATGTTGAGATTGCTATTGTTTCTTTCTTCTTCCTTGCATATGCTAGATATTTCTTGTCTTGATAATTTGTTTGCCTACAAAATGCCTATGCATAGAAAGTATGTTAGACTTAAATGTGTTGGTCACGCGTTTTATGATGCTCCCTTTGTGCTTCAATTCTTATCTTCTATGTGAGCATCAATAAAATCTTATGCCTAGCTAGGGGCATAAAACGATAGCGCTTGTTGGGAGGCAACCCAATGAATAAAATTTATTTTTGTATTTTTCTTTCTGTTCCTGAGTGTTTGCACAATTATGCTACTGTTATGATTGTTTTTTATGTTTTAGTTAGTGTTTGTGCGAAGCAAAGCCTTTGGGATCATGTTGGGTGATAGTTGATTTGATCTTGCTGAAAAATAGAAACTTTTGCGCTCACGGAAATAATTCTCATTTTTAACAGAAGAGCGATAAAATACTAATTATTTTTGCAGAATATTAATATACAAATTGCCCACGTTGTCCTAATTTTGTAGAATTGTTGGAGTTACAGAAGTATCGAAAGTTTTCAGATTGCTGCAAACTGTTATGTTTTTGACAGATTCTGTTTTCTTTGCGTTGTGTGCTTATTTCGATGAATCTATGGTTTGTATTGGAGGGTACAAGCTATAGCAAAGTTGGAATACAGTAGATATAATGCAAAAATAAAATATGAATGGGTTTTTAACATTACTTATAGTATTGATTTGCTTTCTTATACTAACAGATCTCACGAAGGTTTTGTTGAGTTTTGTGTGATTGAAGTTTTCAAGTATTGGGTGAGATCACGATGGATGAATGAATAAGGAGTAAGAAGAGCCTAAGATTAGGGATGCCCATGGCATCCCAAGCTATTATCTAAAAGAGAAGCAAGCAATTAAGCTTGGGGACGACCATCGGTATTTCACTTGGAGCTATATTTTTATTCGTCACATATCATGAGTTTTGCTTGGAGCGTCTTGTATGATATGAGTCTTTGCTTGTTTTGCTTTTTACTTTTAGTCATGAATCCTTGCTGGAAACACCTATTTGAGAGAGCCAAAATTATGCTATGACTTGTTAGAATTGCTCTCTATGCTTCACTTAAATCTTTTTGAGCTACGGAATTGCTATAGTGCTTCACTTATATCTTTTTGAGCACAATGTGCTTTAGTAGTTTTGAATGAATGCTCTCATGCTTCACTTAGATTTATTTGAGAGTTAGTAAATTTTTTAAGAAATTCTCTCTTGCTTCACTTCAATTATTTTGAGACAAGAAAATTTTTATGCTCATGTTCTTCACTTAGATTTGTTTGAGCTATCAAAAGCAACATGTGAAACTAGTCCCAAAGTGATAGATATTCAAGAGGGATATAATAAAAACTTTCATGAAGATCATTGGACAAAATAAACTTGATTCCTTGTAATAGTTTTGCGATATGATGATATAATATGTGAGTCATGTTGATGAGTAATTATGCTTTAGTAAGAATATTGATGTTAAGGTTTGTGATTCCCTATGCAAGCATGAAAGTCAATAGTTATTCTATGAAATTACATCCTACTTATGGTGCATTATTCGGTGTTAGTTATGCTTAATGCTCGCTTATGAGATTTTTTGTTTCCTGGTTGGATGCTTCTCAATCTTTTGCTAGCCTTCATTTGCACTAAGTATGATCACTACTTGTGCATCCAAAATCCTTAAGCCAGTTTTGCCACATGAATCCATTATACCTACCTATATGCGGTATTCTTTTGCCATTCTAAGCAAATTTGTATGTGTCATCTCTAATTTTCAAAAGAAATTTCTCTTTTGTGTGCTCATCCCACTCATGAAACGGTAGGGGGTGGCTGATATATTTCCATGCTAGATGTGTTATTCTCAAGATGAGTGTTTATTCACTTGTCATTGCACGAGAGTACGGCAAAGGTATTAGGGATGCCCAGTCCCGAAATGAAAAATGAATTTACTTTATGTTGTCAAATAATAAATTCCTTGGAAAATGTTGGTATGGAAGGCACCCGTGGATACAGCTAGCCATGGAAAGTGAAAGTATGGTGGAAAAAGGAATAAACTTTATTTTCTGTTTGGGGACCGCCTATGATATATCTAGCATGGAAAGTACTGGGAACTACTCGATCGTTTTCGTTGACAAGAAAATCATGCCACCCAAAATGTTTTTATCTCGATCCTTTTCTCTTTGAGCTCCAGCACCTCTACAAATCCCTACTTCACTATACGAAGGGCCTTTCTTTTACTTTATGCTATTTTTATTTTTTACTTGAGTCTCCATCTTCTCCTATTAAGCACCAACTAAGGGGCACTATGATCATACTTGAGCATTGGGTATAGCTAATATGCGAGTGTGTTTCATGAATGGATTAATGATTGAGCATAATGGGCTAGGGATGATACGTCCATTTTGCATCATGCTTTTATATTGATATTTAATGCATTATGGGCTATTATTACACATTATGTCACAATACTTATGCCTATTCTCTCTTATTTTACAAGGTTTACATGAAGATGGAGAATGCCGGCAGCCGGAATTCTGGACTGGAAAAGGAGCAAATATTAGAGACCTATTTTGCATAACTCCAAAAATCCTGAAACTTCACGGAGATTATTTTTGGAATATATAAAAAATATTGGGTGAAGAAAGAACCAGAGGGGGGCACCAGCTAGCCACAAGGGTGGAGGGCGCGCCCCCTGGCAGGCCTCCGATGCCCATCTTTGGCTATATGGTGTCTTTTACCCTGAAAAATCATAGAGGAGTTTTTGGGGCGAAGCGCCACCGTCTTGAGGCGGAACTTGGGAAGAACCAATCTAGGGCTCCGATGGAGCTATTCTGCCAGGGAAACATCCCTCCGGGAGGGGGAAATCGTCACCATCGTCATCACCATCGATCCTCTCATCGAGGGAGGGTCAATCTCCATCAACATCTTCACCACCACCATCTCCTCTCAAACCCTAGTTCATCTCTTGTATTCGATCTTGGTCCCAAAACCTCAGATTGGTACCTGTGGGTTGCTAGTAGTGTTGATTACTCCTTGTAGTTGATTCTAGTTGGTTTATTTGGTGGAAGATCATATGTTTAGATCCTTAATGATAATTAATACTCCTCTGATTATGATTATGAATATGCTTTGTGAGTAGTTATGTTTGTTCCCGAGGACATGGGAGAAGTCTTGTTATAAGTAATCATGTGAATTTGGTATTCGTTCGATATTTTGATGAGATGTATGTTGTCTCTCCTCTCGTGGTGTTATGTGAACGTCGAGTACATGACACTTCACCATTATTTGGGCCTAGGGGAAGGCATTGGGAATTAATAAGTAGATGATGGGTTGCTAGAGTGACAGAAGCTTAAACCCTAGTTTATGTGTTACTTTGTAAGGGGCTGATTTGGATCCATATGTTTCATGCTATGGTTAGGTTTACCTTAATTCTTCTTTCGTAGTTGCGGATGCTTGCGAGAGGGGTTAATCATAAGTGTGAGGCTTGTACAAGGAAGGGTAGCACCCAAGCACCGGTCACATATCAAATTATCAAAGTAATGAACGCGAATCATATGAGCATGATGAAAACTAGCTTGACAGTAATTCCCATGTGTCCTCGGGAGCGCTTTGCTTTATATAGGAGTTTGTCCAGGCTTGTCCTTTGCTACAAAAAGGATTGGGCCACCTAGCTGCACCTTGTTTACTTTATTTGCTTGTTACCCGTTACAATTTATTTTATCACAAAACTATCTGTTACCGATAATTTCAGTGCTTGCAAAGAATACTTTGCTGAAAACCACTTGTCATTTCGTTCTGCTCCTCGCTGGGTTCGACACTGACAACAGGGACCCACCGTACGGACCATCGTATTTCACGAAAAAACGTTTCCCCCTGACTACTAGGACCCACCAGCTACATCTTCGCACGCAAGGAAGTGCGTCCATATTATGGGGGAAAATGATTCCCTCCCTGACTGCTGGGACCCACCAGCTACATCTTCGCACGCAAGGAAGTGCCTGACAGTTGGGACCCACCTGGTCAAAGCGTACGTAGCGTTGTCATTCTGGTCGCGAATGTGTACGTACATACTGGTCGATCGGTCTGTCCGCAGGCTGCAGCAATGAACCGTGGCCGTGTAAGGAAGGGCACATGTCGTAGTAGAGGCGCGCACGTAGCATGTCACGCAGTCCCGTTAATATTGTGTACATATACATACAGTGGCCAGGGTGCAAGAAAGTAAATACGGCCACGTACGTACATACGGGCGGGGTCTCGAACGCCTACTCGCGCATACGTACGGCCAGGGCTCATGTACATGGCTGGGTCGAAACCCCTCCACGGGCCACTGTTCATCCAGCCCTGCACCGGCTATTGTTCAACAAGCCCTCCACGGGGTCCTGTTCATCCAGCCCTCCATGGGGTCCTGTTCATCCACCCCAACCGGCTCGATCGGGGTCATGTTCATCCAGCGGCAACGGCCACTACTACCACGGGGTTCTATTCATCCAACCCCCCACCCACCGGGAACTGTTCATCCAGTCCCCCCAACAACGCTCAATGTTCATCAAGAGGCGGCATCAATCGGCTTCAGTTAGCAGCAGTAGCGAATGAATCACTTGAGTTCAGTTAACAGCAAGGAATCGATCAGGGTTCAGTAACGTAGCTAGTGCAATCGCTCGGGTTCAGTTAGAGCCCAATGCCTCACTCGGTTTAGTTAGAGCACAACGCCTCGCACACACACGCGTACATGTATGAGAGAAATGTGCATCGCTTGGCCCCGACCACCCATCGTAACCGGGAACTCCTCGATATTTTCCTCGCCCTCGCTTCTACCACGGTTTTTTCCGTCATGGACGGCCCAAAGAATGTCATGCAGCCGCGTCTCCGGCCCGCCCAGGACAAAAAGGCCATTTTTTGTCATGATTTTTTTCATAGAAATAGGATCCCACCACATCTATGATGATACCGGGTTTTGTCACAATTATCGTCATAGAAGTGTCATAAGCATGACAGAAAAAAATTCGTTCGGCCCAAAATGTCACGGATGTGTCTTTTTTTTGTAGTGGCTCCCCGGGTGATTTTGGTAATTAATGCCAACATATCTTTTGTTGGACTAATATCTTTATCTAGCATATTTCAGAAAGTTCAACAATGGCGTGGCATGGACAAGAGGATGTGGAACCCCTTCAAAATGCTAAGGACAAAGATTGGCAAAGGCTCAAGACTCTTCATTTCTATTTTAGTGATCCAAGATCACATTGAGTCCATAGGAAAAGCCAATACTATTAAAAGGAGATGAGGTGCTGCTTAATGGTCTACTTGCTCAAAGTGCTTAGTGATATCCTCCAAAGCCCTCAACCACTTTCTCAATTCCAAATATGTCCAAAACCTGAAGTAAAACTTGGCCCCACCGATTTGATCTATCTGGCGCCATGGAGTTCCTTTGACATAGCCACTGCCAGAAACCCTAATCAATTCGGTCTCACCGATCGGGATCTCGGTCTCACCGAGATGGCAATGCAAACTCTTTGTTTCCCTTCGTAACGTTTCAGTCTTACCGAAATGAGCGAACGGTCCCACCAAGTTTGCCGGACTAACTCTCTGGTTTGCTCATTGCTGAAATCGGTTTCACCGAGTTCATGCAATCGGTCACACCGAGATGAGGTTTTGCCCTAACCCTAGCACATCGGTCCCATCGAGTTGATCATGTCGGTCCCATCGAGACTCCCAACGTTCACATTTTGAACTGAATCGGTCTCACCGAGTTCTTCTATTCGGTCTCACCGAGTTGGGTCAAATGTGTGTAACAGTTGCATTTTGTGTGGAGTCTATATATACCCTTCCACCCCCTTCTCTATTCAAGAGAGAGCCATCAGAACGTGCCTACACTTCCACTACTCTTTTTCTCAAAGAGAACCACCTACTCATGTGTTGAGACCAAGACATTCCAATCCAACCACAAGAATCTTGATCTCTAGCCTTCCCCAAATTGCTTTCCACTCAAATCATCTTTCCACCATAGCCAAATCTGTGTGAGATAGTTGAGTATTGGGGAGACTATCATTTGAAGCACAAGAGCAACGCGTTCATCATCATCACACCATCTATTACCTTTTGGAGAGTGGTGTCTCCTAGATTGGTTAGGTGCCACTTGGGAGCCTCCGACAAGATTGTGGAGTTGAACCAGGGAGTTTGTAAGGGCAAGGAGATTGCCTACTTCATGAAGATCTACCCAAGTGAGGCAAGTCCTTCGTGGGTGATGGCCATGGTGGGATAGACAAGGTTGCTTCTTCATGGACCCTTCATGGGTGGAGCCCTCCGTGGACTCGCGCAGCCGTTACCCTTCGTGGGTTGAAGTCTCCACCAACGTGAACGTACGATAACACCACCTATCAGAACCACGCCAAAAATCTTCGTGTCTTCATTACGTTTGCACACTCCAATCCCATCCCTTTACTTTCTTGCAAATAGCATGCTTTACTCTTTCTGTTGCTCATACTCTTATCATGCTTGCTTGAAATGTATTGTGAATGCTTAAACTTGTGCTAATACTCCACCTCAACTTGAAGAAATTAAAATCTGCTACTTTTGCTTGCTGAGGGTCTAATCACCCCCCTCTAGACACCTCTTCTCGATCCTTTCAAGTTGCTCCGACGCCAACAGAAGGCCATGTGGGGGATACGGTGCTGGATTTCATTGTCAAGTTGCACGATCCTCCCCGTAATCGCCTGCTGCTCCCTCGCCCCTTTGCCAAGGTGATGGAGGTAAACTATCCGCTCAGGCTGCGGCTGCGCATGAGCGGCTGCTATAATGGCGCTATGTGGGCGAACATCGAGTTCCCCGCACCTCGCGTCATGCTCCTCGGGCGTGGTTGGAAAACCTTCGCCCGTGCCCATTATCTGGTGGAAGGGCACGTCCTCTGCTTCAAGTTGATGGAGCCTGACATGCTCACCATCAGGGTATTTGGGCGCTCAGGTGCTTGCCTTGGGTGCTGCGTAGAAAGCTCGAGTGATGACGAAAGCTCCTCCTCGAGCGATAGTGACGATGAGGACACCGTTGGAGGACACAGTGATAGTGAGTCCCCGGTCGTCAAGCGCGAAGACGACGACTTGGACTCTGGCTGAACATCAGCCGCACCATCACCGTCAGCTAGGCGTTGGCAGCACCATCATCTGCAGCTAGACCCCGAAGAGCAATTTGCTGGGGGTGTTTGGCCAGGATGTCACAGCTTCCTCCAGCTGGACCCCGACAGGCTCGTAGAATCCGGCTTCGGAACAGATCTACATTGGGCATGACTCCAATAAAGTTCTCGCATAAATGTGCAAAAACTGCCATGCACGTTACGACATTTGGGGTGAAGTCAAGCAGCCGAAATCCATAAGTTGACATCAGCTCATAGAAGAAATCTGAGTATGGTGGCACCAATCCGCAATAAAAGTACGCACAGAAGAAGGGGGAGGAGTTGCTCAGGTCCATGGGGCCAAAAGGGGGAACCTTGGGGGCTCCATGACCATCAGTATCTTTCCCCCACATGTAGGCGTACATCTCGATCAAAGTATTGGCGGACAAGGTGGGCGGCGAGAAGACGACGTTCTCATTCCGCATTCTCTCCGGTTCCTCCAACTCCTTCTTCTTCTGCTCCACCTTGGGGTCAAGTGGCTTATCCGCCTTCTTCCCCTTCGCGGCGGCTGCCTTGGGCACCATCCAGGGCTCAGGAAGAAGGAGGGCTTTGAGGTCGAAGCAGATTGGTACGGGCGTCGGCGACGGCGGCGAAGGTGGTTTGTTCATGGCAAGAGGAAGGAGATGAAACAGGGGAGGGCAGAAGTGAATGAGCAATGCCCCTTCGCGGTTACCTTTTTATGGGGAAAACGCGAGGGGGCTAGCTCTTCTCCACCTACCCTAGCCGCTCCCGCCACAGACGCGCCTTGTTGGCTAACTACGACGGCGCCCATGCTCCCAGCCTCGCGATTAATGCGCGGAATGGACGTGCGATGACAAGAACTGTCATGATGACGGATCACAACAAGGGATCAAGTCAGTTTCTCTCCGCCACGTGTCTCCATGCACATTGTTGGGCCTAACCCAACGATGCCTTGGATGTGCATATGGTCTAGGCCCGGGGCTCCTGTTGGTGCACTAGGAACGGGGTCCCTAGTACTCCTGACTTGTGCACAGACAGTTGCAGCCTTCTTGGCGGGAGGCCTTGACGGGGACTGATGATGAGCCAGAAAAACCGCTCTTCGTGAGATCAAGCAGCGCATTAAGAAGACCAAAGTGACAAGTGCATCCCCCAGGAAGGTCTCCCTTGCCGGGCAGGCAAGACCAGCAGGGTCGAGACTACACCTGGGGCCAAATTGAGACCACCCCGGCAAGGTTCCCGGGGCCGCCAAGACAGAGCCCGGCAGGCCCCGTGTCGGCAAGCTTCCACCAGGACGCCACTGCTCCACTTCATCATACACCAGTCACTAATCAGTGCAGCGTCGAGCTCTCAAGTGACTAGGTGGATCCTGTCGGGTACGTGGTAGCCTGCTGGAGCACAGATTAACTTTATTGACACCCGTCTTGATGGTGTGTCACGCTAATAAGAGGTAGATGGATAGGCGGTGCGGCAGTCTTGTCGGGCTTCAACCTCCGAATGACACCTAGTAGTGCATTTAATGCACCTTGTCCTAACTGCCAGAGTTAGGTATATAACACTATTAGCTATCTAATCGTGTTGTAATGACTATTTTGCCACTATGGTCGCCCCTTAAGCTATAATAGGAGGCACGAGGCAACTGGCAAAGGGTTCAAACATTTGATCCCTCAACACTTGTACGCGTGTAGCTGCTCTCCCCGAGGTACACTTGTCGGGCTTGAGCGCTCCGTGTCTTCGCGTTCCTCCAATTCAATCCGCCAAAGCAGGAGTAGGGTATTATGCCGTAAAGCGGCCCGAACCTGGGTAAAAGAGAGTTGTCCATCGCCGTTGCCCTATTGTTTCTGCTCTTTGTGCAATGTGATCATCCCCTCGCCGAACCACAAAGGGGCAACCCTGCCCCATAGGTGATCGTGCTCCCCCACGGCATCTTTGGGAGGAGGATAATGCAAGCCCATGCACTTGATCCCTGATAACCTTTCCTTATCTAAGACGATAAGGACATCAAAGAGAGATAAGTTCACTTCATTACATCCCATCATCCCATGTTATGCTTATGTATGAGAAACTTGCACGTAAGGAAACCTTGCCGCCTCTGGTATTCGCGCTCCTATCCTTGACTTGAGTCCACTCGACAAGGATGGTTGTAGCTGCATTTGGAGAGATTGGCGAGGGACCGGCCTTTGTTCGCGCTTCCAACCCATTTTCGATCTCACTAAACAAGGTTGGGTAGCATCTGCGCTAAAGACCGGCAAGAGGCCTTGCCGGGAAACTTTACTTACAAAAAGTATTGAATGCTCATCCTTCAGTATGTTTAAATATATGTACAAGTATCCGGCAAACTCTTTTTTCAAATTTACGTGGACAAACAAGTACAAATCATACGAGTACTAATATGGATGAAGTATTACATAATTTTGATTCAAATTTGGCAAGCGCCTGCATTTTCTTGATTTAAAAAGAGAAGTGCCCCGTAATGCCTTTCTTGTCCCTCTCCTCCTAGGAGTTACATTAAGAAGGAAAGAAGGAAAAAGGAGTGCCTGGGCAAAATCCCAGCCTGACCCCGTCAGGACCAGCGGGATGCATCCTAACAAGATCGGGAGGGCGCCTCCTCGGCAAGGAAGAAGAGGCCGTAGATGGAGAGAGCGGCTAGGCGATGCCCTAGTAACCCCCACCACGACCAGAGGGACGCGGATCAGCAGGGACACCGGCAGGGAAGACGAAGCCGAAGTCCACGAGCCTGTCGGGGTCCAACTGGAGGAAGCGGTGACATCCATGCCAAACACCCCCGGCAAATCGCTCTGCCGGGGTCCAGCTACACATGATGGTGTTGCCGGTGCCTAGCTGATGGTGATGGTGCGTCCGGCATTCAGCCGGAGTCTGAGTCGTCGTCTTCGCGCTTGACAACTGGGGACTCTCTGTCGCTGTCTCCTCCATCGGTGTCCTCCTCATCGCTATCGCCCGAGGAGGAGCTTTCATCATCACTCGAGCTTTCCGCGCAGCACCCAAGGCGACCACCTGAGCGCCTGAAGACCTTGATGGTGAGCATGTCAGCCTCCATCAACTTGAAGCAGAGGACGTGCCCTTCCGCCAGATAATGGGCACGGGCGAAGGTTTCCCAACCACACCTAAGGAGCATGATGCGAGGTGTGGGGAACTCGATGTTCGCCTACACAGCGCCATTACAGCAGCCGCTCATGCGTAGCCACAACCTGAGTGGCTGGTCAACCTCCATCACCGTGACAAAGGGGTGAGGGAGCCGCATGCGACTGCGGGGAGGATCACACAACTTGGCGATGAACTCCAACGTTGTATCCCCCACGTGGCCTTCTGTTGGCGTCGGAGGAGTTGGAGGAGGAGCGGCGAGTACACCACTTCGCCCACCTTGGCCGCGGGTGCTGCGTCGACCCCTACCGCGCCCTGCAGCTCCACCTTGTGCACTGGATCCAACCTCTGCAACTACAACGGAGGCAGGAGCGAGGTTTCGAGAAGAATTTCTCGTTGCTACTGTCGGAGCACGAGCTCGGCCCCTTCCCTTCGCCATGGTGGAGGCGGAACCAAGGAAGAAGAAGGAAGAGATGGTGGACGAGCATCGCCACCCCCTCATGTCTCCTTTTATAGCGGAATAAGAGGGGGGGCTGGCTCTTCACTACTCTGGGGCAACTGCCCCACTTCTCCAATCCAGCCCTCTGCGTCCCGGATGGCGTCCTGATTCATTGGTCGTCCCACTATGCCAATCTGAGGTGCCACGTATTCTGCCAAGGCACACGTCCCCTTGCCCTGCGCATCCACCACCACCTCGCGCAATGCATGCAGCACGCATGGCGGAAAGGGCAGGCGTGGTGGGTGAGTTAAAGGTAAAAGTGGCAGTTACCCCAATCCACGCGCGGACGCCCGAATGGAGTCCTGTGGACGCGGGTGTCCTTGGTTTACAACATGAACAACACACACCGTGTGGTTATGAAGGCACCATGGGACCCTTGAGAGCTGACTCAAGTCCAGGTTAATGAAGAAGTAGAGAAGATCTCAGAAACACAACGCCCAACCCCGACAAGGTTAACATGTACGCCCGCGCATTTGTTGGGCCTACCCCAACGATGCCCGGTGGCATGTATGGACCAAGCCCGGGGGCTCCTGTCGGGCCATCAAACATTTGCGTTTGCTGCTCGGACTAGTGCACGGGCGTATGACGGATCATACCTCAAGTACCAATACTTGACACAAGATAAGCCAGAGAAACCACTCTTCGTGAGATCAAGGAGCGCATTAAGAAGACCAAAATGACCAGTGCATCCCCAGGAAGGTCTCCCTTGCCGGGTAGGCGAGCCAAGCAAGGTCAAGACTATGCCTGGGGCCAAATCCAGACCACCCCGGCAAGGTTCCCGGGGCCGCCAAGACAGAGCCTGACAGGGTTGCCCCTCTGTGGTTCGGCAAGGTTCCCGGACTCTGTCTTGGTGGCCTCGGGAACCTTTAGGGGTGGTCTGGATTTGGCCCCAGGCGTAGTCTCGACCTTGCTTGGCTCGCCTGCCCGGCAAGGGAGACCTTCCTGGGGGATGCACTGGTCATTTTGGTCTTCTTAATTCGCTCCTTGATCTCACAAAGAGTGGTTTCTTTGGCTTATCTTGTGTCAAGTATTGGTACTTGAGGTATGATCCGTCGTATGCCCGTGCACTAGTCCGGGCAGCAAACGCAAATGTTTGATGCACCGACAATAACTTCTTATATGTCTGCTCATTTCTCTTTGAGAATGCTAACTCCGATATAATGAAGAAGTCTCCTGAAGATAGCGAGACAAATCCATTGCTTGCCACTCTAACATATATTGTAGCGAAGAAGGCAAGCATATTGAAGATAACGAGACAATCCCAAAGTCATGTCTTGACGTAGTGTTCAAGATACCCGCCACTAGCAGTGCAACAAACTTGCTGAAGTCGCCTCCTAAATCAGTTCAACTTTCCCAGTCTCAACTACAAGCGGAAAGACATGGTTTGACTCTACTTCGACCTGAAGTCCAATCTCCAAGGAAGATTGCGTAGAACTGGAATGCACACATTATTGATAAGCGATTAGGGCTTTAGAATATGAGGGTTACACAAGGACAATCTAGTAACAAAAGATATAGACCTCAGACGATTCGAAGAGATTGAACTTAGTGGTTCCGAACGCACAAAGTGACCTGTCCACATAGTCTTGGTGGCTTCGGAGGAAATATATCGGAGGGTCCGAATGAAACTTAGAGTTTGGGTAGTTCACCAATCCCATCTAGGAGGATCTGGCCGCTCACCATCAAAGGGTCGACGCTATACTGGGATCCTAGGATTTTCGTACCGGATGTTCGTAGAATGTCCACATGAGTGTCACTCGGAGGGTTCGAATGAGGCTTTGATTACAAATCTAATAAACTCAGAGCTACCAGATAGCTATCACTCAAGGGCACCGAACGTGAGCAACAATCTTATGCATATCATATATATACTGAATCACTCACTCAGAGGGTCTGAGCTGCACGCAATGCAACCAGCTAACTATCCTTGAAATTCTTGGAGGCTCCAGACAGAGACCATTCGAATGTTGAACGTATGAATTCATGCCAAATAGCATGAACAAATCTCGGTTTCGTGGTGCGATTGCCCGTTCCTGTATGATTCTTTTTGCAAGAGTTTTCGTCAGAAAAAAAACTCCAAACGCAATTATAGGTGCGTCCTAATTGTTCTTTTCAAAATGAAGGCTGATTAAAGGACAATGTTTCCGTTAACCCCATAAGTAAACCTAGTTAATTCCCCCCAAAAAAAGTAAACCTAGTTAATCACACTAAACGGACGCGAGAGACAGTACCTAGTTACCTATATACACGAGGGACTGACCACCGAGCGGCCTTAACGCACACGCAAAATCGAAATCAAACCCCAACTAACCACCGAAGAAAAAGTTCCACAAGAAGAAAACAAACACCGAAGAAAAAGAACAAAACAAAGGATGAGCTGCTGAAACCAAAGCACATTCCAGCACGAGGGGGAGAAGGGAGAGGGGAGCGGCAAGAAAACCCAAACCAAAAGCCCCCACTGCTCCGGATCCACCTCCCACATTGCTTCCAGGCCGCCAGATTCGTCCGAATCCGGCGCTTGCCCCGCCGGAGGGCTCGATCTGGCCCCGGATCGACCGGCATTCCGGCCCCGTGCACGCTCCAGTCCCGGCGGTGAGGCATGGGGACCTTCGGTGGCCAGTTCGAGGACTTCCATGCGGGTGAGCCCGTCGATCTGAGCCTTCCCTTTTCTGTTCGCCGTGGGAGAATGGCTCAGTTCAAGCTGCCGTGCTCAAAGCTTGGTTCTTTTAAGAGTCCTCTTTCACGCACCATTCGTGTGTGTATGTTTGCTGAAACCTCAAACTGGGGAGATTCAGTTCTTGTTGAGCTCCTGGTCAGGCCCAGTGTTTGGGGCGTTGAGGTTTCTTGCTGCCTATTTTGGCAGTGCAAAACGACGCACCTGTTTCTCTTTAGCACCCGGCTTTGCTTAATTTTTGTCCGGATACCGTCGTTTTCTTACTGTATCAAATTGAATTTGGGAGCTCAAGGTTTCGATTTTGACACATCGTACCCATTTCTCACGCTTTGTTTGTCTCGGCGATGCAAACATTTCCAGACGACCGGCGTGCGGAGGTGATAGATTGGCTCGGCGGGCTGCTGCCGGAGTTCGATTTGCCGCTGGATTCTTCAGACGAGGAGCTGCGGGAGTACCTTATTGACGGAACGGCGCTGTGCTACACTGCGGACAAGCTCATGCCTGGTGTTCTGGAGGTGGCTAATCGATCTCAGAGATGGTGGATGCTTTCTGTCTGTTCCCCTTGCTGTGCTGATATAGCTTCTTCGTCTGTAGGGGGTTTGGGGTGGTTATGCATCAGACCATCGGTCAAATGTGAAGAAGTTCCTCTCTGTTATCGCGGAGATGGGGCTGCCAGGATTCAGCGTCAAGGATCTTGAGGAGGTAAGCTTGCTCCTGTCATGTGAAGCTGTTATATACTGGAATTATTATGATGCTATTATGTGTTCCAACTGAATGCTGCTCTTTCTCCTGTCAAGCTGCAGGCTAATATGTTAGGGCAGTTCGTATTTACTGCTTACTTACTTGGACCTTTTTGGCATTAAGGATTCTAATCTTGTAGACACAGAGTAGCAGTTGTGTGGTTACGATTTATATATGGCATGGGACATACCATTAACTTTGCCCTTGTTATTAGTAAGGCTGGAAGGGGTTTATTGATGTGGAACCAGAGTGGTCTTACTTAGATGTTCATATGCTGCTGTAGAATTCTGTCGAACAATGGAAGCAAGTTCATTGAAAGTATTGACTAAATGTGCCTCATTCCTTAGATGCTTACTCGTAACACTTATGGTTATGGATCTGTTCAGATGTTCTTAAGAGGCAGATACAATAAAGCTAGATACCTTCAGATCACTTTTGAGCTGCCAAATGAATTTGTAGTTCTGTGTTTCTGTCCATATCCTTTTATGTTCTCATATTTCCTAATTAACTCCTGTCGGTTCTATGATTACAGGGATCAATGTCGTCTATAGTAGAGTGTCTCTTGGCTCTAAGAGATAATGTGTCAGCAGGATTGGGTGAAAATATGTCTAACTATCCTGCTAAGACTCCTGCAAGGCCTGTGGCTCCAGTTTCCACACCAGGAAGGAGATCTCCTGGGGAGGATAGAAGAAGGGGTCTTTGGGACGCCAAATCCCCACAAAGAAGTCCACTTCTTTCAGGTGTGCCCGTCTTCTCGATTCTCTTGCATGAAGTGCCATATCTCGGGACCATCAAACACTGTAATTACTTTCTATTTGAAAGTTCAAACAAGAATACTCAGTATTTGGCTGCATAGCACTGATGATTAGCATTGGCTAGATGTAGCACATCCTGTGAATTGTAGAGTTCTACAAATTGCCACAGTGACAAAAATTTATATGACCCAGCATTGTTACTTCAGCGCGGCTTTTGTATATTGGTAACGTTGATTACGAGTGTGTTAATCAATTATTATGTTTCCCATCCAGCATTGTTAGTTCAGCAAGTAACATTTATAACTTCCAGGTTCTGTTGCTTATCCCCTCCAATTTTGACTTAGGGTGTTAATCAATGATTATGTTTTCCATCCTTTGCAGGACAGAAGGCCAATGAGGTTTTCCAATTTAAGCGCGGACAATACACAGATCTTCCTGCTGCTAAGATTTCAGAGATGATCCAGTCAAACAGTTTAGATGTAACATCTTTAGTGTCACATTCCATACCAACTTAATACTTATTCGTCTCACCCTTTTCCTAATGATAGCCATCTTTTTTTCAGAATGCCCCTACTCAATCACTTCTTAGAGTTGTTAACGGCATTCTGGATGAAAGTATTGAGAGAAAAAGAGGAGAAATACCACATGTATGCCTACTTGCCTAGTTCTGGTGACTTTGAATAAATGAATTTTATGGAACACTGATGTTTATTTCTTTTATCCTTCGTTATTGATGACTAACTTTTTCCTACTTGTCTCAGCGAGTTGTTTATTTACTAAGGAACGTTGTTCAAGAGATTGAGCACCGCATTTCTATTCAAGCAGAACACATTAGAAATGTAAGGATACAGTTTGTTTCGAAATTGCCCCTTTTCCATGTGAATTGAATTCCTTAATCAGATGGTAACTTATTTTTCAGCAAAATAGCATCATCAAAACACGCGAGGATAAGTACCGTTCAAAAATTAAAGCACTCGAGACATTAGTAAATGGAACAAATGAAGAAAACGAGGTAAGCCTGAAATTATCGATGGTTAGAAAATGTCTACAAGGCGCTGTAATACTGACAACACATGCTTATCTTTTCAGATGGCAATAAACCGTCTTGAGCTAGTTAAGGTATTCAATAAATCCTCATATATTTCTATTAGTCTCATGTGTTTTTCCATGTATTTTACTTGCTTTTACAACAACAACAACAACAACAAAGCCTAGCAGTCCCAAACTAGTTGGGGTAGGCTAGAGTTGAAACCCATAAGATATCGAAACCAAGTCATGGTTCTGGCACATGGATAGCTAACTTCAACGCACTCCTATCCCTGTCCAATGCATTTTCTTGCTTTGCTATCTAGAAAACTTTTATTTTTTAGAAATGCTGGAAACTCTATTTTGGACTATATGAATTTGAGGTTACATATTAGTTATGTACTGTATGCATATGCAGTGTCAACTAATTGTGATAAAAATAGTACACATGTGTTTTTCTTATAGGTAGAGAAGTCAAAAATTGATGAGAGAAGAAAGATAGGCGAGCAAGACATGGTCCGGCTGATGCGTGAAAAGGAAAATGCAGAGAATACAGTTACTAACCTTCAGCAGGAAATTCAAGTCATGAGTAGGATGTTCGAAGAATACAGGGAGCAGATGGAGGAAAAAACAAGCCAAATGGAGGAACACTTGACTCTAAGAGCTAAGGAGGCAGAGTTTCTTCTTATGCAATCGAAAAAGAGAGTTGAAGAAGTTGAAACTGCTTCTGAACTACAATCGCAACTCTGGAGCAAGAAGGCAAATACTTTTCGAAGTTTTATGGATAACCAAAAACTGTCTATTAAGGTTAGTGTAGTGTATCTTTGTGTTATTAAGTTCTTTCAGATTTTAGTTTATAGTTTTCTGACTATTCAACTCTTTCAGGATATAAGGATATCGTCTCAGTCAATTAAGCAGGAAATGTTTGCCCTTCAAATGAAATGGAGGGATGAAATATCTAACATCGGTATGTAGACTATTGCTCATGACGTGTGTATTTGCATTGTCCTTATCCACAAATCGTGTTTTGTTACTTCACTATTTTGGTTTGCTAGACCTAAAAGGTACGTTCATAATTGTGTAGGACTTGACCTAAAAGGTTTGGTAGATGCTGCTGAAAATTACCATGGCGTTCTTGCTGAAAATCAGAAGTTATTTAATGAAGTGCAAGAACTAAAAGGTAATTCTTGCGCTGTTTACTGTTGGAGCACACTTTGCGACTGTAACTAATTTGTTAATATATTGCTTCTTATCAGGTAATATAAGAGTATACTGTCGTGTCAGACCATTTCTTCCTGGTCAAGACGGGAAATCAACCGCAGTTGATTATATTGGTGAGAATGGTGAAATTCTCATTTCAAACCCCTCCAAGCAAGGAAAGGATGGCTATCGGATGTTCAAGTTTAACAAGATCTTTAATACACATGTTTCTCAAGGTATAACTAAGTAATTGATCGAAAAACAACTAATTTGGTGTATATTTGAATATTGATCATTAACGAGTTATGTAATACCTTACAGCTGAAGTTTTCTCCGATATCCAGCCTTTGATTAGATCTGTTCTTGATGGATTCAATGTGTGCATTTTTGCATACGGCCAAACTGGATCTGGCAAAACATACACAATGGTATTACCTAATCTTTGACTTGTTCAGGAAAACAAACTTGATTAATATACTTTCTTGGGGATATTGCTAATTAGGAAATAATGTGCTTTGTATGGGTTAGAGCACATGATTTAATAGTCACACCTTTGCATTTCAATTGAACCCCAAACAAAATAAATCACATATGTGCAACAGTAATTTTGTGAGTGAAGACAGGACGAAATGTGCATTGTACAAAAGAGACCATATGCACAGCTTATTTCTCAAACAGTAAAGTTGCACTCTTGTCCTTTTTGTATACTTCATATGTTAATGTTAGTATATTTTTTAGCAAACTTTTGCAGATGTACATGTTTTGTGTACCCACCACCAATACAAGTGAAGGAACAATATTCATTACTAACTGTATGTGTTGCCATCTTTTGTTTTAGAGCGGCCCCGGCAAATCAAAAGAAGATTGGGGTGTTAACTATCGAGCTTTAAATGACTTGTTTGATATCTCGTTAAAAAGGAGAAACACTTTCTCATATGAGGTGGAAGTGCAAATGGTTGAGATATACAATGAACAAGTCCGGGATCTTCTATCAAATGATATTGCACAAAAGAGATATCCTTTATTAAACATCTATTTTCTTTCTGTTATCATGTCTTTCTTTGTTCTGCTATTCGTATAACATGTTATTCTTGACATAAAGAAACACTCGGTATTTGGAGTACTTCTCAACCTAATGGACTTGTCGTACCCGATGCGAGTTTAATTCCTGTCAAATCAACATCGGATGTATTAGACTTAATGGAAATTGGACAAGCAAATAGAGCAGTTGGATCAACAGCGCTGAATGAAAGGAGTAGTAGGTCCCATAGGTATGTAGATTTGACTACTAAGTGAAGTTATCCCATAAAAATCTTGTGAGAGGACAAGCAAATAGAGCAGTTCTAAAAGCTTTGTTTGCATGCAGCATTTTAACCGTGCATGTGAGAGGTCTGGACGTGAAGAATGGATCTACTTCTCGAGGATGTCTACATCTGATTGATCTTGCTGGGAGTGAGAGAGTAGAGCGATCTGAAGCAACCGGAGATAGATTAAAGGAAGCACAACATATTAACAAATCTCTTTCTGCTCTTGGAGATGTCATCTTTGCTTTGGCCCAGAAGAATGCTCATGTGCCCTACAGAAACAGCAAACTGACTCAAGTTCTTCAGAGCTCTTTAGGTAAACATAAGGTTGCCAGTAATTGTGTATGTGGACAAACTTTCTTGTTTTTACAAAATTTACCTTTTCATGTAGGTGGGCAAGCAAAGACGCTAATGTTTGTTCAGATAAACCCTGATGTGGAATCATGTTCAGAAACCATAAGTACTTTGAAATTTGCTGAAAGAGTTTCTGGGGTTGAGTTAGGTGCTGCAAGGAGCAACAAAGAGGGCAAGGATATAAAAGATCTGCTAGAACAGGTTTTTTTTGCCCTCCATCTCTGATGAACTTCAAATTACTTGTTTTGATTTGAACTGTAAACATTGGTGAGCAAGCTTTATGTAGAGTTCATATGGCCAGTTTATATGCTATTTTCCTTGTTGTATCTCCTCAAGTAAAACCCTTGTCTGCAGGGAAACTCAAGTTAACTATTGAATGGAAAACTAAAAAAGAAGATACATTGTCTAGCTAACTGGAGTAAATACATTTATATATCTTAGCCTGTTGTTTATTAATATTGTCTGCTGATGCTTTGCGGTATACTCTTATCATATAGTTTCCACTTTCAGTCATGAATATTCTTTCTATATCGGTTTCTCAAGTGTCATCCTCATTGTATCCAGGTTGCGTCTTTGAAAGACACAATATCGCGAAAGGATATGGAAATCGAACAGCTTCAAGTCAACAAAGTCAAATCTCCCAGTTCATTAACAGATAAAAGTGGCAGTAGCTTGCTAAAACAGTCCTCTACGGCAAGCCAACAGAACCAACTAATATCAGGTAAAAGACCGCTGAAGTCTCAAAACTATACAGCGGTCAACAGAGGCAAGAAATAACCTTTGCTTCCCACTCACCAATATGTATATGCAGGGTCCATTGGATCAGGTGAAACTGAATACGAAGATAATGCATCCGACGATGGTTGCTCGGTAGGTGAAACCGAGTATTCTGTCGGCAGCGCTTCAGAGTCAGCAGCAGATCGAATGTACGTGCCCATTCTGCTTTCTTTTCTATTATCTCTCGTATGAAACCATCATGCACCACACCAGCGCCGGAATTTATTTTACTTCCCCGCAAAAGATGACTTAAAACACCGCACTCTGAACTCAGAAGGGTTTCCCATCAGTTCTGTTGGCCTCACGTCACAGAAAACGCCTCTCAGCCGGATGTGTAACAACATTCTCTACAATTACAGGCAGAAGGGTCCATCAAGACTGACCAGATTTTTCCTGACGAAGAATGGGCAGCCAGCGGCTTCCAGACCAAAACCAAAGGAACCTGTCCCAAAGTCAACGACCATAGGTACGCAGCCGCAAGCAACCTGGCATTTCTATCATATGCTAGGCCACTGGTGCCTGGTATTTACCTGAACATTCTTTCGCGAATGCTCTCGGCTCTCTGACAGTATGCAAATTCAGTGAATGGCATGCCTGAGCATGGCATTGCCCAACCAGAAATTACTGTACTGACTGAAGCTACTGTATTTGTAAACCAGGTCGCCGGAACTCGATAGCCAGCCAGGTCCCGACCGCGGCATCTTCGATCAAGCCCCCCAAGAAACGGGTGGTCCAGTAGACGATGACGATGATGGGACAGCTGCAATGGTGTCTTTGCATCTGTCACGAGACTTGGAATGTTGTTGCCCTGTAAACCTGTAGCACGAGGCGCGGGTTAGGATTGTTGTACCTTATGTATCGATTTCGCTGGGCAGGCAGCCATGTACCTGTAACACAACTCCGAATGATCTGAACTAAGGATGATGAGCAGCCGAGCTACGCTTGCTGGCCGCTGTGATGAGATATGATGAGTACGTGGGTTTATTGGCCTCCTGTTTGTAAAACCTGCTGCATCTGCATGCATCCTGATGCAAAATGTGCCGGCCTGCTGCCGCTTTTGCCACCGGAGACCGGTTGTGCAGGCTGCGCTGTCCCTGGCACTGGCTATGGTAATTGATGTAGCACAAAGGAGAAGGACATGTATACCTTCAGAATACTCATATTTTCAAAATTGGAATACTTAATCCAATGCAAAATTATGCTTCACGACTCTACTCATAATCCAATTTTTATTTTGGATGCAATTTAAATTAGTCTTTGGATACAAATCGCCAGAATGTATATTCTTCCTGCATATGCTGTTGAGCGGAAAAGGATTTAATCCTTTATAAGAACTAAAGTTTTCATCAGAATATAAAAATTAAAAACTTAAGGATGCCTTAAGTATATCATTTCAAATTCAGTTATTAAAGCCGCCACATGTTTTCATTTTGTGGGATGGTTTTCCAGAATCTATAGCATCGAAATGCTGATCGCCAGTAGGCGAAAAAAAGTTGCTTTGCGGTGAGCGTGGATCGAACACGCGACCTTCAGATCTTCAGTCTGACGCTCTCCCAACTGAGCTATCCCCGCTGTTGACGCTTCTGTTCAAACAAGGTTATTTAACAATACAACACTTCATGAACTGAGTTGCCAACATCGTTGATTTTTGCTTAATAAAAAGAACGAAAGAAATACCACGAACCAAATAATGCTGTAACGACTAAAGTTGGTTGGAACGAAACACTTCAACCCATTGTTATATGCAAGCTGCTCGTGCGTACTCAACCACTGGCATTGATAGGCTAAATTTCATGTTTTGACCCTTTTTTGAAACCTATTCGAGATTTGACCCTAATTTAAATTTTTTTTGAGATCTGACCCTTTTGCTACCGCCAGGGATCATGACGGTAGGGTATAACAGCCTACCGTCAAGGTCTCTGGCGGTAGGGTTGCATGCCTACCATCAAAAACCTTTTAAGTATTGAACACTGTGCGTGCTCATGTCTACCGCCAAGCACCTTGGCGGTAGGGTTGTGCGGACTATCACCAGCCCAGTTGGCGGTAGCGATGTTTCCTACCGCCAAAGTCCCTGGCGGTAGGCTGTTAGACCCTACCGCCATGGACTCTGGCGATAGCAAAAGGGTCAGATCTCGAATTTTTTTTAAACTAGGGTCAAATCTTGAATAGGTTTCAGAAAAATGTCAAAACACGAAAATTTGCCGCACTGATACAACACAGCAAAAGCTTGCGAATAAAGAACTTGACTGAAACGTCGCAGACAACAGGACGCTGAGCAGGCCTTCATTTAAAGCAGTTCAATTGTTCAAAGAGAGCAAAGCACTTTGTCGTCCGAGGAACATCTTTAACAGAACGCGGAAGGATATTTAGACAGCACAGACTGTTCCCTAGTATGGCTCATCTGACACAATGATGCAGCATCATTGCACCATCTTCTCTTTCGAGCTGGCAATCTGCCACAGAGAAAAGGAAGCTTCACACTCTGTCCCTACAACAAAGCCAGGACGGAAGAGCTCGAGCTGGGCACTTGTACAAATATGGCGCAATGTATTTCTCCATGGCATTGCCAATCCAAGAAGCATATATACATTGATTGACCACCTGGTCACTGCATCCGTCGCTACTGGAGTACCTATCTTGAGCTGCCTAGAGGGCTCCGGGTGCGATGGCTGCTGCATCCTTCGTTACCTACCTCGAGACGCCTAGAGAGTTCCGGCTGCTGGGGTTCCGGGCGCCGCCGCCGTCTCCGGTCACCGGCGTTGTGACAAACGGTGGCTCTGGATCACCTGAGTACGGTGAGTGCCCCGACGGCAACGAAGATGACGAGGTCGGCAGGTTCCTGCGTCGCTCCGCCAAGGTCCCGGTGCTGCGGCTGCCGGAGAGGGCCATCCCGCGGAAGAAGAAGAAGAGTGATAAGGCGGCGTGGGTTCCCCCAGTCATCGACATGCGCCTGCTGGACACGCCGGATGGCAGTGGTCCGGTGGTGGAGGCTCTGAGGTCGGCGGCCGTCGCGTTTGGCTGCTTCCAGGTGGTTGGCCATGGGGTCAATTTGTGCCTGGTCTCTGCTGCGGCGGGGAGGGCGAGTTCGCCTACGCCGGAGGAGGCCGGTGGAGAAGATGGTGAGGAGCTGTGGTGGTCACCGAGCGAAGGAGACCAGTTGAGGTGCGAACTTGCCCATTTCGTCGGAAGGCAACTAATCAAAGGACTCTATATGATGCTAACCCCTGGTTTTGCCGTGTCCAGGAACGGGGCAGCCGATCTGTTCACCCAGCTGGAGCAAACCGCAGCCAAACTGGTGGATGCCTTGCAGCGGGACAGCGTTGGCGCCACCATGGTCAGAGCTGACAGGAACGGCTCGCAACTCTGCATCCGCACGCACCACGGCCGGCAGTGCGATATCGGCCCTATCACTATCAGCCAGGACGACATCCTGAGGATGCTGATCAAGAGCTCGCGCTGCCCGCGTGCTCTCGCTCTCCACCTCTGCCCCGGCGCCTCCACGTTCCACGTCTTCTCCCGGCAGCGGGGATGGTCCAGGTTCCGCCCCCTCGGTGGCGCCGCCGTGGTCACCGTCGGAGACCAGCTTCAGGTGACGCACCAGTCTCTTGAGCGTGACCCTTTTTTCAGACGAAATCTGGCCGATCTTGCAAATGCACGCTGCATCATCATCACAATGCAGGCATGGAGCAGTGGACTCTACAAGAGCGTGGCCGGGAAACCGGCTTACAGCGACAGCGATCTCCGAGCAGAACGCGGCTGCGACGTCGTCTCGGCGGAGTACCTCCACACCTGCTCTTCGGCTAGCATGGAGAGCGAGCCCCTGGACGCGGATGCCGGGAAGACCATTCAGTTGAATGTGCAGATCATTGTAGCAGCTTGCCTTGTGCTCCTTTACTACTTTCTCCTGTCATGCTTGTATACGATTTGGTCTTGAGAAGCTGCAGCAGGACTTGTTGCCCTGAAAATGCAGCTCGGTTTTTATTTCAAGTTCAGCTCGGCTTTTGGAAATGGAATTGGTGTGTCAGTTTTGGCGAGAATATTACTCCCTCTATAAACTAATATAAGAGCGTTTAGATTACTACTTTAGTATTCTAAACGCTCTTATATTAGTTTACGGAGGGAGTATTTAGCACGGGACCAAAAGGATAGGGTAGGAAGCAAGAACCTCTTTGGGGCTCTCACACGACCACACGACCAGACAGAAGCACGAAACATTTAAGTCAGGTGTTTAAACATCTAAGTATCACCTTACACTACAGTCAAGAGTCGTCTGCTACACAAAGATTAACACGACTACAAAACATTTACTACTGTACACTATGTTCTATAATTAACAGCGACAAGCAGAAACATCTTCACAAGAACACGCTAGGCCGCATTCAGAACTTTGCCCACAAACACGAAACTACCACTGAGCTGGATCAAAAAGATGAGGCAAACCCGCACTTCAGCCCTCATGGCAAAAGATTTCTACGATACGGTACGCCCATAACATACTGAAGCAAGGTAGAGATTCTTGGACCATTTCTCCTGCAATGACACAAAAGGGCACAATTTGTCACAACAATTTCACAAGATAAGAATTACAGACGTTATCAGTAAGTAGTGCAAGTGTGGACCTTCACATGCTGACTGGGGAAAGCAGATGTTCTCAGCGTCTCTTGGGTTTCATCGGTAGGCTTCCTTCTTGGTACACTTAAGATCAATGCAGTCTGATCCCAAGTCGCAGCAACTGCTGTTATCCGGTAACCACAGTCCCACCTCTTATGGACTCCCTCACTAGGGTACAAGAAGTCCAGCTCAACAACCTGGAAAATAAATGCATGACAAACAAGGAATGCAAAATAAATAAATAAAATGAACTTAGCTTGGCAGTGTCCAAGTAAAGACAAACACAACCGGTGCAAATGGTGATTACCTGTTCGGAAAACCCTGCATTGCGAGACATAACAATCGCCCACTTATTCCCCGCAGTTGCCATGGAAGTCACATAGAAACCATCACGCCATTTCTTGTTTATCCACTTAAAGGGAAAGGTATCACTTACTTTGTAGGACTGCTGAGTATACAGTGTTCCTGGATAGAAGAGCCGGATAGTCAAAATGATATTTCTATTGTATAAGATAGAAAGGGCCTTAAACTGCCAGCTTGTTACCTTTGGACATCACTACCAGGGAACTCCCATTGTTTGCTCCAGCAAGTGCAGTTATATAGTAGTTCCTATCCCATTGGTCCATTATCCATTCCTTCAAATAACCAGAAATCACGACATATAAATAGGTAATGTTGAAAAATATTATATATGTAATCTTGCCTCGAAAGGTTAAGGGGTTATTTTGCCATGAAAGAAACAGACTGCAGTTACTAACTTTGTGAAGAAAATGTGGTGAAAGTTCATAAACTTGAGAAGAGAACCCAGTGCCAGCATCCATGATTAGTGCCCACAGATTTGCACAAGATGATATGCAACTAATAAACAGTCCATCTTCATTCCCTTTGTCAATGTGTTGTACAAGCCTTGAATCTGCAACATTGTAGTGATACCTGCAACATCCAGAACAGTTATGTTGACAGTGTTATACGTACAGTTGCTCAACAAAAAGAAAAAGGTGCACCATGCTGTTAACCAGAGTCAAAATCTTCGGCCTTATAAGAGATGGTACCTTTGTTTCATAGGCCGCCTTGCATTATAAACACTTATCCACTGTGTTGCAGGCATTCCCATCCTGATCTTCTTCTTTGGTTGCTCATCTGTCTCTCCTTCCAACGATATGCGCCCTCTCTTTTGGCCAACTTGGTGTATAAGCTATATAGAAGTTGCAAGAGAGATTAGAAGAACTGAAGCAATGTTTTCAAATAGCAAACTACAAAATAAGACTACCTTCTGAGCACCATCTGTGTTAATTGGCCTGATATCTGGATTTGGGCCCACTATACTATCAAAAAGGGAGATACACTTGGCATAGTTGGGTTCTTCATCAAACTTCAAGTTGACCACATATTCTACAAACTCCTTAAAGGGCTGAGGGCAGAAGCTACAGAGAGATTCTGGAGAGGTGCACATTTTCTTTTTGCAAACAAGAAAACCCTTGTTTTCACCCTGCAGGCAAAAACAATTACCAGTTTACATGTAGACATCACTAGAATCAACATAACTGGAAAGGTGAGTCCCACAAATTACCTGGTAGCCTTGCCAAGGTAGACGTCCCCGTAGAAGAAAGACTAGTGTATAGGCCAGAGATTCTAAATCATCCCTCCTGCTGCCTATCCTCCCCAGATGTGCATGAACACTAGCATAACGAACTGTTCCCCTGAAACAACAGCCATGATAAAACAATAAGACAACCAGACCAGTATAGACGTATGAATGATCTAGCTATGTGTGCAAGCAAGCCTAAGATGCACAGAGGCATGGCAGGTCTACTGATTACTATTACATGAAGTTAAATTTGACATCTCAATGATTTGACAAAAAACGGACTGTATTTCCTAGTCAGAGCGGGCAGCTATCAACATACTCCCTCCTTTCAGGTATGTGTCACACACACACACCCAATTAGCTGCACGAGAGCACGCGCAACACCTACATGGCAAGTAAGAGCATGGCTAATAGAAAAGCCTGCTGCTGGCTCTATGATTGTGCCATGTCACTTAAAGCCTTCACACAAGTAGACTCATATAATAGGATGGATGTACATTAGCTATTAGATTGCCTATAGCACTGCATCACATGATTGGGAGGGAGGAAGAACCGCTAGCCAAAAGCTCTCACACCAGCTGCATGTGGTGCCTTTTTTCTCGTTTCCTGTGCTGCAGCCCGCTGTAGAACTAGCGCCCGCTTCGTTCTCTCTCTTCCCTTCTCACTCCACAATCCACACAGGATTTTGCTGACATGGAGCATGTAGTCTGCTGACTAGAACCTATTATACTTGCTCTAAATAACCACGGCTCCGCAAATAATTGGCTCACTCATTTACCATTGGCTGCATGCCTGCATGGTGTACAAGCAACAGCTTGCATGCAGCATTTAGTTAGTTCTCTCATGGGAGAGGTAATCTACCGGCCTAACAAATACAAAAGATCTAAAAAATCTGAGCAGCCTAAAGATACCCGAACAGAAGGCGTGTCAGTCAGGATCTGTTGAATGATACCAACTCAAATCTGGTATATTTGGCGATGTTAAGAAGAACATAAAAGCTAGTGGTTTCGCAAGATATCGGAACAGAAAATGAGGAAAAAGTACAAACGGAAAGTACAAAAATGGCTGGCCAGTAACCGAAAAAAAGGACGGCTTTTGGTGTAACAGCTGGTTGATGGATTTCTCGAAAAACAGGACACAGAGCGCATAGAGGCAATACGGCAGAATATTCAACATTCAGAAAGTGTTAGCCACAATGCAAATGATGCAGGCCAGTTATCATAAAGGAGTCATCTAGTCACCTGAAAATATCAGGTCGCTGATCATACTCAACATGATGGCCTGTCGATCTATCCTTCCACTTGGTGGCTGTCATTAATGAAAAAACACCCAATTAATTCAGACTCCTAAATGTATCTCTAACCTAAAGAAGAGCTGAATACACAGGATTGTCGCGATGTTGGTAACTTGAGGAGCAAGTAAAATTAATTACCTAAGCCAAGGTCGACAAGAAACAGTTTTTTCTCTTCAGGAGTTCCAGGAGGTCCTAGCAAGAAATTCTCGGGTTTCACATCCCCGTGGACATATCTGCAATTGTTTACAAATATATGAGACGAAGGGGAAGGGTCGATGACTAAGAGTTAGGGATGCCAACTCACCCTTTTGAGTGCACTTTCTCAAGTATGGAGATAGCTTCGATAGCAATGCAAGCAACCATCTCAACTGACATTCTGCGAAATAAATAGTAATACTAATGGTCAGGTAAGAGCCTAAACGACTATGGAAATTTAGGGTTAATCTGATAACTCACGTGTGGGAATTATTACTACATGCATCCCACAGACTGAGACCTAGCATATCCATAACCTGCATTTTTAAGCAATTTGAGAAAAAACTAGAAATGAGCAAAATGAAATAAGCTTATGTTAGTCCAAAGCAAGTGCCATTACCATAATGAAGTAATCCCCTTGGCGGCCTTTGTAGTGGACTCGAGGAACCCCATGAATGCCACCGAGGATACTATACATGTTGTAGGCATGAAAATTAGTCAGCAGCACTCAGCAGCAATATCTGAGAATTACAGGAAAGCATTTATTTTACTAGTACCCAAAAGTCACAAGGTCATGAATCCACTTACTCATAAACCTGCCACTCATAAGGAGGCCCATGGTTACATCCTTTGCTGTTCTTATGCTCAAACTTTAACGCCACCTATCACACAAAAGCAGAAATCTTATTTGCCACTGCCAATATTATCTCCACTGTTACACAGGTCAGAAGCCAACTATTCCAGCTTTTTTAGCAGGTTGGTGGTCAGATCATCAATTACCTCAACTGCGCCTGGAGCATTAGCTGAAATGCGGCGGCCAACGTATACTTGGCCAAATCCTCCTTTCCCAAGCTTCCTTTCAACTTTATACCTAGGTGAACTGGCCACCTGGACCTGTATAGAACGACCAGACACAGATTAAACGAGAAAAAAAGGATTATCTGGAACAGTTAGAGGCAAAATGCAAGCTAGGGCAAGCAAGCTAACGCATTTGCGGGTAGAATAAACAGCACAGAACAGGACCATGCGAGCTAAAACACATATATCAACAATCTATGGAGTAACCTCGGGATAGTTTAAACGTTCGCAACCAATAACCTGCTTATAGCCTTATAAAATTCCATAAAAAAAACACATTAACAAAGTGAACCTCAGGGTAGCAAGTATGGGTGGATCGAAACATAGTAGGAACAGCTCACCGTCTCGGGGATTGGAGAGGCATCCTCGCCGGCCTGTTTGTCGGCGCTGTCCTGGTCATCCATCGGCTCCTCACCGGCGCGTTCCCCTGAGACCTCCGCGGGCGCGATCTCCTCCGCCGCCGCCCTCTCTTCCTCCGGTACCGCGGCCTCACGGACGCCTCCCGCCTTCTGCCTTCTCGCCGCCCTGCGCCTCCTCGTCGCCGGTGGCACAACCGGTGCCTCCGCCGCCGCCGCCGCCGCCGGATTCTCCTGCGCCTCACGGGCCCTCCGAGCCGCACTACGCAGCACAGGCATCGTCAGCGATTGAGCCCCATGGCCCGCGCCCCGCCGCTGTCGATCCCTCAGATTCCGCCGGCAAACAGCAGTAACGGCGCCGATCTCGAAGGGGAGGGGGCGGTGCGGCAAGGTTCCGGTGGCGGCGTGCGGTGGCGAGTGCGGGGAGCGGGACGGGAGCGGTGGTGCCGGCGCAGATTTGAGGGAAGGAAATGGGAGCGAGGGCCGAGGGTGGAGGGCTGGAGGCGGTGGTGCTGATGTATACAAATCGGCTAGACGCGGAGTGTGTTCGCTGCGAGAGGAAGGAAGCGAAGGAAAGGATTAGCACAGCACCGCGTGTACCTCCGCCCAAACATTACAAACTTGCAGCACGGGACGGCGTAATGAGGTCTAGATTTTTGCTTCCAGGACCTCACAAGCTACACACAGACTTGGAATGATCATCTAAAAAAAGACCTATAAAATCGACCTATACCTCTTTACTATCCAAAATTCCTTTTCTGTGCAGCTGCCAACTTTTGTCCGACTACGTCCAACCCTCCCGCCATCCGTTTATGTTTTGTTCTTACGTCGTCTTTCGACGCCGCACAAAGTATCAGCGAAAAATTCGGCCGGGCTAATCCCACATGCGCACATCTTATAATTCCCGCCCTTCTCCCCTCCCTCCTTCTGGATCGCCGTCGGAGCGCGCCGCCCCTAACTCCCACCTCTTCACGATTGTCGTGTGCTAACCCTAACCCTATCCATGGGCACGCCGCCGCCTTCAATCTCTAGGGCGAAGTCATCTCAGGATGACTATGGGTATTAGGGATGCACAACGTTGCACTGAATCACTCTCAAGGGAGGTAGGCATGATGGTGCTTATGCCCATGGGGAATGGGACGGGCGACCGGTTGGAGGAGGCGATGGGCGTCAAAGCATGATAACGACCTACCGGGAGGCCTTGGGGCTCCAGATCAGGGTCGGCAGTGCAATTACATGTTGCTAGTAGCGCAACAATGGTGTAAATTCATTGCCTCCACTGACCATAGTCGGCGAGGCATGGCCACGTGATGGGCATGTGGGCGCTGCTCAACCTGGCGCCTAGGTGGGAAGGATTCCACTTAAACTGGTGCAGATGCCCAAATGGGCTAGCCTGCTATTGAAAAATGGGGCACTCAACGTACTGTCCATTGTGTTGAGAAGATGGAGTTTCACTAACCTACTGGGTCACGTTGATAGGTAAGTAGGTGATCTGAGTTTTCATTATAAGTTTGTGGTTTGTCTTTGGGACGCGAGATGCAATGTTTACCTAGAGTTATTAATGTTGGTTACGCATGGCGGGTTCCAAATCAATGGGGAGTGACTGGTTATTCGAGCACGGATCTCTGATTATGACGTCGTCCTGAATATATACTGAGATATAACGGAAAAGAGTGCAGGTGAGACAACGTCAGAGAGTGTTGTAGGGAGCTATGTAGGTGAGTCGGGGTGATGACATGGAGCGCTCTAAAGGCCACAACGGAGATTGCTAGGGCTTCTACAACGTAAAGAAATATTTCACCTTACTAGTGAAATTGTTTTGGTATTTGTGTTATCATATTAGCATTCAAAGTTCAACCATATTTTGTTGACTTTGTTGATTTCAATCATATTTATTGTGTGTTGCATAAGTTATGGAATTCTAAAGTTTTTTTAGTGAATATTTATACATATGTCTCTCGCCTAACGTGTTTGCACACATAGGGGGAGAGGAGTTGGTTGCAGGATACTAAATCTTTCTTGGTTGCCAAAGTTCCGTGATTGATCTGCTGGACAATAGCACATTTTTTATAAACGGGAAAGCAATTAATCATTTACCCTTGTATTTCTTAAGATGATTTAGGTACCCTCCTCATGGGTCGGCTTGCGATGCCTATAACTTCACTAAAGTTTACCTCATGTTATCATGTTTAATATTGAATATCTGCTATATCATATGTTGAGCAACACTAAAATTTTCTATGTTGTTGGGTATCTGGTAAGCAAAGTTGGCCTCCTCTACTGACCATAGTTGGCGAGGCATGGCCATGTGGTGGGCATGTGGGCGCTGCTCAACCTGGCGCCTAGGTGGGAAGTATTCCACTTAAACTAGTACAGATGCCCAGAGGGGCTAGCTTGCTATTGAAAATGGGGGCACTCAACGTACTATCCATTGTGTTGAAAAGATGGAGTTTCACTAACCTATTGGGTCACGTTGATAGGTAAGTAGGCGATCTGAGTTTTCATTATAAGTTTTTGGTTTGCCTTTGGGATGCGGGATGCAATGTTTGCCTAGAGTTATTAGTGTTGGTTACGCGGTGGGTTCCAAATCAATGGGGAATGGCTGGTTATTCGATCACGGATCTCTGATTATGACGTCGTCCTGGAGATATACTAAGATACAAAGGAAAAGAGTGCATGTGATGTGAGACAACGCCAGAGAGTTTTGTAGGGAGCTATGTAGGTGAGTCGGGGTGATGACATGAAGCGCTCTAAAGGCCACAATGGAGATTTCTAGGGCTTCTACAACGTAAAGAAATATTTCACCTTACTAGTGAAATTGTTTTCATATTTGTGTTATCATATTAGCATTCAAAGTTCAACCATATTTTGTTGACTTTGTTGATTTCAATCATATTTATTGTGTGTTGCATAAGTTATGGAATTCTAAAGTTTTTGAGGGAAGGGAATGGGAGCGAGGGCCGAGGGCGGAGGCGGTGGTGCTGATGTATACAAATCGGCTAGACGCGGAGTGTGTTTGCTGTGAGAGGAAGGAAGCGAAGGAAAGGATTAGCACAGCACCGCGTGTACCTCCGCCCAAACATTACAAACTTGCAACACGTGACGGCATAATGAGATCTAGATTTTTGCTTCCAGGACCTCACAAGCTACACAGAGACTTGGAATGATCATCTAAAAAAAGACCTACAAAATCGATCTATACCTCTTTACTATCCAAAATTCCTTTTCTGTGCAGCTGCCAACTTTTGTCCGACTACGTCCAACCCTCCCGCCATCCGTTTATGTTTTGTTCTTACATCGTCTTTCGACACTACACGAAGTATCAGCGAAAGATTCGGCCGGGCTAATCCCACATGCGCACATCTTATAATTCCCACCCTTCTCCCCTACCTTCTTCTGTATCGCCGTCGAAGCGCCCCGCCCCTAACTCCCACCTCTTCACGCTTGTCGTGTGCTAACCCTAACCCTATCCATGGGCACGCCGCCACCTTCAATCTCTAGGGCGAAGTCATCTCAGGATGAATATGGGTGTTAGGGATGCACAACGTTGCACTGAATCACTCTCAAGGGAGGTAGGCATGATGGTGCTTATGCCCATGGGGAATGGGACGGGCGACCGGTTGGAGGAGGCGATGGGCGTCAAAGCATGATAACGACCTACCGGGAGGCCTTGGGGCTCCAGATCAGGGTCGACAGTGCAATTACATGTTGCTAGTAGCACAACAATGGTGTAAATTCATTGCCTCCTCCACTGACCATAGTCGGCGAGGCATGGACATGTGATGGGCATGTGGGCGCTGCTCAACCTGGCGCCTAGGTGGAAAAGATTCCACTTAAACTGGTGCAGATGCTTAAGGGGGCTAGCCTGCTATTGAAAAATTGGGGCATTCAACGTACTGTCCATTGTTTTGAGAAGATGGAGTTTCACTAACCTACTGGGTCACGTTCATAGGTAAGTAGGCGATTTGAGTTTTCATTATAAGTTTGTGGTTTGCCTTTGGGACGCGAGATGCAATGTTTACCTAGAGTTATTAATGTTGGTTACGCATGGCGGGTTCCAAATCAATGGGGAGTGGCTGGTTATTCGAGCACGGATCTCTGATTATGACGTCGTCCTGGATATATACTGAGATACAATGGAAAAGAGTGCAGGTGAGACAACGTCAGAGAGTGTTGTAGGGAGCTATGTAGGTGAGTCGGAGTGATGACATGGAGCGCTCTAAAGGCCACAACAGAGATTGCTAGGGCTTCTACAACGTAAAGAAATATTTCACCTTACTAGTGAAATTGTTTTGGTATTTGTGTTATCATATTAGCATTCAAAGTTCAACCGTATTTTGTTGACTTTGTTGATTTCAATCATATTTATTGTGTTTTGCATAAGTTATGGAATTCTAAAGTTTTTTTAGTGAATATTTATGCATATGTCTCTCGCCTAACGTGTTTGCACACATAGGGGGAGAGGAGTTGGTTGCAGGATACTAAATCTTTCTTGGTTGCCAAAGTTCCGTGATTGATCTGCTGGACAATAGCACATTTTTTATAAATGGGAAAGCAATTAATCATTTACCCTTGTATTTCTTAAGATGATTTAGGTACCCACCTCATGGGTCGGTTTGCGATGCATATAACTTCACTAAAGTTTACCTCATGTTATCATGTTTAATGTTGAATATCTGCTATATCATATGTTGAGCAACACTAAAATTTTCTATGTTGTTGGGTATCTGGTAAGCAAAGTTGGCCTCCTCTACTGACCATAGTTGGCAAGGCATGGCCACGTGGTGGGCATGTGGGCGCTGCTCAACCCGGCGCCTAGGTGGGAAGTATTCCACTTAAACTAGTACAGATGCCCAAAGGGGCTAGCTTGCTATTGAAAAATGGGGGCACTCAACGTACTATCCATTGTGTTGAAAAGATGGAGTTTCACTAACCTATTGGGTCACGTTGATAGGTAAGTAGACGATCTGAGTTTTCATTATAAGTTTTTGGTTTGCCTTTGGGACGCGGGATGCAATGTTTGCCTAGAGTTATTAGTGTTGGTTACGCGGTGGGTTACAAATCAATGGGGAATGGCTGGTTATTCGATCACGGATCTCTGATTATGACATCGTCCTGGAGATATACTAAGATACAACGGAAAAGAGTGCATGTGATGTGAGACAACGCCGGAGAGTTTTGTAGGGAGCTATGTAGGTGAGTCGGGGTGATGACATGGAGCGCTCTAAAGGCCACAATGGAGATTTCTAGGGCTTCTACAACGTAAAGAAATATTTCACCTTACTAGTGAAATTGTTTTCGTATTTGTGTTATCATATTAGCATTCAAAGTTCAACCATATTTTGTTGACTTTGTTGATTTCAATCATCGATCATATTTATTGTGTGTTGCATAAGTTATGGAATTCTAAAGTTTTTGAGGGAAGGGAATGGGAGCGAGGGCCGATGGTGGAGGGCTGGAGGCAGTGGTGCTGATGTATACAAATCGGCTAGACGCGGAGTGTGTTCGCTGTGAGAGGAAGGAAGCGAAGGAAAGGATTAGCACAACACCGCGTGTACCTCCACCCAAACATTACAAACTTGCAACACGTGACGGCATAATGAGGTCTAGATTTTTGCTTCCAGGACCTCACAAGCTACACAGAGACTTAGAATGATCATCTAAAAAAAGACCTACAAAATCGATCTATACCTCTTTACTATCCAAAATTCCTTTTCTGTGCAGCTGCCAACTTTTGTCCGACTACGTCCAACCCTCCCGCCATCCGTTTATGTTTTGTTCTTACGACGTCTTTCGACACCGCACGAAGTATCAGCGAAAGGTTCGGCCGGGCTAATCCCACATGCGCACATCTTATAATTCCCGCCCTTCTCCCCTCCCTTCTTCTGGATCGCCGTCGGAGCGCGCCGCCCCTAACTCCCACCTCTTCACGATTGTCGTGTGCTAACCCTAACCCTATCCATGGGCACGCCGCCGCCTTCAATCTCTAGGGCGAAGTCATCTCAGGATGACTATGGGTATTAGGGATGCACAACGTTGCACTGAATCACTCTCAAGGGAGGTAGGCATGATGGTGCTTATGCCCATGGGGGATGGGACGGGCGACCGGTTGGAGGAGGCGATGGGCGTCAAAGCATGATAACGACCTACCGGGAGGCCTTGGGGCTCCAGATCAGTGTCGGCAGTGCAATTACATGTTGCTAGTAGCGCAACAATGGTGTAAATTCATTGCCTCATCCACTAACCATAGTCGGTGAGGCATGGCCACGTGATGGGCATGTGGGCGCTGCTCAACCTGGTGCCTAGGTGGGAAAGATTCCACTTAAACTGGTGCAGATGCTTAAGGGGGCTAGCCTGCTATTGAAAAATTGGGGCACTCAACGTACTGTCCATTGTGTTGAGAAGATGGAGTTTCACTAACCTACTGGGTCACGTTGATAGGTAAGTAGGCGATCTGAGTTTTCATTATAAGTTTGTGGTTTGCCTTTGGGACGCGAGATGCAATGTTTACCTAGAGTTATTAATGTTGGTTACGCATGGCGGGTTCCAAATCAATGGGGAGTGGCTGGTTATTCGAGCACGGATCTCTGATTATGACGTCGTCCTGGATATATACTGAGATACAACGGAAAAGAGTGCAGGTGAGACAACGTCAGAGAGTGTTGTAGGGAGCTATGTAGGTGAGTCGGAGTGATGACATGGAGTGCTCTAAAGGCCACAACGGAGATTGCTAGGGCTTCTACAACGTAAAGAAATATTTCACCTTACTAGTGAAATTGTTTTGGTATTTGTGTTATCATATTAGCATTCAAAGTTCAGCCGTATTTTGTTGACTTTGTTGATTTCAATCATACTTATTTTGTGTTGCATAAGTTATGGAATTCTAAAGATTTTAGTGAATATTTATACATATGTCTCTCGCCTAACGTGTTTGCACACATAGTTAATGCACTACGCCCAAAAGTTTTGGGATTACTATTTGGTTTTCGTTACGTGATTAATGCACCAGTACGGAGGTGGTACAATAGTAGTCTTTGATTGCAATTTTTTGTTGGTAGCTTACAAAGCTGAGCGCTGTGTGAGTATAATAGTAGTCTGATTGATGAGACTTCGGATTTGAGCCATCCACCGAAGGAATAAAACAATACACGATGTATTTATTTACAGAGGGATTAGTACATTTTTTGTGACATGCATTACTAGATATTGCTAGTCAAATACTAAATCCAGATGGATGTGGTAGTACTACTAAATCTAGATGGTGGTGCTAGTACTAGTAGTAGTACTACCAATGTAGTAGCACTGTACTACCCGTTTGTCAAATTATTATGTGCTGCTCGTCGCACTGAAGTGACAAGAACCTGCGCCAGAGATGACACCTGAGTATAGGCATCGTGTTTGGCATAACACACAAGTCAGCCTCACCGCCTGCAGTCACTATCATCATGGCTATAGAGCTAGCCTGCTTACAACTAGCCGTGTTCGACATAATTTCCCGTGCGTAGATGCACGTGCATTGGATGGAACACCAAGATTGGGGGTGGACGGTGCCGACAACGGCAATCGCGCCAGATTTTTCCATGGCCTCCTAGATGTGGTGGGAGGAGATAAGGCTGACTGTGAGAGACAAGGAGTTGTTTGTAAATAGGGAACAAGTGCGGGCATCTTTTTGCAAAACTGGAGAAGTTTGGTTTGTATGCGTCAGATCTAGATCCGATGGCTATTGGTTGAAGATGGCAGGCACAACATCATTGTCGGCGTTCTGGGAACGGGGGTCCCCAGACTTGCCTGCATGCGGCCCACGGCGTGGCTTTGCTAGCAGGCCTGTACGGCCCATCTTCATCAACAAGGAATCAAGACCCTCTCGAGGGGCCTAGCCTCGCGAGGCGGACGACACAAGACCTCCTCAGGAGCAGCCTCATCAGGCCGGCTCGTGAGGGGCGGAGAGTTCAAGGTTGGGCAAACCTCGTGAAGTTTCCGTGACGTGAGCCATGACGATCGAGGCTAGGCGGGCGCCAACGCGCGCATCATCCTTGTTTCCTCTTTAGTGCTAAGGGGGCAAGCGCAGGCGCGGAGTACCGATGCATCAAGCAAAGGTTTCCATATTGGTGCAACGAGACCAAGACCAGAAGGATGGCAAGACGGAGGTCACCATGGAGCCCAGGACGATGTCACCACCAGAACCTTTGGCAGGCGAAGACCACCTTTTGTCAGGATAGCTTGTACCAGTTGTCCCCTTTCAAATTGGCCATTGTTGGCTCCCTTCCCGCTCAATATTTGGGGAGAGGACCAGGGCCTCTATAAATAGGACTAGCCACCACCATAGGCGGTAGGACAATCCAAGGTCACCCCTAGCCACACAAGTGCACCAAGCACAAGAACACCTCAACATGAGGAGGCTGTTCTTCCCCTTGTACTGTTCATCCTCAGCCCAAGAGGCAATCCACCACTGCCACACTGGAGTAGGGTATTACACCACAATGGTGGCCCGAACCAGTATAAATCTCGTGTTCTTTGTGTTGCGAGTTCATCAAGTTAGTTCGTGAGATCTAGGCTAAGTTAGGACGCGGATCGATAGGGGGGAGATCTTCGCGCGCACCCCAGTGTTCGAACCTTAAGGGTTTTGCGGGAACCCGTGATCCGACATTTGGCGCTCTAGGTAGGGGTGCACCGAAGCTTCCCTTTCATCGCTCCGTGTAGCGTCGCTTCATCGTCTCCATGGCGGACGCGCGTCGTGCCTGTGCCGAGTGCCGGGTTGCCCTCGCCACCCGTGTCGCTCAAACGGCCCCTGTCGGCGAGCCACCCCGTCGCTCTCCGCCGCCTGCTGCCAACGCCGCCACCGGCCCGGCGGGGAACAAGCAGCAAACATCCTCGCTGCACCCCTCGGTGCGACAGGACGGCCGCACCGCCACTCCGTCGCTGACTCCCGCTGGTTCGTCGTCTCACGCTCGTTGCGTTCCCACGGACGCATGGGCCGCGCTCCTCATGGCGCGTGAGCTCCTGCGCTACCGCCCGGTCGACAAACTCTATGAGGATTGGTTTGACCGCATCGCCGAGTTTGTCCGCGTTGCAGGGGGCTCCCCTGCGCCGTCCCACTCTCTACCTCGCCCTCCGCCAGCCATGGGCGACGCAGCTCATGAAGCACATCCACCACCTCTTCCCCAAGACGGCACCCTGGCGCCAAGGCATGCGGCTCCGTGGCGCGACCCACCACGTCCGGCGCCCGCGCGTGAGGAAAGAAGCTGTCAAGAAGTCCTTCGACTGCAGGCGAACGCTTTGCCACTCCTCGCTCCGCCGCGCCAGGATCGTTTGTTGTGGCAAGGCCCCGCGCCGCTGGCTGTAGCAGCACGCGGGCGCCAAGGCCAAGCTCCACCTCCAAGGCGGGCCCCGATGACCACGGCCGGCTGCCGCACCTTCACTCCTGAGCTGGGTAGCGTCACCTGGCCAGGCAAGTTCAAGCCAGATCCGCCCCCTCGCTACGACGGCACCCCCGACCCCGCGGAGTTCCTGCAGCTCTACGAGCTGAGCATCGAGGCGGCCAACAGCGACGAGAAAGTCATGGCGACCTGGTTTCCTATGTCTCTCAAGGATGGCCCCCGCTCCTGGCTCCTGAACCTGCCTCCAAGCTCAATTTCCTCCTGGGACGAGATGCGCAATCGCTTCATGCCAACTTCCAGGGCACTCGCAACCCCCCCAAGTCGCGGGTGACCTGCGCCGCATCAAGCAACAACCAGGAGAGACCCTGCAAAAGTACATTCAGCGCTTCAATAGTGCGCGCATCAAAATCTCCAAGGTGACCGACGAGGCCATCATCTCAGCGTTCTCCGACGGTGTCCGCGACATCCAGATGAAGGAGGAGCTCGCCATCCATGAAGAGATGTGCACGACCCTAGAGCTGTTCAACATCGCGACCAAGTGTGCAAGAGCTGAGGAGGGGCGCCTCTCCCTCCTCGAGCTCCCTGCTGTGGACCCATAGGAGAAAAAGACCAAGGCTAAGGACGTGAAGCGCAAGGGAGCAGCCGTGCTCGCGGCGGAGCCAGACACCAAGTGTGGCAAAGACCAGTCCGAGTCATCCAAGGGCAGCCGACTGTTCTGTGCCTTCCACAACCTGCATACCCACAACACCAGCGACTGTCAAGAGCTCAGAGCCATTCGAGAAGGACGCTTCGGTCGACGCCCCGAGCGCCGCGACCGAGGCTATGGCCGAGGAGGAGGACATGGCGGCGGACGCTGGGACGACCGTAGCCCGCGCCAGGAGTGGCACGACCGACCTCGTGACGACCGCTGGCAGGATCAGCCTCGCGAGGGCGCCTGGAGGGACCAACCTCGTGAGGCTCGTCCTCAAGGCAAGGCAGGCCTTCCTCCATTACCACCACCACCCAGAAGGAATGACGACCACCATCAAGACGAGGGGGCTGGGGGCTTCCAGGAGCCACGCGCTGTCGCCTGCATCTTGGGCGGAGCTCAAGCCCCAGCCTCGCAGCGTATCTTCAAACAGTTTGCCCATGAAGTGAATGCAGTCCTCCCCAAGCTCGAGGCCACACGCCCACTCAGATGGTCTAGGTGCCCCATCACGTTCAGTTCGGCAGATTAGCTCAAGTGCGCGGCCACTGCTGGCGTCCTCCCAATGCTCTGTTTGCCAGTCATCAACAACGTACAAGTTACCAAGACCCTCATCGACGGCGGCGCAGGGCTCAATGTCCTGTATGTCGACACGTTCAACAACCTCCAAGTGCCATATGATTAGCTTTAGCCTACCAAGCCTTTCTCAGGAGTGACCGACGGCTCTACTACCCCGATCGTGCAGGTCCACCTCCCCGTTACCTTCGGAGAATGCAACAACTACCGCACTGAACTCATCAACTTCGACGTCGCCTACATCCACCTGCCATACAACGCCATCCTCGGGTATCCAGTGAAGGAAATATGCCCTAGAGGCAATAATAAAGTTATTATTTATTTCCTTAAATCATGATAAGTGTTTATTATTCATGCTAGAATTGTATTAACCGGAAACATAATACATGTATGAATACATAGACAAACAGAGTGTCACTAGTATGCCTCTACTAGACTAGCTCGTTAATCAAAGATGGTTATGTTTCCTAACCATGAACAAAGAGTTGTTATTTGATTAACGAGGTCACATCATTAGTTGAATGATCTGATTGACATGACCCATTATATTAGCTTAGCACCCGATCATTTAGTATGTTGCTATTGCTTTATCCATGAATTATACATGTTCCTATGACTATGAGATTATGCAACTCCCGTTTGCCGGAGGAACACTTTGGGTACTACCAAACGTCACAACGTAACTGGGTGATTATAAAGGAGTACTACAGGTGGCTCCAAAGGTAGATGTTGGGTTGGCGTATTTCGAGATTAGGATTTGTCACTCCGATTGTCGGAGAGGTATCTCTGGGCCCTCTCGGTAATGCACATCACTTAAAGCCTTGCAAGCATTGCAACTAATGAGTTAGTTGCAGGATGATGTATTACGGAACGAGTAAAGAGACTTGCTGGTAACGAGATTGAACTAGGTATTGGATACCGACGATCGAATCTCGGGCAAGTAACATACCGATGACAAAGGGAACAACGTATGTTGTTATGCGGTCTGACCGATAAGGATCTTCGTAGAATATGTGGGAGCCAATATGGGCATCCAGGTCCCGCTATTGGTTATTGACCGGAGATGTGTCTCGGTCATGTCTACATTGTTCTCGAACCGTAGGGTTCGCACGCTTAACGTTACGATGACAGTTATTATGAGTTTATGCATTTTGATGTACCGAAGGTTGTTCGGAGTCCCGGATGTGATCACGGACATGACGAGGAGTCTCAAAATGGTCGAGACGTAAAGATTGATATATTGGAAGCCTATGTTTGGACATCGGAAGTGTTCCGGGTGAAATCGGGATTTTACCGGATTACCGGGAGGGTTACCGGAACCCCCCGGGAGCCAAATGGGCTAACATGGGCCTTAGTGGAAAGGTGAGAAGGCAGCCCACATAGGGCTGCGCCTCCCCCCTCTCCCTAGTCCTATTAGGACTAGGAGAGGGGCCGGCCACCTCTCTCTCCCTCTCCCCTTTAAGGAATCCTATTAGGAATAGGATTGAGGGGGGGAGTCCTACTCCCGGTAGGAGTAGGACTCCTCCTGCGCCTCCCTCCTTGGCCGGCCAGCCTCCCCCCCTTCATCCTTTATATACGGGGGCAGGGGACACCCCAAGACACACAAGTTGATCCTTGAGATCGTTCCTTAGCCGTGTGCGGTGCCCCCTGCCACCAAATTCCACCTCGATCATACCGTTACAGTGCTTAGGCGAAGCCCTGCGTCGGTAGTACATCAAGATCGTCACCACGCCGTCGTGCTGACGGAACTCTTCCTCGACGCTTTGCTGGATCGGAGCCCGAGGATCGTCATCGAGCTGAACGTGTGCTAAGAACTCGGAGGTGCCGGAGTAACGGTGCTTGGATCGGTCGGATCGGGAAGAAGACGTACGACTACTTCCTCTACGTTGTGTCAACGCTTCCGTTGCGATCTACAAGGGTACGTAGATCATACTCTCCCCTCGTTGCTATGCATCACCATGATCTTGCGTGTGCGTAGGAATTTTTTTGAAATTACTACGTTCCCCAACAGTGGCATCCGAGCCTGGTTTTATGGTTTGATGTTATTTGCACGAGTAGAACACAAGTGAGTTGTGGGCGATACAAGTCATACTGCCTACCAGCATGTCATACTTTGATTCGGCGGTATTGTTGGACGAGACGATCCGGACCAACCTTACGCATACTCTTATGCGAGACCGGTTCCCTCAACGTGCTTTGCACATAGATGGCTTGCGGAAGACTGTCTCTCCAACTTTAGTTGAACCGAGTGTGACTACGCCCGGTCCTTGAGAAGGTTAAAACGGAGTCTATTTGACAAACTATCGTTGTGGTTTTGATGCGTAGGTGAGATGAGTTCTTACTTAAGCCCGTAGCAGCCACGTAAAACTTGCAACAACAAAGTAGAGGACGTCTAACTTGTTTTTGCAGGGCATGTTGTGATGTGATATGGTCAAGGCATGATGCTAAATTTTATTGTATGAGATGATCATGTTTTGTAACCGAGTTATCGGCAACTGGCAGGAGCCATATGGTTGTCGCTTTATTGTATGCAATGCAATCGCGATGTAATGCTTTACTTTATTACTAAGCGGTAGTGATAGTCGTGGAAGCATAAGATTGGCGAGACGACAACGATGCTACGATGGAGATCAAGGTGTTGTGCCGGTGACGATGGTGATCATGACGGTGCTTCGGAGATGGAGATCACAAGCACAAGATGATGATGGCCATATCATATCACTTATATTGATTGCATGTGATGTTTATCCTTTTATGCATCTTATCTTGCTTTGATTGACGGTAGCATTATAAGATGATCTCTCACTAAATTATCAAGAAGTGTTCTCCCTGAGTATGCACCGTTGCAAAAGTTCTTCGTGCTGAGACACCACGTGATGATCGGGTGTGATAGGCTCTACGTTCAAATACAACGAGTGCAAAACAGTTGCACACGCGGAATACTTAGGTTATACTTGACGAGCCAAGCATATGCAGATATGGCCTCGGAACACAGAGACCGAAAGGTCGAGCGTGAATCATATAGTAGATATGATCAACATAACGATGTTCACCATTGAAAACTACTCCATATCACGTGATGATCGGGTATGGTTTAGTTGATTTGGATCACGTGATCACTTAGAGGATTAGAGGGATGTCTATCTAAGTGGGAGTTCTTAATTAATTTGATTAACTGAACATAAAACTTATCATGAACTTAGTACCTGATAGTATCTTGCTTGTTTATGTTGATTGTAGATAGATGGCTCGTGCTGTTGTTCCGTTGAATTTTAATGCGTTCCTTGAGAAAGCAAAGTTGAAAGATGATGGTAGCAATTACACGGACTGGGTCCGTAACTTGAGGATTATCCTCATTGCTGCACAGAAGAATTACGTCCTGGAAGCACCGCTGGGTGCCAGGCCTGCTGCTAGAGCAACACCAGAAGTTATGAACGTCTGGCAAAGCAAAGCTGATGACTACTCGATAGTTCAGTGTGCCATGCTTTACGGCTTAGAATCGGGACTTCAACGACGTTTTGAACGTCATGGAGCATATGAGATGTTCCAGGAGTTGAAGTTAATATTTCAAGCAAATGCCCGAATTGAGAGATATGAAGTCTCCAATAAGTTCTATAGCTGCAAGATGGAGGAGAATAGTTCTGTCAGTGAGCATATACTCAAAATGTCTAGGTATAATAACCACTTGATTCAATTGGGAGTTACTCTTCCAGATGATTGCGTCATTGACAAAATTCTCCAATCACTGCCACCAAGCTACAAGAGCTTCGTGATGAACTATAATATGCAAGGGATGAACAAGACTATTCCCGAGCTCTTCGCGATGCTTAAAGCTGCGGAGGTAGAAATCAAGAAGGAGCATCAAGTGTTGATGGTTAACAAAACCACTAGTTTCAAGAAAAAGGGCAAAGGGAAAAAGAAGAAGGGGAACTTCAAGAAGAACAGCAAGCAAGTTGCTGCTCAAGAGAAGAAACCCAAGTCTGGACCTAAGCCTGAAACTGAGTGCTTCTACTGCAAGCAGACTGGTCACTGGAAGCGCAACTGCCCCAAGTATTTGGCGGATAAGAAGGATGGCAAGGTGAACAAAGGTATATGTGATATACATGTTATTGATGTGTACCTTACTAATGCTCGCAGTAGCACCTGGGTATTTGATATTGGTTCTGTTGCTAATATTTGCAACTGGAAACAGGGACTACAGAATAAGCGGACACTAGCAAAGGACGAGGTGACGATGCGCGTGGGAAACGGTTCCAAAGTCGATGTGATCGCGGTCGGCATGCTACCTCTACATCTACCTTCGGGATTAATATTAGACCTAAATAATTGTTATTTGGTGCCAGCGTTGAGCATGAACATTATATCTGGATCTTGTTTAATGCGAGACGGTTATTCATTTAAATTAGAGAATAATGGTTGTTCTATTTATATGAGTAATATCTTTTATGGTCATGCACCCTTGAAGAGTGGTCTATTTTTGATGAATCTCGATAGTAGTAGTACACATATTCATAATGTTGAAACCAAAAGATGCAGAGTTGATAATGAAAGTGCAACTTATTTGTGGCACTGCCGTTTAGGTCATATCGGTGTAAAGCGCATGAAGAAACTCCATGCTGATGGACTTTTGGAACCACTTGATTATGAATCACTTGGTACTTGCGAACCGTGTCTCATGGGCAAGATGACTAAAACACCGTTCTCCGGTACTATGGAGAGAGCAACAGATTTGTTGGAAATCATACATACCGATGTATGTGGACCGATGAATATTGAGGCTCGTGGCGGATATCGTTATTTTCTCACCTTCACAGATGACTTAAGCAGATATGGGTATATCTACTTAATGAAACACAAGTCTGAAACATTTGAAAAGTTCAAAGAATTTCAGAGTGAAGTTGAAAATCATCGTAACAAGAAAATAAAGTTTCTACGATCTGATCGTGGAGGAGAATATTTGAGTTACGAGTTTGGTGTACATTTGAAAAATTGTGGAATAGTTTCGCAACTCACGCCACCCGGAACACCACAGCGTAATGGTGTGTCCGAACGTCGTAATCGTACTTTACTAGATATGGTGCGATCTATGATGTCTCTTACTGATTTACCGCTATCGTTTTGGGGATACGCTCTAGAGACGGCCGCATTCACGTTAAATAGGGCACCATCAAAATCCGTTGAGACGACGCCTTATGAACTATGGTTTGGCAAGAAACCAAAGTTGTCGTTTCTTAAAGTTTGGGGCTGCGATGCTTATGTGAAAAAGCTTCAACCTGATAAGCTCGAACCCAAATCGGAGAAATGTGTCTTCATAGGATATCCAAAGGAAACTGTTGGATACACCTTCTATCACAGATCCGAAGGCAAGACTTTTGTTGCTAAGTTCGGAAACTTCCTAGAGAAGGAGTTTCTCTCGAAAGAAGTGAGTGGGAGGAAAGTAGAACTTGACGAGGTAACTGTACCTACTCCTTTATTGAGAAGTAGTACATCACAGAAAACTGTTTCTGCGACACCTACACCAATAAGTGAGGAAGCTAATGATGATGATCATGAAACTTTAGATCAAGATACTACAGAAACTCGTAGATCAACCAGAGTGAGATCCGCACCAGAGTGGTACGGTAATCCTGTTCTGGAGGTCATGATATTAGATCATGATGAACCTACGAACTATGAAGAAGCGATGATGAGCCCAGATTCCGCAAAGTGGCTTGAAGCCATGAAATCTGAGATGGGATCCATGTATGAGAACAAAGTATGGACTTTGGTTGACTTGCCCGATGATCGGCAAGCAATTGAGAATAAATTGATCTTTAAGAAGAAGACTGACGCTGATGGTAATGTTACTGTCTACAAAGCTCGACTTGTCGCAAAAGGTTTTCGACAAGCTCAAGGGATTGACTACGATGAGACTTTCTCACCCATAGCGATGCTTAAGTCTGTCCGAATCATGTTAGCATTGCCGCATTTTATGATTATGAAATTTGGCAGATGGATGTCAAAACTGCATTCCTGAATGGATTTCTGGAAGAAGAGTTGTATATGATGCAACCGGAAGGTTTTGTCGATCCAAAGGGAGCTAACAAAGTGTGCAAGCTCCAGCGATCCATTTATGGACTGGTGCAAGCCTCTCGGAGTTGGAATAAACGCTTTGATAGTGTGATCAAAGCATTTGGTTTTATACAGACTTTCGGAGAAGCTTGTATTTACAAGAAAGTGAGTGGGAGCTCTATAGCATTTCTGATATTATATGTGGATGACATATTACTGATTGGAAATGATATAGAATTTCTGGATAGCATAAAGGGATACTTGAATAAAAGTTTTTCAATGAAAAACCTCGGTGAAGCTGCTTACATATTAGGCATAAAGATCTATAGAGATAGATCAAGACGCTTAATTGGACTTTCACAAAGCACATACCTTGACAAGATTTTGAAGAAGTTCAAAATGGATCAAGCAAAGAAAGGGTTCTTGCCTGTGTTACAAGGTGTGAGATTGAGTAAGACTCAAAGCCCGACCACTGCAGAAGATAGAGAGAAAATAAAAGATGTTCCCTATGCTTCAGCCATAGGCTCTATCATGTATGCAATGCTGTGTACCAGACCTGATGTGTGCCTTGCTATAAGTTTAGCAGGGAGGTACCAAAGTAATCCAGGAGTGGATCACTGGACAGCGGTCAAGAACATCCTGAAATACCTGAAAAGGACTAAGGATATGTTTCTCGTATATGGAGGTGACAAAGAGCTCACCGTAAGAGGTTACGTTGATGCAAGCTTTGACACTGATCCGAACGATTCTAAATCGCAAACCGGATACGTGTTTACATTAAACGGTGGAGCTGTCAGTTGGTGTAGTTCTAAACAAAGCGTCGTAGCGGGATCTACATGTGAAGCAGAATACATAGCTGCTTCGGAAGCAGCGAACGAAGGAGTCTGGATGAAGGAGTTCATATCCGATCTAGGTGTCATACCTAGTGCATCGGGTCCAATGAAAATCTTTTGTGACAATACTGGTGCTATTGCCTTGGCGAAGGAATCCAGATTTCACAAAAGGACCAAACACATCAAGAGACGCTTCAACTCCATCCGGGATTTAGTCCAGGTGGGAGACATAGAGATTTGCAAGATACATACGGATCTGAATGTTGCAGAGCCGTTGACTAAGCCTCTTCCACGAGCAAAACATGATCAGCACCAAGACTCCATGGGTGTTAGAATCATTACCGTGTAATCTAGATTATTGACTCTAGTGCAAGTGGGAGACTGAAGGAAATATGCCCTAGAGGCAATAATAAAGTTATTATTTATTTCCTTAAATCATGATAAGTGTTTATTATTCATGCTAGAATTGTATTAACCGGAAACATAATACATGTGTGAATACATAGACAAACAGAGTGTCACTAGTATGCCTCTACTAGACTAGCTCGTTAATCAAAGATGGTTATGTTTCCTAACCATGAACAAAGAGTTGTTATTTGATTAACGAGGTCACATCATTAGTTGAATGATCTGATTGACACGACCCATTATATTAGCTTAGCACCCGATCGTTTAGTATGTTGCTATTGCTTTATCCATGAATTATACATGTTCCTATGACTATGAGATTATGCAACTCCCGTTTGCCGGAGGAACACTTTGGGTACTACCAAACGTCACAACGTAACTGGGTGATTATAAAGGAGTACTACAGGTGGCTCCAAAGGTAGATGTTGGGTTGGCGTATTTCGAGATTAGGATTTGTCACTCTAATTGTCGGAGAGGTATCTCTGGGCCCTCTCGGTAATGCACATCACTTAAAGCCTTGCAAGCATTGCAACTAATGAGTTAGTTGCAGGATGATGTATTACGGAACGAGTAAAGAGACTTGCTGGTAACGAGATTGAACTAGGTATTGGATACCGACGATCGAATCTCGGGCAAGTAACATACCGATGACAAAGGGAACAACGTATGTTGTTATGCGGTCTGACCGATAAAGATCTTCGTAGAATATGTGGGAGCCAATATGGGCATCCAGGTCCCGCTATTGGTTATTGACCGGAGATGTGTCTCGGTCATGTCTACATTGTTCTCGAACCGTAGGGTCCGCACGCTTAACGTTACGATGACAGTTATTATGAGTTTATGCATTTTGATGTACCGAAGGTTTTTCGGAGTCCCGGATGTGATCACAGACATGACGAGGAGTCTCGAAATGGTCGAGACGTAAAGATTGATATATTGGAAGCCTATGTTTGGACATCGGAAGTGTTCCGGGTGAAATCGGGATTTTACCGGATTACCGGGAGGGTTACCGGAACCCCCCGGGAGCCAAATGGGCTAACATGGGCCTTAGTGGAAAGGTGAGAAGGCAGCCCACATAGGGCTGCGCCTCCCCCCCTCTCCCTAGTCCTATTAGGACTAGGAGAGGGGCCGGCCACCTCTCTCTCCCTCTCCCCTTTAAGGAATCCTATTAGGAATAGGATTGAGGGGGGGAGTCCTACTCCCGGTAGGAGTAGGACTCCTCCTGCGCCTCCCTCCTTGGCCGGCCAGCCTCCCCCCCTTCATCCTTTATATACGGGGGCAGGGGACACCCCAAGACACACAAGTTGATCCTTGAGATCGTTCCTTAGCCGTGTGCGGTGCCCCCTGCCACCAAATTCCACCTCGATCATACCGTTACAGTGCTTAGGCGAAGCCCTGCGTCGGTAGTACATCAAGATCGTCACCACGCCGTCGTGCTGACGGAACTCTTCCTCGACGCTTTGCTGGATCGGAGCCCGAGGATCGTCATCGAGCTGAACGTGTGCTAAGAACTCGGAGGTGCCGGAGTAACGGTGCTTGGATCGGTCGGATCGGGAAGAAGACGTACGACTACTTCCTCTACGTTGTGTCAATGCTTCCGTTGCGATCTACAAGGGTACGTAGATCATACTCTCCCCTCGTTGCTATGCATCACCATGATCTTGCGTGTGCGTAGGAATTTTTTTGAAATTACTACGTTCCCCAACATCCAGCCCCGGCCAAGTTCATGGCGGTGACCATCACGGCTACAATGTCCTCAAGATGCCGGGAAGCGGCGGAATCATCACATTCCAGTGTGAAGAAAGAGACGCGGTGTGCTCCCTCGAGCGCTCCTTCCAAGTTGCAGCAATCGATGACCCCGACAGTCAGGGCGAGTGCCCTCCTGAGGCCACCCCCAAGAAGAAGAAGCAGCTGCGTCATGCAGGGCCTCAGGCAAGCGGCGCCTCGTCAGGATCGGCGTCCGCGCCTGGGGCGCCTCCCTCCATCACATAGGGAAGTGCGCCCAGCGCCCCTCTCGGGCAGGGCTCGGGGGCTCTCTTTTGGAGGGCCTCAGACTTTGCCAACATCACGAGGGAGGCGCTTGGGAACCACTTGGAGGCATGCTTCGCGGCACATTTCCCTCAGGAGAACACAGGGCAAGGAGTGCCCACCGTTCATGAGTTCATCACCAAGAACACTCAGGAACTGCAAGACGCGAGGGCCATGCGTGGCAGCCGCCGCTCACCAGGCGCAGCTCCCCATCCAGGCGAGGATGCCGGGCTGCGCGTCTGCATCGACGTTCCAGGGCTCAATCGGGCCGCCTCTCAGGAGCTTCTCTGGCCTTCGCGCATGGGACGTTGCGAGGGCCCACCTCATAGTTATGTTCGCATGCCCTTTGGTCTGCCAAGCGTGGCGGCCGCCTATCAGCGCAACCTGTGGAGCATCCTGGTGGCTCAGGAGGCCAGGCACCATGCGGTGCTAACGGAGATGAAGACGGTCCTTGAGGAACCCCCTGGACCCCCAGAGCCTCCCGAGGCTCAGGGCCCCGGTGGCTCATGAGGGGCAGCCCTCTCGCCGCACACCTTCAGCTACCTCAACTCTCCTTCATCAACAGAGCCATGTGATATTTTCCAAAGTTCATTCAGCTGGGAGCACCCCCAGGGCTGCATCATTCCCGGGCCGCGTGGGTCCGTCCTTGTGGCGTGTATCTTTCCTTTTATGTCTTTAGCTTACCCTGATGGGGGCGCCCCTCAGGCTGCATCATCCCCAAGCCGCTCGGGCCAGACCCGGTGGCATGCATCTTCCCTGCACTTACCTGAGCTAGGTTGCTTTCCATGCTTAATCTATATATGACTATCGCCTGCTTGATTGTCACCCACCCTGGGAGCCGCGCGCCGGCCGACTTTCTTCAGGGCCCTTCGCGTTGTCTAACCATTTCGCAGGACCAGGACAATGAACAAGAATCAAGACCAGGCGCAACCCGCCTTGAGGTAGGGCCTCGTGAGTCCCGCCACTACAAAAAAAAAAGACACATCCGTGACATTTTGGGCCGAACAATTTTTTTTTCTGTCATACTTATGACACTTCTATGACGATAATTGTGACAAAACCCGGTATCATCATAGATGTGGTGGGGTCGTACTTCTATGACAAAAAATCATGACACAAAATGGGCTTTTCATCCAGGGCGGGCCGGAGACGCAGCTGCATGACATTCTTTGGGTCGTCCATGACGGAAAAAACCGTGGTAGAAGTGAGGGCGCGGAAAATATCGGGGAGTCCCCGGTTACGGTGGGTGGTCGGGGGCCGAGCGATGCGCGTTTCTCTCATATGTATGCGCGTGTGTGAGGTGTTGGGCTCCAACTAAACCCGAGCAAGGCGTTGGGCTCTAACTGAACCCGAGCGATTGCACTGCAGGCTACGCGCTACTGAACCTGAGCGATCGATCGATGGCTGTTAACTGAACCCGATCGAGCGATTCCTTCACTACTGCTGCTAACTGAAGACGATCGATGCTGCCTCTGGATGAACAGTGAGCATTGCGGGGGGGGGGGGGTGAACAGTTCCCGGTGGGGTTGGATGAACAGGACCCCGTGGTGTTGCCTCTGGATGAACAGTACCCCGATCGATCGAGCCGGTTGGGGCTGGAAGAACAGGACCCCGTGGAGGGCTGGATGAACAGGACCACCCCGTGGAGGGCAGGATGAACAGTAGGCGATGGAGGACATGATGAACAGTAGCCCGTGGAGGGGTGGTTGAATAGGAGCCCGTGGAGAGGGCTGGTTGAACAGTAGCTGGTGGAGTAGCGCGCAGTGGAGGCTGGATGAACAGGAGCCCATGGATGAACTGTCGCAGGTGGAGGCTGGAGGAGGTCGACGATGGATGAAAGTAGCCCGTGGAGGCTGGAGGGGGTCGACGGTGGAGATGAACAGTATCCCGTGGAGTCCCGTTTTGCGGTACGCCACACCCCTCCCGATGAACAGGACCCCCGTTTCGACCGTAGCGCTCCAACACAAGTCCGTTTCCTCCGTTTTGCGGTACGCCACACCTCTCCCGATCAACATGACCCCCGTTTCGACCATAGGAGGTACGTTTCCTCCGTTTTGCGGTACGCCAGACCCCTCCCGATGAACAAGATCCCGTTTCGAACATGGCCGGTCGAACACAAGGACATTTCCTCCGTTCTGCGGTACGCCAAGCCTCATTTCCATCGGTTGTTCCGTCCAAGACCTCCTGATGAACACGGCGACGCATTCCGTTTCGACCCAGTCGATTGGCTCCCCATGAACACGACGACGACGTTGTTTCTCCGTTCCGACCCAGCCATGTACATGAGCCCTGGCCGTACATATGCGCGAGTAGGCATTCGAGACCCTGCCCGTACGTACGTATGTGGCCATATTTTCTTTCTTGCACATTGGCCGTTGTACGTACGTGTACATGCTACGTGTTCGCCTCTACATCGACCAGCATGTACGTACACGCTCGCGACCAGAATGACAACGCTACGTATACTTCAACCAGGTGGGTCCCGACTCACAGGCACTTCCTTGCGTGCGAAGATGTAGCTGGTGGGTCCCAGCAGTCAGGGGGCGAACCGTTTTTTTTTGTTTTTGCCCGGACGCACTTCCTTGCGTGTGAAAATGTAGCTGGTGGGTCCCAGCAGTCAGGGGGAAATGTTTTTTCACGAAATACGGTGGCCCGTCCGGTGGGTCCCCACTGTCAGGTGGAGGAATAATTATTTTGCACGTAATAAGGAGGCACTTCCTTGCTGCGGTCGTGGACCCAGCTGTCAGCCTCTCCACGTACAGTCCACGTCCAATGGAAGGCGTTCCTTGACCACATTGACCATGCCGCGCCGAGAGCACTAGGGCAGTGGACGACGGAGAGGCCTAGGAAGGGGACGACGCGGAGCCGGGGAAGACGCGACAGTGGATGCCCATGCGTAGAGGAGTATGAGGGTTCACTGGTTCGCTGCAGTGTGAGGCTGCCGTCGCCGTAGAATAACAGGGGGTGTGGGTGAGTGATAACCCACAAGTATAGTGGATCGCAACAGCTTTCGAGGGTAGAGTATTCAACCCAAATTTATTGATTCGACACAAGGGGAGCCAAAGAATATTCTCAAGTATTAGCAGCTGAGTTGTCAATTCAACCACACCTGGAAACTTAGTATCTGCAACAAAGTGTTTAGTAGCAAAGTAATATGATAGTGATGGTAACGGTAACAAAAGAGTAACGAAAGCAAAATAATGTTTTTGGTATTTTGTAGTGATTGTAACAATAGCAACGGAAAAGTAAATAAGCGTAAACCAGTATATGGAAATCTCGTAGGCATCGGATCAATGATGGATAATTATGCCGGATGCGGTTCATCATGCAACAGTCATAACATAGGGTGACACAGAACTAGCTCCAATTCATCAATGTAATGTAGGCATGTATTCCGAATATAGTCATACGTGCTTATGGAAAAGAACTTGCATGACATCTTTTGTCCTACCCTCCCTGTGGCAGCAGGGTCCTAATGGAAACTAAGGGATATTAAGGCCTCCTTTTAATAGAGTACCGGAACAAAGCATTAGCACATAGTGAATACATGAACTCCTCAAACTACGGTCATCACCGGTAAGTATCCCGATTATTGTCACTTCGGGGTTAACGGATCATAACACAATAGGTGACTATGGACTTGCAAGATAGGATCAAGAACTCTCATATATTGATGAAAACATAATAGGTTCAGATCTGAAATCATGGCACTCGGGCCCTAGTGACAAGCATTAAGCATAGAAAAGTCATAGCAATATCAATCTCAGAACATAGTGGATACTAGGGATCAAACCCTAACAAAACTGACTTGATTACATGATAAATCTCATCCAACCCATCACCGTCCAGCAAGCCTACGATGGAATTACTCACGCACGGCAGTGAGCATCATGAAATTGGTGATGGAGGATGGTTGATGATGACGACGGCGACGGATTCCCCTCTCCGGAGCCCCGAACGGACTCCAGATCAGCCCTCCTGAGAGGTTTTAGGGCTTGGCGGCGGCTCTGTATCGTAAAACGCGATGATTTCTTCTCCCTTATTTTTTTCTCCCCGAAAGCAGATATATAGAGTTGGAGTTGGAGTCGGGAGGTCTCCAGGTGGCCCATGAGGTAGGGGGCGCGCCCTGGCGGGGGGCGCCCCCCACCCTCGTGAGCAGGGTGTGGGCCCCCTGGTCTTCATCTTTGGCGAGGATTTTTTATTATTTATTGTAAGGTATTCTGTGGAGTTTCAGGTCATTCCGAGAACTTTTGTTTTCTGCACATAAAACAACATCATGGCAATTCTGCTGAAAATAGCATTAGTCTGGGTTAGTTCCATTCAAATCATACAAGTTAGAGTCCAAAACAAGGGCAAAAGTGTTTGGAAAAGTAGATACGACGGAGACGTATCAACTCCCCCAAGCTTAAACCCTTGCTTGTCCTCAAGCAATTCAGTTGACAAACTGAAAGAAATAAAGAAAAACTTTTACAAACTCTGTTTGCTCTTGTTGTTGTAAATATGTCAAGCTTAGCATTCAAGTTTTCAGCAAAGATTATAACTAACCACATTTGCAATAATTCTCAGGTCTCATGATTACTCATATCAATAGCATAATCAACTAGCAAGCCATAATAATAAATCTCGGATGACAACACTTTCTCAAAACAATCATAATATGATATAACAAGATGGTATCACGCTAGCCCTTTCTGAGACCGCAAAACATAAATGTAGAGCACCTTTAAAGATCAAGGACTGACTAGACATTGTAATTCATGGTAAAAGAGATCCAATCATAGTCACACCCAATATAAATTAATAGTGATGAATGCAAATGACAGTTGCGCTCTCCAGCTAGTGCTTTTAATAAGAGGGTGATGACTCAACATAAAAGTAAATGGATAGGCCCTTCGCAGAGGGAAGCAGGGATTTGTAGAGGTGCGAGAGCTCGGTTTTGAAATAGAGCTAATTAATATTTTGAGCGGTATACTTTCATTGTCAACATAACAACCAAGAGATGGCGATATCTTCCATGCTACACATATTATAGGCGGTTCCCAAACAGAATGGTAAAGTTTATACTCCCCCTCCACCAACAAACATCAATCCATGGCTTGCTCGAAACAACGAGTGCCTCCAACTATCAACAGTCCCAGGGGGAGATTTGTTTTGCAATTATTTTGATTTAGTTTGCATGAAGCATGGGACTGGGCATCCCGGTGACCAGCCATTTTCTCGTGAGTGAGGAGCGGAGTCCACTCCTCTTGAGAATAACCCGCCTAGCATGGAAGATACAGGCATCCTAGTTGATCCATGAGCTATTCGAGCATACAAAACAGAATGATTATTTGAAGGTTTAGAGTTTGGCACATACAAATTTACTTGGAACAACAAGTAGATACCGCATATAGGAAGGTATAGTGGACTCATCTGGAATAATTTTGGGGTTTAAGGGATTGGATGCACAAGCAGTATTCCCGCTTAGTACAGGTGAAGGCTAGCAAAAGACTGGGAAGCGACCAACTAGAGAGCGACAACAGCCATGTACATGCATTAAAATTAATAAACATTGGATGCAAGCATGAGTAGGATATAATCCACCATGAAATAAATATCGTGAAGGCTATGTTGATTTGTTTCAACTACATGCGTGAACATGTGCCAAGTCAAGTCACTTAAATCATTCAAAAGAGGATACCACCCTATCATACCACATCATAACCATCTCAATAGCATGTTGGCACGCAAGGTAAACCATTATAACTCATAGCTAATCAAGCATGGAACAGGAAACTATGATCTCTAATTGTCATTGCAAACATGTTTATTCATAACAAGCTGAATCAAGAACGATGAACTCATCATATTTACAAAAATAAAAGAGGTCGAGTTCATACCAGTTTTTCTCATTTCAGTCAGTCCATCATATATCATCATAATTGCCTTTCACTTGCACGACCGAACGATGTGAATAATAATAAGAGTGCACGTGCATTGGACTAAGCTGGAATCTGTGAGCATTCAATAAACAGGAGAAGACAAGGCAATACGGGCTCTTTTGTCAGATAAACAATAATGCATATAAGAGCCACTTCAACAATTTAATCATGGTCTTCTCCTACTGACCCCCAAAGAAAAGAAAAGAAATAAAACTATTTACACGGGAAAGCTCCCAACAAGCAAAAGAAGAACGGGAAATATTTTTGGGTTTTCTTTTTAATTATTACTACAAGCATGGAAAGTAAATTAATTAAAAGCTAAAACTAATTTGTTTTTGGTTTTTCTTAAGGTTTATTAAACACACAAGAAGAAAGCATAAAAAGGAAAATAAACTAACATGGATGATACAATGAAAAAGTATGAGCACCGACATCTAGCAATGAGTGTGTGAACATGAATGTAATGTTGGTGGGAAATACGTACTCCCCCAAGATTAAGCTTTTGGCCTAAGTTGGTCTATGGCCAGGGCTGGCCTGGCTGATATCCGTAGTAAAAGTTGGGGTCGTACTGAGATGCAGCGGCTATCGCCTCCTGAGCTGCAGTGTGGCGACGAGCGGCCTCCGCTCTCCTCTCGTACTCATCTGCCTCCTCTCTGGTAATAGTGTATCCTCCTCTTGTCTGATAATCAAAGAAAGCAGGAGCAGGGAGAGTAATACGGACAACATGCCATTTGTTAAAGATTAATCAATACTGGAGAGGTGGCTCAGTCCTCTCAACAAACTGGTGAGAAACCATAGAATCAAAATCTAAATAAGCAGGAGGTAATTCAATATCATCTTCATGTACATCTATACCAAGAAAATTAGCTACGCGGGTTGCATAAATTCCTCCAAAGAAATCTCCATTATATCTATTATGATGCAACCTACGAGCTACAATGGCTCCCATATGATAAGATTGGTCTCCTGACACAGCACTCCTGAGAATGCTAAGGTCAGGGACACACATGTGACATGCTTCATCCTTAGCATTTATGCACCTACCTATGAAGAGAGCAAAATAATGTATAGCAGGAAAGTGAATGCTCCCTATGGTAGCTTGCGTTATATCTCTAGATTTCCCTACAGTTATACTAGCAAGAAAGTTTCTAAATTCATATTTAATTAGGGGGATCCCTAACACTACCCCATTGTGGAAGTTTACATGCAGTGGTAAAATCCTCTAAGTCCATGGTATAAGATTTATCATAAAGATCAAACAGGACAGTTGGAGAATTACATGAAGTAGAAAATTCAAACCTCCTTACAAAGGAACTAGTGAGGTTATGATACTGACTGCACTTCTCTTCCTCGAATCTCACAAGATCGGCGTTACACAAATATGCGTTGAATTCTTCTTTTATTCCCACTCGATCCATAAAATTTTCAGAAGGCCACTCACAATGACGCACTGGAGCGTCTCTTGGTGGCTCTTCGTCAGCATCACGCATTGCAAGCCTGGGTCCTTGCTTCTTTGAAGAACCACCTTGGAACATTTTCCTAAGCATTTTCTTCCTCTGAAAAATTCTGAATTTTTTTAGTAACTTCAAAATAAAAGTAAACCAAACTCAATAATATTGATAGCAACTACTCCTACAAGTGCCTAGGGCCTATATCATGCATCAAAACTATTTTTGACCATATAAATTTGACATGCAAGCTCAAGAACAGGGTCACCTAAGCAACAAAAATTTGCAATGAATAAAACACTAGAACAAAAACTAATTGGACCAATGGAGGAGTCACATACCAAGGAACAATCTCCCCAAGCAGTTTTGTGAGAGGTGCTTTGAGCAAGGAGATCGAAAATGGCAGCAAAGTGAGTTGGAACTCGTGCTTGAGTTGGTTTTTCGTGTATGTGGGAGGAAGAAGAAGAGGATGGGTGCAGGAATAAGTGGAGGAGGGCCACCGTGGGCCCACGAGGCAGGGGGCGCACCCAGGGGGGGTAGGGCGCGCCCTCCACCCTCGTGACCAGGTGGCAGCTCCCCCCGCGGTAATGTTTGCACCATAAATCCTCAAATATTCCCGAAAAAATCATATTAAATTGGCATGTCATTCTGAGGACTTTTATTTTTGGGATATTTTTATATTGCATGGATAAATCAGGAAATAGACAGACAAAATACTATTTTTACTTTATTTCAACTAAATAACAGAAAGTATAGAGAGGGTACAGAAGGTTGTGCTTCTAGTTTCATCCATCTCATGCTCATCAAAAGGAATCCACTAACAAGGTTGATCAAGTCTTGTTAACAAACTCATTCCGATTAACATGAAACCAGAGAAATTTCGAATAACACTAGGTTACCTCAACGGAGATATGCACATCCCCAACAATAAGTATATCATATTTCTTCTTGACAGTAGGAAGAGGAAATTCAAAACCTCCAAATATAATCGATGGAATTTTTCCGATAGAATTGATACTATGAACTTGAGGTTGCTTCCTCGGAAAGTGTACTGTATGCTCATTACCATTAACATGAAAAGTGACATTGCCTTTGTTGCAATCAATAACATCCCGTGCAATATTAAGAAAAGGTCTTCCAAGAATAATAGACATACTATCGTCCTCGGGAATATCAAGAATAACAAAGTCCGTTAAAATAGTAACGTTTGCAACCACAACAGGCACATCCTCACAAATACCGACAGGTATAGCAGTTGATTTATCAGCCATTTGCAAAGATATTTCAGTAGGTGTCAACTTATTCAAGTCAAGTCTATGATATAAAGAGAGAGGCATAACACTAACACCGGCTCCAAGATCACATAAAGCAGTTTTAACATAGTTTCTTTTAATGGAGCATGGTATAATAGGTACTCCGGGATCTCCAAGTTTCTTTGGTATTCCACCCTTAAAAGTATAATTAGCAAGTATGGTGGAAATTTCAGCTTCCAGTGTCTTTCTTTTATTTGTAACAATATCTTTCATGTACTTAGCATAAGGATTCATTTTGAGCATATCAGTCAATCGCATACGTAAAAAGATAGGTCTAATCATTTCAGCAAAGCGCTCAAAATCCTCATCATCCTTTTTCTTGGATGGTTTGGGAGGAAAAGGCATGGGTTTCTGAACCCAAGGTTCTCTTTCTTTACCGTGTTTTCTAGCAACAAAGTCTCTCTTATCATAACGTTGATTCTTTGATTGTGGGTTATCAAGATCAACAGCACGTTCAATTTCTACATCATTATCATTACTAGGTTGAGCATCATTATGAGCATCCTCATTGGCATTTTTACTAGATTCATGTTCATCACCAGATTGTGTTTCAGCATCAGACATAGAGATATCATTTGGATTATCAGGTGGTTCAGCAATAGGTTCACTAGAAGTTTGCATAGTTCTATCATTTTTCTTTTTCTTCTTTTTAGAAGAACTAGGTGCATCAATTTTATTTCTCTGAGAATCTTGCTCAATTCTCTTAGGATGGCCTTCAGGATACAAAGGTTCCTGAGTCATTCTACCAGTTCTAGTAGCCACTTTAACAACATAATCATTTTTCTTACTGTTCATTTCATCGAGCAATTCTTTTTGAGCTTTAAGTACTTGTTCTACTTGAGTGGTAACCATAGAAGCATGTTTGCTAACAAGTTTAAGTTCACCTTTAATATTAGCCATATAATCACCCAAGTATTTAATCATATCAGCATCTTATTTTAATTATCTACCAAAATAAGCATTGAAGTCTTCTTGCTTAAACATAAAATTATCAAACTCATCCAAGCAATGACTAGCAATTTTAGTAGGAGGGATTTTAGCTTTATCATATCTATAGAGAGAATTTACCTTTACTACTTGTGTCGGGTTACTGGGATCAGGAGGTTCTTCAATAAATAATGGATCAAGATCATATGTTTCTTCGACAGGCGGTAAATTAAGACCATGTGTTTCTTCAATAGGAGGTAAATTCTTAACATCTTCAGCTTTAATACCTTTTTCTTTCATAGATTTCTTTGCCTCTTGCATATATTTGGGACTGAGAAATAGAACACCTCTCTTCTTCGGAGTTGGTTTAGGAATAGGCTCATTAATTGGAGCAGGAGCTGGCTCAGGAGGTGCCCAATTATTTTCATTTGTCAACATATTGTTCAATAGGATTTTAGCTTCATCCGGTGTTCTTTCCCTGAAAAGAGAACCAGCACAACTATCCAGGTAATCTCTGAAAGCATCGGTTAGTCCATTATAAAAGATATCAAGTATTTCATTTTTCTTAAGAGGATGATCAGGCAAAGCATTAAGTAACTTGAGAAGCCTCCCCCAAGCTTGTGGGAGACTCTCTTCTTTAATTTGCACAAAGTTGTATATTTCCTTTAAAGCGGCTTGTTTCTTATGAGCAGGGAAATATTTAGCAGAGAAGTAATAAATCATATCCTGGGGGCTACGCACACAACCAGGATCAAGATAATTAAACCATATCTTATCATCACCCTTTAATGAGAACGGAAATATTTTGAGGATATAAAAGTAGCGAGATCTCTCATCATTAGTGAACAGGGTGGCTATATCATTTAATTTAGTAAGATGTGCCACAACAGTTTCAGATTCATAGCCATGAAAAGGATCAGATTCAACCAAAGTAATTATATTAGGGTCAACATAGAATTCATAATCCTTATCAGTAACACAGATAGGTGAAGTAGCAAAAGCAGGGTCAGGTTTCATTCTAGCATTTAGAGATTGCTTACTCCATTTAGCTAATAATCTTTTAAGTTCAGTTCTATTTCTGCAAGCTAAAATAGCAAAAGAAGCTTCTTGATCAAATAAATAACCCTCAGGAATAACAAGTGATTCTTCATCATCACTTTCATCATTATAATCAGAGTCCATATTTTCAATTTCTCTAGCCCTAGCAAGTTGTTCATTGAGAAAATCACTAAGTGGCATAGTAGTATCAGGCATAGAGGTAGTTTCATCATAAGTATCATGCATAGCAGAAGTGGCATCATCAATAACATGTGACATATCAGAAGAATAGCAGAAGCAGGTGTAGGTGTCGCAAATTTACTCATAACAGAAGGTGAATCAAGTGTGGAGCTAGATGGCAGTTCCTTACCTCCCCTCGTAGTTGAGGGATAGATCTTGGTTTTTGGATCTCTCAAGTTCTTCATAGTGTCCAGCAGATAAAAATCCCAAGTGACTCAAAGAATAGAGCCTGAAGGAAATATGCCCTAGAGGCAATAATAAAGTTATTATTTATTTCCTTATTTCATGATAAATGTTTATTATTCATGCTAGAATTGTATTAATCGGAAACATAATACATGTGTGAATACATAGACAAACAGAGTGTCACTAGTATGCCTCTACTTGACTAGCTCGTTAATCAAAGATGGTTATGTTTCCTAACCATGAACAAAGTGTTGTTATTTGATTAACGAGGTCACATCATTAGTTGAATGATCTGATTGACATGACCCATTCCATTAGCTTAGCACCCGATCGTTTAGTATGTTGCTATTGCTTCCTTCATGACTTATACATGTTCCTATGACTATGAGATTATGTTGGAAATATGCCCTAGAGGCAATAATAAATTGGTTATTATTATATTTCCTTGTTCATGATAATCGTTTATTATCCATGCTATAATTGTATTGATAGGAAACTCAGATACATGTGTGGATACATAGACAACACCATGTCCCTAGTGAGCCTCTAGTTGACTAGCTCGTTGATCAATAGATGGTTATGGTTTCCTAACCATGGACATTTGGATGTCGTTGATAACGGGATCACATCATTAGGAGAATGATGTGATGGACAAGACCCAATCCTAAGCCTAGCACAAAGATCGTGTAGTTCGTATACTAAAGCTTTTCTAATGTCAAGTATCATTTCCTTAGACCATGAGATTGTGCAACTCCCGGATACCGTAGGAGTGCTTTGGGTGTATCAAACGTCACAACGTAACTGGGTGACTATAAAGGTGCATTACAGGTATCTCCGAAAGTATCTGTTGGGTTGGCACGAATCGAGACTGGGATTTGTCACTCCGTGTAAACGGAGAGGTATCTCTGGGCCCACTCGGTAGGACATCATCATATGCGCAATGTGACCAAGGAGTTGATCACGGGATGATGTGTTATGGAACGAGTAAAGAGACTTGCCGGTAACGAGATTGAACAAGGTATAAGGATACCGACGATCGAATCTCGGGCAAGTAACATACCGATAGACAAAGGGAATTGTATACGGGATTGATTAAGTCTTGACATCGTGGTTCATCCGATGAGATCATCGTGGAACATGTGGGAGTCATCATGGGTATCTAGATCCCGCTGTTGGTTATTGACCGGAGAACGTCTCGGTCATGTCTGCATGTCTCCCGAACCCGTAGGGTCTACACACTTAAGGTTCGGTGACGCTAGGGTTATAGAGATATTAGTATGCGGTAATCCGAAAGTTGTTCGGAGTCCCGGATGAGATCCCGGACGTCACGAGGAGTTCCGGAATGGTCCTGAGGTAAAGAATTATATACAGGAAGTGCTATTTCGGCCATCGGGACAAGTTTCGGGGTCATCGGTATTGTACCGGGACCACCGGAAGGGTCCCGGGGGCCCACCGGGTGGGGCCACCTGCCCCGTGGGGCCACATGGGCTGTAGGGGGTGTGCCTTGGCCTATATGGGCCAAGGGCACCAGCCCCAAGAGGCCCATGCGCCAAGAGATGGGAAAAAGAGGAGAGTCCTAAAAGGGGAAGGCACCTCCGAGGTGCCTTGGGGAGGATGGACTCCTCCCCACCCTTGGCCGCACCCTTCCTTGGAGGAAGGGGCAAGGGCTGCGCCTCCCCCTCTCCCTTGGCCCTATATATAGTGGGGAAAAAGGAGGAGCAAACCAATCTAAGGCCTGGCGCCTCCCTCTCCCTCCCGTGACACATCTTCTTCCTCCCGCAGCGCTTAGCGAAGCCCTGTTGGAATCCCGCTACTTCCACCACGCCGTCGTGCTGTTGGATCTCCATCAACCTCTCCCTCTCTCCTTGCTGGATCAAGGCGTGGGAGACGTCATCGGGCTGTACGTGTGTTGAACGCGGAGGTGCCGTGCGTTCGGCACTTGATCATCGGTGATTTGAATCACGACGAGTACGACTCCATCAACCCCGTTCACTTGAACGCTTCCGCTTAGCGATCTACAAGGGTATGTAGATGCACTCTCCCTCCCCTCGTTGCTAGTCTCTCCATAGATAGATCTTGGTGATACGTAGGAAAATTTTGAATTTCTGCTACGTTCCCCAACAGATTATGCAACTCCCGTTTGCCGGAGGAACACTTTGGGTACTACCAAACGTCACAACGTAACTGGGTGATTATAAAGGAGTACTACAGGTGTCTCCAATGGTAGATGTTGGGTTGGCGTATTTCGAGATTAGGATTTGTCACTCCGATCGTCGGAGAGGTATCTCTGGGCCCTCTCGGTAATGCACATCACTTAAGCCTTGCAAGCATGGCAACTAATGAGTTAGTTGCGGGATGATGTATTACGGAACGAGTAAAGAGACTTGCCGGTAACGAGATTGAACTAAGTATTGGATACTGACGATCGAATCTCGGGCAATTAACATACCGATGACAAAGGGAACAACGTATGTTGTTATGCGGTCTGACCGATAAAGATCTTCGTAGAATATGTAGGAACCAATATGGGCATCCAGGTCCCGCTATTGGTTATTGACTGGAGACGTGTCTCGGTCATGTCTACATTGTTCTCGAACCGTACGGTCCGCACGCTTAACGTTACGATGACAGTTATTATGAGTTTATGCATTTTGATGTACCGAAGGTTGTTCGGAGTCCCGGATGTGATCACGGACATGACGAGGAGTCTCGAAATGGTCGAGACGTAAAGATTGATATATTGGAAGACTATGTTTGGACATCGGAAGTGTTCCGGGTGAAATCGGGATTTTACCGGAATACCGGGAGGGTTACCGGAACCCCCCGGGAGCCAAATGGGCCAACATGGGCCTTGGTGGAAAGGTGAAAGGGCTGCCCCATGGGCTGCACACCTCCCCCCTTCTCCTAGTCCTATTAGACCTAGGGAAGGTGGCCGGCCAACCCCTCTCTCTTTCCCCACTTGGGGAGTCCTATTTGGAATAGGATTGGAGGGGAGTCCTACTCCCGGCGGGAGTAGGACTCCTCCTATGGCTGCCGCACCCCTCCCCCTTTGCCCCTTTATATACGGGGGCAGGGGGCACCTTTAGACACACAATTGATCATTGAGATCGTTCCTTAGCCGTGTGCGGTGCCCCCTGCCACCAAATTCCACCTCGGTCATATCGTTGTAGTGCTTAGGCGAAGCCCTGCGTCGGTAGTACATCAAGATCGTCACCACGCCGTCGTGCTGACGGAACTCTTCCTCGATGCTTTGCTGGATCGGAGCCCGAGGATCGTCATCGAGCTGAACGTGTGCTAAGAACTCGGAGGTGCCGGAGTAACGGTGCTTGGATCGGTCGGATCGGGAAGAAGACGTACGACTACTTCCTCAACGTTGTGTCAACGCTTCCGTTGCGATCTACAAGGGTACGTAGATCATACTCTCCCCTCGTTGCTATGCATCACCATGATCTTGCGTGTGCGTAGGAAAATTTTGAAATTACTACGTTCCCCAACAGTGGTATCCGAGCCTAGGTTTTATGGTTTGATGTTATATGCACGAGTAGAACACAAGTGAGTTGTGGGCGATATAAGTCATACTGCCTACCAGCATGTCATACTTTGGTTCGGCGGTATTGTTGGATGAAGCGGCCCGGACCGACATTACGCGTACGCTTACGCGAGACCGGTTTCCCCGACGTGCTTTGCACAAAGGTGACTTGCGGGTGACTGTTTCTCCAACTTTAGTTGAACCAAGTGTGACTACGCCCGGTCCTTGTGAAGGTTAAAACGGAGTCTATTTGACAAACTATCGTTGTGGTTTTGATGCGTAGGTGAGATTGGTTCTTTCTTAAGCCCGTAGCAGCCACGTAAAACTTGCAACAACAAAGTAGAGGACGTCTAACTTGTTTTTGCAGGGCATGTTGTGATGTGATATGGTCAAAACGTGATGAGATATAAGTTGTTGTATGAGATGATCATGTTTTGTTGAAGTTATCGGCAACTGGCAAAAGCCTTATGGTTGTCTCTTTGTTGCATAAGATGCAAGCGTCCAATAATTGCTTTACTTTATCGCTATGCGATAGCAATAGTTGCAAGAGCAATTGTTGGCGAGACGACCACGTGACGACACATTGATATAGATCAATATGATGGAGATCATGGTGTCATGCTGGTGATGATATAGATCATGACAGTACTTTGGAGATGGAGATCAAAGAAGCAAGATGATGATGACCATATCATGTCACATATATTGATTGCATGTGATGTTTATCTTTTATGCATCTTATCTTGCTTTGATTGACGGTAGCATTATAAGATGATCTCTCACTAAATTATCAAGAAGTGTTCTCCCTGAGTATGCACCGTTGCGAAAGTTCTTCGTGCTGAGACACCACGTGATGATCGGGTGTGATAGGTTCTACGTTCAAATACAACGGGTGCAAAACAGTTGCACACGCGGAATACTCAGGTTATACTTGACGAGCCAAGCATATACAGATATGGCCTCGGAACACGGAGACCGAAAGGTCGAGCGTGAATCATATAGTAGATATGATCAACATAACGATGTTCACCATTGAAAACTACTCCATCTCACGTGATGATCGGTTATGGTTTAGTTGATTTGGATCACGTGATCACTTAGAGGATTAGAGGGATATCTATCTAAGTGGGAGTTCTTAAGTAATCTGATTAATTGAACTTAAATTTATCATGAACTTAGTCCTGGTAGTATTTTGCAAATTATGTTGTAGATCAATAGCTTGCGTTGTTGCTTTCATATGTTTATTTTGATATGTTCCTAGAGAAAAATTGTGTTGAAAGATGTTGGTAGCAATGATGCGGATTGGATCCGTGATCTGAGGTTTATCCTCATTGCTGCACAGAAGAATTATGTCCTTGATGCACCGCTAGGTGACAGACCTATTGCAGGAGTAGATGCAGACGTTATGAACGTTTGGCTAGCTCAATATGATGACTACTTGATAGTTTAGTGCACCATGCTTAACGGCTTAGAATCGGGACTTCGAAGACGTTTTGAATGTCATGGACCATATGAGATGTTCCAGGAATTGAAGTTAATATTTCAAGCAAATACCCGAGTTGAGAGATATGAAGTCTCCAACAAGTTCTATAGCTAAAAGATGGAGGAGAATCGCTCAACTAGTGAGCATGTGCCCAGATTGTCTGAGTACTACAATCGCTTGAATCAAGTGGGAGTTAATCTTCCAGATAAGATAGTGATTGACAGAATTCTCTAGTCACCATCACCAAGTTAGTAGAACTTCGTGATGAACTATGATATGCAAGGGATAACGGAAACAATTCCCAAGCTCTTCGTAATGCGGAAATTGACGAAGGTAGAAATCGAGAAAAACATCAAGTGTTGATGGTAGACAAGACCACTAGTTTCAAGAAAAGGGCAGAGGGAAGAAGGGGAACTTCAAGAAGAACAGCAAGCAAGTTGCTACTCAAGTGAAGAAGCCCAAGTCTGGTCCTAAGCCTGAGACTAAGTGTTTCTACTGCAAAGGGACTGGTCACTGGAAGCGGAACTACCCCAAGTGATTAGCAGATAAGAAGGATGGCAAAGTGAACATAAGTATATTTGATATACATGTTATTGATGTGTACTTTACTAGTGTTTATAGCAACCCCTCAGTATTTGATACTAGTTCAGTTGCTAAGATTAGTAACTCGAAACGGGAGTTGCAGAATAAACAGAGACTAGTCAAGGGTGAAGTGACGATGTGTGTTGGAAGTGGTTCCAAGATTGATATGATCATCATCGCACACTCCCTATACTTTCGGGATTAGTGTTGAACCTGAATAAGTGTTATTTGGTGTTTGCGTTGAGCATGAATATGATTTGATCATGTTTATTGTAATACGGTTATTCATTTAAGTAAAAGAATAAATTGTTGTTCTGTTTACATGAATAAAACCTTATATGGTTACACACCCAATGAAAGTAGTTCATTGGATCTCGATCATAGTGATATACATAATCATAATATTGAAACCAAAAGATGCAAAGTTAATAATGATAGTGCAACTTATTTGTAGCACTGCCGTTTAGGTCATATTGGTGTAAAGCGCATGAAGAAACTCCATGCTGATGGGCTTTTGGAATCACTTGATTATGAATCACTTGATGCTTGCAAACCATGCCTTATGGGCAGGATGACTAAAATGCCGTTCTCCGGAACAATGAAGCAAGCAACAGATTTGTTGGAAATCATACATACTGATGTATGTGGTCCGATGAATATTAAGGCTTGCAGCAAGTATCATTATTTTCTGACCTTCACAGATGATTTGAGCAGATATGGGGATATCTACTTGATGAAACATAAGTCTGAAACATTTGAACAGTTCAAAGAATTTCAGAGTGAAGTGGAAAATCATCGTAACAAGAAAATAAAGTTTCTACGATCTGATCATGGAGAAGAGTATTTGAGTTACGAGTTTGGCCTTCAGTAAAAACAATAGTTTCACTACTCATGCCACCTGGAACACCACAATGTAATGGTGTGTCCGAACGTCATAACCGTACTTTATTGGATATAGTGCAATCTATGATGTATCTTACTGATCTACCACTATCGTTTTGGGGTTATGCATTAGAGACATCTGCATTCACGTTAAATAGGGCACCATCTAAATCCGTTGAGACGACACCGTGTTAACTATGGTTTGGCAAGAAACCTAAGCTGTCGTTTCTTAAAGTTTGGGGTTGCGATGCTTATATGAAAAAGTTTCATCCTGATAAGCTCAAACTCAAATCGGAGAAGTGCGTCTTCATAGGATATCCAAAGGAAACTATTGGATACACCTTCTATCATAGATCCGAAGGCAAGACTTTTGTTGCTAAAATTCGGAAACTTTCTGGAGAAGGAGTTTCTCTCGAAAGAAGTGAGTGGGAGGAAAGTAGAAAACTTGATAAGGTAATTGTACCTTCTACCATATTGGAAAGTAGTTCATCACAAAAATCTGTTCTTGTGACTACTACACCAATTAGTGAGGAAGCTAATGATGATGATCATGTAACTTCAGATCAAGTTACTACCGAATCTCGTAGGTAAACCAGAGTGAGATCCGCACCAGAGTGGTACGGTAATCCTGTTCTGGAGGTCATGTTACTTGACCATGACGAACCTACGAACTATGAGGAAGCGATGATGAGCCCAGATTCCGCGAAATGGTTTGAGGCCATGAAATCTGAGATATGATCCATGTATGAGAACAAAGTTTGGACTTTGGTTGACTTGCCCGATGATCGGCAAGCAATTGAGAATAAATGGATCTTCAAGAGGAAGACGGACGGTGATAGTAGTGTTACTATCTACAAAGCTAGAATTGTCGCAAAAGGTTTTCGACAAGTTCAAGGTGTTGACTACGATGAGTTTTTGTCACTCATATCTATGCTTAAGTCTGTCCGAATCATGTTAGCAATTGCCGCATTTTATGAAATCTGGCAAATGGATAAACAAAACTGCATTCCTTAATGGATTTACTAAAGAAGAGTTGTATACGATGCAACTAGAAGGTTTTGTCGATCCTAAAGGTGTTAACTAAATATGCAAGCTCCAGCGATCCATCTATGGACTGGTGCAAGAATCTTGGAGTTGGAATATACGCTTTGATAAGTTGATCAAAGCATATAGTTTTATACAGACTTGCGGTGAAGCCTGTATTTACAAGAAAGTGAGTGGGAGCACTACAACATTTCTGATAGGTATATGTGAATGACATATTGTTGATCGGAAATAATGTAGAATTATTCTGTAAAGCATAAAGGAGTGTTTGAAAGGAGTTTTTCAGAGAAAGACTTCGGTGAAGCTGCTTACATATTGAGCTTCAAGATCTATAGAGATAGATCAAGACGCTTGATAAGTTTTTTCAATGAGTACATACCTTGACAAGATTTTGAAGTAGTTCAAAATGGAGCAGTCAAAGAAAGAGTTCTTGCCTGTGTTACAAGGTGTGAAGTTGAGAAAGACTCAAAGCCCGACCACGGCAGAAGATAGAAAGAGAATGAAAGTCATTCCCTATGCCTTGGCCATAGGTTCTATAAAGTATGCCATGCTGTATACCAGATCTATTGTATACCCTGCATTGATTTGGCAAGGGAGTACAATAGTGATCTAGGAGTAGATCACTGGACAGCGGTCAGAATTATCCTTAGTGAAATAAGGATATGTTTCTCGATTATGGACGTGACAAAAAGGTTCGTCGTAAAGGATTACGTTGATGCAAGTTTTTGACACTGATCCAGATGATTCTAAGTCTCAATCTGGATACATATTGAAAGTGGGAGCAATTAGCTAGAGTAGCTCCATGCAGAGCATTGTTGACATAGAAATTTGCAAAATACATGCGGATCTGAATGTGGCAGACCCGTTGACTAAGATTCTCTCACAAGCAAAACATGATCACACCTTAGTACTCCTTGGGTGTTAATCACATAGCGATGTGAACTAGATTACTGAATCTAGTAAACCCTTTGGGTGTTGGTCACATAGCGATGTGAACTATGGGTGTTAATCACATGATGATGTGAACTATCGATGTTAATCACATGGTGATGTGATCTAGATTATTGACTCTAGTGCAAGTGGGAGACTGAAGGAAATATGCCCTAGAGGCAATAATAAAGTTATTATTTATTTCCTTATTTCATGATAAATGTTTATTATTCATGCTAGAATTGTATTAATCGGAAACATAATACATGTGTGAATACATAGACAAACAGAGTGTCACTAGTATGCCTCTACTTGACTAGCTCGTTAATCAAAGATGGTTATGTTTCCTAACCATGAACAAAGTGTTGTTATTTGATTAACGAGGTCACATCATTAGTTGAATGATCTGATTGACATGACCCATTCCATTAGCTTAGCACCCGATCGTTTAGTATGTTGCTATTGCTTCCTTCATGACTTATACATGTTCCTATGACTATGAGATTATGCAACTCCCGTTTGCCGGAGGAACACTTTGGGTACTACCAAACGTCACAACGTAACTGGGTGATTATAAAGGAGTACTATAGGTGTCTCCAATGGTAGATGTTGGGTTGGCGTATTTCAAGATTAGGATTTGTCACTCCGATCGTCGGAGAGGTATCTCTGGGCCCTCTCGGTAATGCACATCACTTAAGCCTTGCAAGCATGGCAACTAATGAGTTAGTTGCGGGATGATGTATTATGGAACGAGTAAAGAGACTTGCCGGTAACGAGATTGAACTAAGTATTGGATACTGACGATCGAATCTCGGGCAAGTAACATGCCGATGACAAAGGGAACAACGTATGTTGTTATGCGGTCTGACCGATAAAGATCTTCGTAGAATATGTAGGAACCAATATCGGCATCCAGGTCCCGCTATTGGTTATTGACTGGAGACGTGTCTCGGTCATGTCTACATTGTTCTCGAACCGTAGGGTCCGCACGCTTAACGTTACGATGACAGTTATTATGAGTTTATGCATTTTGATGTACCGAAGGTTGTTCGGAGTCCCGGATGTGATCACGGACATGACGAGGAGTCTCGAAATGGTCGAGATGTAAAGATTGATATATTGGAAGCCTATGTTTGGACATCGGAAGTGTTCCGGGTGAAATCGGGATTTTACCGGAATACCGGAGGGTTACCGGAACCCCCCGGGAACCAAATGGGCCAACATGGGCCTTGGTGGAAAGGTGAAAGGGCTGCCCCATGGGCTGCACGCCTCCCCCCCTTCTCCTAGTCCTATTAGACCTAGGGAAGGTGGCCGGCCAACCCCTCTCTCTTTCCCCACTTGGGGAGTCCTATTTGGAATAGGATTGGAGGGGAGTCCTACTCCCGGCGGGAGTAGGACTCCTCCTATGGCTGCCGCACCCCTCCCCCTTTGCCCCTTTATATACGGGGGCAGGGGGCACCTTTAGACACACAATTGATCATTGAGATCGTTCCTTAGCCGTGTGCGGTGCCCCCTGCCACCAAATTCCACCTCGGTCATATCGTTGTAGTGCTTAGGCGAAGCCCTGCGTCGGTAGTACATCAAGATCGTCACCACGCCGTCGTGCTGACGGAACTCTTCCTCGACGCTTTGCTGGATCGGAGCCCGAGGATCGTCATCGAGCTGAACGTGTGCTAAGAACTCGGAGGTGCCGGAGTAACGGTGCTTGGATCGGTCGGATCGGGAAGAAGACGTACGACTACTTCCTCAACGTTGTGTCAACGCTTCCGTTGCGATCTACAAGGGTACGTAGATCATACTCTCCCCTCGTTGCTATGCATCACCATGATCTTGCGTGTGCGTAGGAAAATTTTGAAATTACTACGTTCCCCAACAGAGCCATGTTCCCCGGAAACGGCACCAGAAATTAGTCTTGATAACCCACAAGTATAGGTGATCGCAACAGCTTTCGAGGGTAGAGTATTCAACCCAAATTTATTGATTCGACACAAGGGGAGCCAAAGAATATTCTCAAGTATTAGCAGTTGAGTTGTCAATTCAACCACACCTGGAAACTTAGTATCTACAGCAAAGTGTTTAGTAGCAAAGTAATATGATAGTGATGGTAACGGTAACAAAAGAGTAACCAAAGCAAAGTAATGTTTTTGGTATTTTGTAGTGATTGTAACAATAGCAACGGGAAAGCAAAAAAGCGTAAACCAGTATATGGAAAGCTCGTAGGCATCGGATCAATGATGGATAATTATGTCGGATGCGGTTCATCATGTAACAGTCATAACATAGGGTGACACAGAACTAGCTCCAATTCATCAATGTAATGTAGGCATGTATTCCGAATATAGTCATACGTGCTTATGAAAAAGAACTTGCATGGCATCTTTTATCCTACCCTCCCATGGCAGCGGGGTCCTAATGGAAACCAAGGGATATTAATGCATCCTTTTAATAGAGTACCGGAACAAAGCATTAGCACATAGTGAATATATGAACTCCTCAAACTACAGTCATCACAGGAAAGTATCCCGATTATTGTCACTTCGAGGTTAACGGATCATAACACATAATAGGTGACTATAGACTTGCAAGATAGGATCAAGAACTTTCATATATTGATGAAAACATAATAGGTTCAGATCTGAAATCATGGCACTCGGGCCCTAGTGACAAGCATTAAGCATAGCAAAGTCATAGCAACATCAATCTCAGAACATAGTGGATACTAGGGATCAAACCCTAACAAAACTGACTCGATTATATGATAAATCTCATCCAACCCATCACCGTCCAGCAAGCCTACGATGGAATTACTCACGCACGGCGGTGAGCATCATGAAATTGGTGATGGAGGATGGTTGATGATGACGACGGCGACGGATTCCCCTCTCCGGAGCCCCGAACGGACTCCAGATCAGCCCTCCTGAGAGGTTTTAGGGCTTGGCGGCGGCTCCGTATCATAAAATGCGATGATTTCTTCTCCCTTATTTTTTCTCCCCGAAAGCAGATATATAGAGTTGGAGTTGGAGTCGCGAGGTCTCCAAGGGGCCGACGAGGTAGGGGGGCGCGCCCTAGGGGGCGCCCCCCACCCTCGTGAGTAGGGTGTGGGCCCCCTTGTCTTCATCTTTGGCGAGGATTTTTCATTATTTATTGTAAGGTATTCCGTGGAGTTTCAGGTCATTCCGAGAACTTTTGTTTTCTGCACATAAAACAACATCATGGCAATTCTGCTGAAAACAACGTCAGTACGGGTTAGTTCCATTCAAATCATACAAGTTAGAGTCCAATACAAGGGCAAAAGTGTTTGGAAAAGTAGATACGATGGAGACGTATCAATGAGTAGAGGGATGGCCTGGCCAGCGGTGGGAGTAGTAGGGGGCGGTGAGGCCTCCGCCGCATCGCAGCCGGCCATGGGAGGCAGGAGCAGGAGGCACGACCGGCGCTGGTTTGGGCGGATGGAGCAAGAAGACCAGAGGTTGAAGAAGCACTACGGCTGTTGGATGGACATCGTATAGTCAGTGGATCTAGAATCGTGCATATTGACTAAGTTGACAAAGCCCTCCGTCCCCATCAACTTAGTAGGCCCACAAGTTAGCTTGCCACTATACTGGGTCCCAGCTAGCAGGGGTATTCATTTTTTTGTGCGTAATAAGGAGGCACTTCCTTGCATGCGAAGATATAGCTGGTGGGTCCAAGCTGTCAGCGGCGGTAACGTTTTTTCGCAAAATACAGAGGCCCTTTCGGTGGGTCCCAAATGTCAGGTGGAGGAATCATTATTTTGCGCGTAATAAGAAGGCATTTCCTTGTATGCGGCCATGGACTCAGCTGTCAGTCTCTCCACGTACAGTCCACTTCAGATGCATGTCGATCGTTGACCACGTTGACCAGGCCGCGCCGAGAGCACCAGGGTGGTGGACGACGGCGAAGCCTAGGAAGGGAACGACACAGAGGCAGGGAAGACTCGGCAGTTGTTACCCACGCGGAGGGGAGTACGAATGTACGAGGGTTTAATGGTTCGTCTGTCATCGCCGGAGAATAACAACAGGTGTGGGTGAGTAGAGGGATGGCTAGGCCAGCGATGGGATTACGGTGGGGCGGTGAGGCCTGCACGACAGCACAGCCGGCCGCGGGGAGGAGGGAGCAGGCATTCCCGTCGGTGCTTGTTTGAGCGGCTGGAGCAGGAAGAGCAGAGATTGAAGAAGCACGACGGCCGTTGGATGGAAATCCAACAGTCAGTGCTTGTGCGTCAACCTTTTTTTAGGAAAGCCTCAAATATGTGGAAAACAGCATACAACCCATCTACCATTATTTCTAATAATTTACAGCCCAATTGCTAATTCTTATGGTTTTTTGGAGCCCATATTCTTTTTGTTAGCATTACAGCCCATATTGTGGCCACGGTTAAAAAATTATATGAAATTTTGCATATTTCGGTGTGGTCCGGACTGTTTTTAATCCCGAAATTTCGAGTCACATTCAAACTGATTTTAAAAATAAATGTATATCAATATAAAATCCAACAAATTGTCCACGCATAAAAATCAATGCAATTTAAAATCTTGAAATGAAAAAAAAAGAAATTTGAAACTAATTGACAGTTTGATGTGTTTTAAAAATGTACAGCCCATTTCTCACTACTGATAGGACATTTTCTCGGTCGGCCGAATGAAGCTCTCCTCGTCTTGAAAGATTTGCAGCCCAACAGGCCTGACTAAGCGACTTACTTGGCAAATCACAAAAAAACTAGGCTGTGGCCGTGGACCCAGCTGCGGCCGTGGACCCAGCTGTCAGCCTCTCCACGTACAGTACTCTTCCGATGGAAGTCGGTCGTTGACCACATTGACCACGCCGCGCCGAGAGCACCAAGGCAGTGGACGACGGTGAGGCCTAGGAAGGGGACGACACGGAGCCGAGGAAGACGTGGTAGTGGATGCCCACACGGAGAGGAGTACGAGGGTTCACTGGTTCGGCTGCGGTGTGAGGCTGCCATCGCAGCAGAATAACAGGGGGTGTGGGTGAGTGGAGGGATGGCCTGGCCAGCGGTGGGAGTAGTATGGGGGCGGTGAGGCCTCCGCGGCAGGAGCAGGCGCAGGAGCAGGCGGCACGACCAGCGCTGCTTTGGGCAGCTGGAGCAAGAAGACCAGAGGTTGAAGAAGCACTATGGCCGTTGGATGGACATCGTATGATCACTGGAGCTAGAATCGTTCATATTGACTGAGTTGACAAAGCCCTCTGTCCCCGTCAACTTAGTAGGCCCACAAGTCAGCCACCCACTATGGTGGGTCCCAGCTAGTAAGGGGTATTCATCTTTTTGTACGTCATAAGGAGGCACTTCATTGCATGCGAAGATATAGCTGGTGGGTCTGACCTGTCAGCGGGGGGAACGTTTTTTCCGTGAAATACAGAAGCCCTTCCCGTGGGTCCTAGCTGTCAGGTGGAGGAATCATTATTTTGCACGTAATAAGGAGGCATTTCCTTGCGTGCGGCCGTGGACCCAGTTGTCAGCCTCTCCACGTACAGTCCAGTTCTGATGGATCTCGTTCATTGACCACGTTGACCAGGCCGCGCCGAGAGCACCAGGGCGGTGGACGACGACGAGGCCCAGGAAGGGAACGACACTGAGGCAGGGAAGACTCGGCAGTTGTTTCTCATGCGGAGGGGAGTACGACTGTACGAGGGTTTACTGGTTCGTCTGCCATCGCCGAAGATTAACAGCAGGTGTGGGTGACTAGAGGGATGGCTAGGCCAGTGATGGGAGTACGGTGGGGCCGTGAGGCCTGTGCGGCAGCATAGCCGGCCGTGGTAGGAGGGAGCAGGTAGTCCCACCAGCGCTTGTTTGAGCGGCTGGAACAAGAAAAGCAGAGATTGAAGAAGCACGACAGTCGTTGGATGGACATCCAATAGTCACTGCTATTGTGTGCATTAATCTAATAATGTACAACCCATTTGCTAATTCTTAAGAATTTTTTTGGAGCCCATCTTCTTTTTGTTAGCATTACACCCCATATTGTGGCCACGATTAAAATGTATACGATTTTTTTGCATATTTCGGTGCGGTCAACTATTTTTAATCCCGAAATATCGATTCACATTCAAACTATTTTGAAAAATAATTTATATAAACATAAAATCCAAATAATTGTCCATGCATAAAAATCAATGGAATTTAAAATCTTGTAATGAAAAAAAATGAAACTAATTCCCGGTTTGATGTGTTTTAAAAATATACAACCCATTTCTGGGCAAACCGAATGAAACTCTCCTCGTCTTGAAAGATTTGCAGCCCAGCAGGGCTGATAAAGCAAGTAGGCCTCGTTTGGGTATTTCTTTTAAAAAATAGAACTGGGCTAGCCATTTTCAGCAAGAAAAAAACACAACTGGGCTCATCATGTGGTAAACATAAATAAAACTCTGGCTAGACGGGGCACAGCCCCGTTGTTACCCTGATCCGTCGCTAAAACTAGTATAAATAACAACTGCTTGTTCCTCAAAAAAACTACGCGACCTGTTGGGTCCCTGGTGTCAGCCGCTCATAGTGTAATTATCTCGTTTATTGACTACGTTGACAATGGCGTGAGCCCCAGATGTCCAACCATTAGGAGGAACCATATTTTTGGGCTTGTAATATAGAGGCACTTGCTTGTGTACTGCCATGACGCTGGTGGGTCCCTACTGTCATCCTCTCCACGTACAGTCATCTCCTTGTTCCTCTCGGTTGTTGACGACGTTGACAATGCAAGAGGGCGGCGCACCGCGCACGGCGAGCGAACCAAGGCCGCAAGGCGGAGGGCGACGGTGGGGACTCAGATGGAACGAACAGGAGCCGTGGAATATGCGTCGGTCCAGTCGCAGGCGGAGGGGAGTACGAGGATTGACTGGTTCGGGTGCGGGTGCGGGTGCGTGTTGGGGTGACGTCACCGGAGAATAACAGGACATGTGGGGGAATAGAGGGAGGGACCGGCCAACGTTGGAGGGTACGTACGGTAGGGCGGCGGAGGCACAACCAGCCATGGGAGGTGGGAGCAGGCGGAGCCGACGGGGTGGTTTGGTTTGGGTGGCTGGAGGAAGAAGAAGACAAGAGATAGAAGATACACGACAGATGTTGGATGTCAATCCAACGGCTGGTAGGCAGAATCGTTTGTTGACTGGCTAGTAAGTCAACACCACCTTGGATAGGCTATTTCCTCGCAGGTCCCAAATGTCAGAATCCAAATCTGTCACGGTCAGCAGCCCTTCCTATGAAAATTTACAGCCCATTTGATGTGCTAGTTGGAAATAAGTTTGTGGGTGCTGGTGGGGGCTAATCACATGGCTTTTGTAATGCACAGTGAGCTCAAGCAACCGACGAGAGTGATGTTATTTCCCTTGGTTGGGATTTGTTAGTGTTGGGGAACGTAGCATAAATTCAAAATTTTCCTACGTGTCACCAAGATCTATCTATGGAGTCATCTAGCAACGAGGGAGGAGTGGATCTATATACCCTTGTAGATCGCGCGCGGAAGCGTTCAAGAGAACGGGGTTGATGGAGTCGTACTCGTCGTGATCCAAATCACCGATGATCCTAGCGCCGAACGGACGGCACCTCCGCGTTCAACACACGTACGGAGCAGCGACGTCTCCTCCTTCTTGATCCAGCAAGGGGGAGGAGAGGTTGATGGAGATCCAGCAGCACGACGGCGTGGTGGTGGAAGTAGCGGGATTCCAACAGGGCTTCGCCAAGCGCTGCGGGAGGAGGGAGATGTGTCATGGGAGGGAGAGGGAGGCGCCAGGGCTTAGGTGCGGCTGCCCTCCCTTCCCCCCACTATATATAGGGCCAAGGGAGAGGGGGGGGGCGCAGCCTTGGCCCTTCCTCCAAGGAAGGGTGCGGCCAGGGAGGAGTCCATCCTCCCCAAGGCACCTAGGAGGTGCCTTCCCCCTTTAGGACTCTTTCTTTCCCTTATCTCTTGGCGCATGGGCCTCTTGGGGCTGGTGCCCTTGGCCCATATAGGCCAAGGCGCACACCCCTACAGCCCATGTGGCCCCCAGGGCAGGTGGACCCCCTTGGTGGACCCCCGGACCCCTTTCGGCACTCCCGGTACAATACCGATAATGCGCGAAACTTCTCCGGCGACCAAAACAAGACTTCCCATATATAAATCTTTACCTCCGGACCATTCCGAAACTCCTCGTGACGTCCGGGATCTCATCCGGGACTCCGAACAACTTTCGGGTTACCGCATACTAATATCTCTATAACCCTAGCGTCACCGAACCTTAAGTTTGTAGACCCTACGGGTTCGGGAGACATGCAGACATGACCGAGATGACTCTCCGGTCAATAACCAACATCGGGATCTGGATACCCATGTTGGCTCCCACATGTTCCACGATGATCTCATCGGATGAACCACGATGTCAAGGACTTAATCAATCCCGGTCTAGCGGTACGATACTTGCCCGAGATTCGATCGTCGGTATCCCGATACCTTGTTCAATCTCGTTACCGGCAAGTCTCTTTACTCGTTTCGTAACACATCATCCCGTGATCAACTCCTTGATCACATTGTGCACATTATGATGATGTCCTACCGAGTGGGCCCAGAGATACCTCTCCGTTTACACGGAGTGACAAATCCCAGTCTCGATTTGTGCCAACCCAACAGACACTTTCACAGATACCTGTAGTGTACCTTTATAGCCACCCAGTTACGTTGTGACGTTTGGCACACCCAAAGCACTCCTACGGTATCCGGGAGTTGCACAATCTCATGGTCTAAGGAAATGATACTTGACATTAGAAAAGCTTTAGCATACGAACTACATGATCTTGTGCTAGGCTTAGGATTGGGTCTTTGTCCATCACATCATTCTCCTAATGATGTGATCCCGTTATCAATGACATCCAATGTCCATGGTCAGGAAACCGTAACCATCTATTGATCAACGAGCTAGTCAACTAGAGGCTTACTAGGGACATGGTGTTGTCTATGCATCCACACATGTATCTGAGTTTCCTATCAATACAATTCTAGCATGGATAATAAACGATTATCATGAACAAGGAAATATAATAATAACTAATTTATTATTTCCTCTAGGGCATATTTCCAACAGTCTCCCACTTGCACTAGAGTCAATAATCCAGTTCACATCGATATGTGATTAACACTCAAGGTCACATCCCCATGTGACTAACACCCAAAGAGTTTACTCGAGTCAATAATCTAGTCCACATTACCATGTGATTAACACTCGATGAGTTCTGGGTTTGAACATGTTATGCTTGTGAGAGATGTTATAGTCAACGGGACTGAATCTTTCAGATCCGTATGTACTTCGCAAATCTCTATGTCATCTTGTAGATGCAGCTACTACGCTATATTTGGAGCCATTTCAAATAACTGTTCTACTTGGAGCTATTCTAAATTGTTGCTCCATTATATGTATCCGGTATCTCTACTCAGAGCTATCCGGATAGGTGTTAAGCTTGCATCGACGTAACTCTTTACGTCGAACTCTTTATCACCTCCATAACCGAGAAACATATCCTTATTCCTCTAAGGATAATTTAGACCGCTATCTGGTGATCTACTCCTAGATTACCTTTGTACCCTCTTGCCAGATATGTGGCAAGGCACACATCAGGTGCGGTACTCAGCATGGCATACCGTATAGAGCCTATGACGAAAGCATAAGGGACGACCTTCGTCCTTCCTCTTTCTTCTGCCGTGGTTGAGCTTTAAGTCTTAACTTCATACCTTACAACTCAGGCAAGAACTCCTTCTTTGACTGGTCCATCTTGAACACCTTCAAGATCATGTCAAGGTATGTGCTCATTTGAAAGTACCATTAAGAATTTTGATCTATCCTTATAGATCTTGATGCTCAATGTTCAAGTAGCTTAATCCAGGCTTTCCATTGAAAAATACTTTCCAAATAACCCTATATGCTTTCCAGAAATTCTACATCATTTCTGATCAACAATATGTCAACATATATTTATCAGAAATTCTATAGTGCTCCCACTCACTTCTTTGGAAATACAAGTTTCTCATAAACTTTGTATACACCCAAAACTTTGATCATCTTATCAAAGCATACATTCCAACTCCGAGATGCTTACTCCAGTCCTTAGAAGGATTGCTGGAGCTTTGCATACTTATTAGCATCTTTCAGGATTAACAAAACCTTCCAGTTGTATCACATACAACCTTTCCTCAAAAATCGTCGAGGAAACAATGGTTTTTGGCATCCTATCTGCAAGATTTCACAAATAATACAGTAATTGCTAATATAATTCCAACAGACTCTTAGCATCGCTACGAGTGAGAAAGTCTCATCGCAGTCAACTCCTTGAACTTGTCGAAAAACATCTTAACGACAAGTCGAGCTTTCTTAATGGTGATACCTACCATCATTGTCCGTCTTCCTTTTAAAATCCATATGTACCTAACAGCCTTACGACCATCAAGTAGTCCTCCCAAAGTCTACACTTTGTTTTCATATATGGATCCTCTCTCGGATTATATGGCCTCGAGCCATTTTGGAATCCAGGCCCACCATCGCTTCTCCATAGCTCGTAGGTTCATTGTTGTCTAGCAACATGACTTCCAAGACAGGATTACATACCACTCTGAAGTAGTACGCATCCTTGTCATCCCACGAGGTTTGGTAGTGACTTGATCTGAAGTTTCATGATCACTATCATAAGCTTCCACTTCAATTGGTGTAGGTGCCACAGGAACAACTCCTGTGCCTTGCCACACACTAGTTGAAGAGACGGTTCAATAACCTCATCAAGTCTCCACCATCCTCCCACTCAATTCTTTTGAGAGAAACTTTTCCTCGAGAAAGGACCCGATTCTAGAAACAATCCCTTATTGCTTTCGGATCTGAGACAGGAGGTATACCCAACTGTTTTGGGTGTCCTATGAAGATGCATTTATCCGCTTTGGGTTCGAGCTTATCAGCCTGAAACTTTTTCACATAAGCGTTGCAGCCCCAAACTTCTAAGAAATGACAGCTTAGGTTTCTCTAAACCATAGTTCATATGGTGTCATCTCATCGGAATTACGTGGTGCCCTATTTAAAGTGAATGTGGTTGTCTTTAATGCCTAACCCATAAACTATCGTGGTAATTCGATAAGAGACATCATGGTATGCATCATATCCAATAGGGTGCAGTTATGATGTTCGGACACACCATCACACTATGGTGTTCCAGGCTGTATTAGTTGTGAAACAATTTCCACAATGTCTTAATTCTGTGCCAAACTCGTAATTCAGATATTCATCTCTATGATCATATCATAGATATTTTATCCTCTTGTCACGACGATCTTTCAACTTCACCCTGAAATTACTTGAACCTTTCAATAATTCAGACTCGTGATTCATCAAGTAAATATAATCAACATCTACTCAAATCATCTGTGAAGTAAGAACATAACGATATCCACTACATGCCTCAGCACTTATTGGATTGCACACATCAAAATGTATTACTTCCAACAAGTTGCTTTCTAGTTCCATTTTACTGAAAATGAGGCTTTCAGTCATCTTGCCCATGTGGTATGATTTGCATGTCTCAAGTGATTCAAAATCAAGTGAGTCCAAACGGTCCATTTGCATGGAGTTTCTTCATGCATATACACCAATAGACATGGTTTGCATGTCTCAAACCTTTCAAAACAAGTGAGCCCAAAGATCCATCAACATGGAGCTTCTTCATGCGTTTTATACCGATATGACTTACGTGGTAGTGCCACAAGTAGGTGGTACTATCATTACTATCTTTTGGCATGAACATGTGTATCACTACGATCGAGATTCAATAAACCATTCATTTCAGGTGTAAGACCATTGAAGGTATTATTCAAATAAATAGAGTAACCATTATTCTATTTAAATGAATAACCGTATTGCGATAGACATAATCCAATCATGTCTATGCTCAACGCAAACACCAATCTCGATGGTAGAGGGAGCGTACGATATTTGATCAACCTTGGAAATACTTCCAACACATATCGTCATCTCACCTTTAGCTAGTCTCCGTTTATTCCGTAGCTTTTATTTCGAGTTACTAACACTTAGCAACCGAACCGGTATCTAATACCCTGGTGCTACTAGGAGTACTAGTAAAGTACACATTAACATAATACATCCAATATACTTCTATCGACCTTGCCAGCCTTCTTATCTACCAAGTATCTAGGGTAATTCTGCTCCAGTGGCTGTTCCCCTTATTATAGAAGCACTTAGTCTCGGGTTTGGGTTCAACCTTGGGTTTCTTCACTAGAGCAGCAGCTGAATTGCCGTTTCATGAAGTATCCCTTCGTGCCCTTGCCCTTCTTGAAACTAGTGGTTTCACCAACCATCAACAATTGATGCTCCTTCTTGATCTCTACTTTTGTGGTGTCAAACATCGCGAATATCTCAAGGATCATCATATATGTCCCTGATATATTATAGTTCATCACGAAGCTCAAGCAGCTTGGTGGTAATGACTTTGGAGAACCATCACTATTTCATCTGGAAGATCAACTCCCACTCGATTCAAGCGATTGTTGTACTCAGACAATCTGAGCACAAGTTCAACAATTGAGCTTTTTTTCCCTTAGTTTGCAGGCTAAGAAAATCGTCGGAGGTCTTATACCTCTTGACGTGGGCACGAGCCTGAAATCCCAATTTCAGCCCTCGAAACATCTCATATGTTTCACAACGTTTCAAAACGTCTTTGGTGCCTCAACTCTAAGCCGTTTAACTGAACTATCACGTAGTTATCAAAATGTGTATGTCAGATGTTCGCAACATCCATAGACAATGTTCGAGGTTCAGCACACTGAGCGGTGCATTAAGGACATAAGCCTTCTATGAAGCAATGAGGACAAACCTCAGTTTACGGACCTAGTCTGCATAATTACTACTATCAACTTTCAACTAAATTTTCTCTAGGAACATATCTAAACAGTAGAACTGAAGCGCGAGCTACGACATAATTTGCGAAGACCTTTTGACTATGTTCAGGATAATTAAGTTCATCTTGTGAACTCCCACTCAGATAGACATACCTCTAGTCATCTAAGTGATTACATGATCCGAGTCAACTAGGCCGTGTCCGATCATCACGTGAGATAGACTAGTCATCATCGGTGAACATCTTCATGTTGATCGTATCTACCATACGACTCATGCTCGACCTTTTGGTCTCTTGTGTTCCGAGGCCATGTCTGTACATGCTAGGCTCGTCAAGTTAACCTAAGTGTTTCGCATGTGTTCCGAGGCCATGTCTGTACATGCTAGGCTCGTCAACACCTGTTGTATTCGAACGTCAGAATCTATCACACCCAATCATCACGTGGTGCTTCAAAACGACGAACTTTCGCAACGGTGCACAGTTAGGGGGAACACCTTCTTGAAATTTTAGTGAGGGATCATCTTATTTACTACCGTCGTTCTAAGCAAATAAGATGTATAAACATGATAAACATCACATGCAATCAAATAGTGAGATGATATGGCCAATATCACTTTGCTCCTTTTGATCTCCATCTTCGGGGCTCCATGATCATCATCGTCACCGGCATGAAATATCACTTTGCTCCTTTTGATCTCCATCTTCGGGGCTCCATGATCATCATCGTCACCGGCATGACACCATGATCTCTATCATCATGATCTCCATCATCGTGTCTTCATGAAGTTGTCTCGCCAACTATTACTTCTACTACTACAGCTAACGGTTAGCAATAAAGTAAAGTAATTACATGGCGTTGTTTAATGACAGGTAGGTCATACAATAAATAAAGACAACTCCTATGGCTCCTGCCGGTTCTCATACTCATCGACATGCAAGTCGTGATTCCTATTACAAGAACATGATCAATCTCATACATCACATATCATTCATCACATTCTTCTTGGCCATATCACATCACATAGCATACCCTGCAAAAACAAGTTAGACATCCTCTAATTGTTGTTTGCATGTTTTACGTGGCTGCTATGGGTTTCTAGCAAGAACGTTTCTTACCTACGCAAAAACCACAACGTGATATGCCAATTGCTATTTACCCTTCATAAGGACCCTTTTCATCGAATCCGATCCGACTAAAGTGGGAGAGACAGACACTCACTAGCCACCTTATGCACCTAGTGCATGTCAGTCGGTGGAACCAGTCTCACGTAAGAGTACGTGTAAGGTCGGTCCGGGCTGCTTCATCCCACAATGCCACCGAATCAAGATTGGACTAGTAATGGTAAGCATATTGAACAAAATCAACGCCCACAACTACTTTGTGTTCTACTCGTGCATAGAAACTATGCATAGACCTAGCTCATGATGCCACTGTTGGGGAACGTAGCATAAATTCAAAATTTTCCTATGTGTCACCAAGATCTATCTATGGAGTCATCTAGCAACGAGGGAGGAGTGGATCTACATACCCTTGTAGATCGCGCGCGGAAGCGTTCAAAAGAACGGGGTTGATGGAGTCGTACTCGTCGTGATCCAAATCACCGATGATCCTAGCGCCGAACGGACGGCACCTCCGCGTTCAACACACGTACGGAGCAGCGACGTCTCCTCCTTCTTGATCCAGCAAGGGGGAGGAGAGGTTGATGGAGATCCAGCAGCACGATAGCGTGGTGGTGGAAGTAGCGGGATTCCAACAGGGCTTCGCCAAGCGCTGTGGGAGGAGGGAGATGTGTCATGGGAGGGAGAGGGAGGCGCCAGGGCTTAGGTGCGGCTGCCCTCCCTTCCCCCCCACTATATATAGGGCCAAGGGAGAGGGGGGGGGGCGTAGCCTTGGCCCTTCCTCCAAGGAAGGGTGCGGCCAGGGAGGAGTCCATCCTCCCCAAGGCACCTAGGAGGTGCCTTCCCCCTTTAGGACTCTTTCTTTCCCTTATCTCTTGGCGCATGGGCCTCTTGGGGCTGGTGCCCTTGGCCCATATAGGCCAAGGCGCACACCCCTACAGCCCATGTGGCCCCCAGGGCAGGTGGACCCCCTTGGTGGACCCCCGGACCCCTTTCGGCACTCCCGGTACAATACCGATAATGCGCGAAACTTCTCCGGCGACCAAAACAAGACTTCCCATATATAAATCTTTACCTCCGGACCATTCCGGAACTCCTCGTGACGTCCGGGATCTCATCCGGGACTCCGAAAAACTTTCGGGTTACCGCATATCAATATCTCTATAACCCTAGCGTCACCGAACCTTAAGTGTGTAGACCCTACGGGTTCGGGAGACATGCAGACATGACCGAGATGACTCTCCGGTCAATAACCAACAGCGGGATCTGGATACCCATGTTGGCTCCCACATGTTCCACGATGATCTCATTGGATGAACCACGATGTCAAGGACTTAATCAATCCCGTATACAATTCCCTTTGTCTAGCGGTACGATACTTGCCCGAGATTCGATCGTCGGTATCCCGATACCTTGTTCAATCTCGTTACCGGCAAGTCTCTTTACTCGTTTTGTAACACATCATCCCGTGATCAACTCCTTGATCACATTGTGCACATTATGATGATGTCCTACCGAGTGGGCCCAGAGATACCTCTCCGTTTACACGGAGTGACAAATCCCAGTCTCGATTCGTGCCAACCCAACAGACACTTTCGCAGATACCTGTAGTGTACCTTTATAGCCACCCAGTTACGTTGTGACATTTGGCACACCCAAAGCACTCCTACGGTATCCGGGAGTTGCACAATCTCATGGTCTAAGGAAATGATACTTGACATTAGAAAAGCTTTAGCATACGAACTACATGATCTTGTGCTAGGCTTAGGATTGGGTCTTTGTCCATCACATCATTCTCCTAATGATGTGATCCCGTTATCAATGACATCCAATGTCCATGGTTAGGAAACCGTAACCATCTATTGATCAACGAGCTAGTCAACTAGAGGCTTACTAGGGACATGGTGTTGTCTATGTATCCACACATGTATCTGAGTTTCCTATCAATACAATTCTAGCATGGATAATAAACGATTATCATGAACAAGGAAATATAATAATAACTAATTTATTATTGCCTCTAGGGCATATTTCCAACAGTTAGTTGTTACAATATTTCACTCTAAATTAAACGACTAGCAAGCCATTTGCCTTGCTTCAAAGAAAATATGACAGTCACAGCCGAGTTGAAAAGGGCAAGAACATCTAACTCCAGCTTACAAACTGTACAAAAGCACGAGGGTTAATTGTTCATCAGGTTTACAAAAAACCCAGGTTGAAAAGGGAAACAACATCTAACTCCAGCACTGTTTTTGGCAGTCACAGTCAAATGATCAGTCAGGTCCATAGAATGAACACCCTGGGTTGTAAAATTTACTGGATTATGACCACAATATGTTGTAAATAGAAGCCTGGCATGTTCAGAAGCTCTTTTGCCCACCTGAAACTCCTTTTTTTGCTTTTCCACATACCCATCCGTCAAAACCATGCTGCTGATAAACTTAAGCCTGATGGATAATAGTAACCTCGCATTCAGCAGGAAGAATGTGACAAATCTAGTGTTTGCACGGTTGGCTACATATTGTTCTAGCGTTATTGTCTTCAATCGAATCTCATGAGAAGTGAGAAAATCCCGATGCTTACAAATCCACCGATTGGTTATAACTTTCTTACCCCGTCATGTTGCCTAAGTAGACATGAAGATTGAAAACAGTTAAGGTCTAAAAAAGGAGTGTCGAAAGAGCAACAACTGAACGGTTAATTCTAGTACACTATATGCGGGCTTCCAATGTGCGTGAAATTATCACCTTTATATACAACTTCTCCAGACATGGAAAGCATTGCATCAAGCCAATAATCTTGTTCAGATCAAAACTATTCATTTGGATATATAAGATCTTGACAGAATCCAGCACCATTGATAGGCCATCCATGGAGAAACTCTTCATTGAGCATAGAACATAATATTAGTACAAAATGTGTACTCCAAGATGACATATAACTTATGCGCAGAAATTTAAAATGCAGCTTATGGTTACAAGTGTAGATGATAATATAAAGTACCTGAAGAACTGTGGAGCCAAACACCATATTGAAATGAGCACATAGATCATGTATTACACCCAAGGTCTCCAGTTTAGGCGCAGAGAGGACGTTTATTTGCAATGGTGAATAACTAGAATCAATGATCAACCTTTGAAGTGAAGGGGCATCTTGGATGATGAGCTGCCTTCCATCAAAACAAATTCCAATTCTTACAAGGTTAGGCGACTTTATTTGGAGACAACCGATTCTAACTGTGAAAACAAGCACCAAGCACTCCAGGGCAGGGCAACTGGAGTGGATGACGTTGTGCAATGAGGCCTCCGATATACGAACCCGCACAAGTGAAAGTTTCTTCAGAAATGGGAGTCGAAGGTTCAGTACCAGATTCTCTGGTAGGTCGCACAACGCAAAGGTGGCGGTGTGGAGAGAGGAGGAAAACCGTGAGATGGACATCGGTGCTGAGGGCACAGGTAGATGGCGTTCGATATCTGGTAGGTGATTTCCAAGGGAATAGTAGAACTCAAGTAGCTATAGTTCTGTGAATTCAGGGGATTTCAGCCAGGTGTCCACCGTGCAGGGCATGGTATGCTTGCTCAGGTAGCATGACGGGATGCAGAGGCTCTGAACGGAGCCTTGGTGGGAGGAGATGATGGCTCTGGGGATTTCAAAATCATTGAAGAGAGATAACTGACGACAGTCGAGATTAAGGGGCACGTCACGCCATAGAGGGCGCCACCGAATTGAGAGGACTTGGGTGCGGCAGCAATCCTTGGTGGGGAGAAGCGAGATGATCTCCCCAAGGACGGTGTCCGGGAGATCGCTGATGCGGTCCACCCGAGATTCTACGGGTTCCTGGGATCCGGTGGGGCAGGGTCGCCACTTCTCCCCGCACTGCTGGGTGCGGGATCTACAACAGGCATCACCGCTGGTGGGAGCCTCATCTTCTTGGTGCTGGGGTCAGCCAACTCCATTTTCCTCGAGGGCGTCGCGTCGCGCTCACGGATTTGAGTAGAGTAACGAATGACGAGCCTAGTTATAGTGCGAGTGAAGAAGAAGGGGAGCTGGGGTTTTTCTGCAGTAGTGAGGAAGAAGGGGAGCTGGGGTTTTCTGTAGGAGTGAGGTGAGGAATTTGGGGCTACGAGTGTAGCGAACTGACGTGAGGTGGGTGGGAGTGAGGAGGAAGAAGAATACCCAGGTTTTTTTGGGGGCGGTGTGCTGGGTGTGGGTAGCGCCTCTCATTCAGTAAATATATGGACTTTTGAATTGATTTTAATATTTACTAGGGTGGATGGGCTGTTTTGTCTTGGGCGCAGAATAACAATTACTACTAGTACAGTGGAGACACTCTACAGCTACCCAGAAAAACAATTACTACTAGTATAGTGGATACAATACCGCTTTTGGCTCCTCCTAGGTCATCGAAACGTCTCCCTCTACTGAATGTTGTTATACTTTTGTTCACCAACATGCGGGCCATGCAGCGCGTGGGCCCAAATTCCATCCACCAAATTAGAAGGCAGTATGCAGGCGGAAAGTCACCCCGGTCGTAGAGCGGCAATAACGAGCCGTTGTATCACAAAACCCCACCTCCCCGCAGTCTAAGTTTGACGGACGAAGCAACCATCATTTCACTCTTTGTTGAATCCCCTTCTCCCTCACCGTCTTCAAGAAAGGCAACACTCGCATCTGCCTTTGTTCTTCTCTCCCAACGAAGGGAAGGTAAGCGGATCCGTGATGTTGGTATATTTTCGTTCAGACAAAAAAAGAACTTTTGCAAAGCAGTAACCGATCCTCACTCTCTTTTTTGTTTCATTGTCATTACGATTGTGTTTTCCTTTCAGTGGACTCCTAGTATTCGTCAGTTTCATGATGGACCAAGGAGAACCAGGCAAAGATCTGCCAATATTGGAGCAGACGCAGGAGGCTGATCCCCACGAGACAGAGAGCTCCAAGAAGATGAAGGCAGCCACCGAGCCGACCCCAAATACGCTCATGACCACTACTGAGATGGTCAACGCCCCGTTTGAGGTTACAACCCCCATGGCACTGCAGGAGCAGTTTTCCCCCTTTTGAGGATGTGCCCCCCTGAGCTGCCCAAGGTGATTTTCTTCTTTGCCGATCTCGATTGTGGTTTTTCATCTAAGTATGTGGTGATGAATAATGCAAAATTTTATTAGCTTCAATGCCATTCTATACATAGTGTTTTATATAACTTGTGTTTCTTATACTGGGAAGTACTTCAGAATTTGTTTATGTTTCAATTAGAGCCCTGATGCAGACAAGGATTGTGTGGTTGTACATGCCACTCGCTATGAGGCGGATGACCTGAATATACGCACTGGGAAAACAGAGTTTTTAGGCTGTTGGATCCTGGAAGCCATTTGTGCTTATACCAATGAAGAGTTGTATTCCAGCCTCACTGTTGTCAGGCGTGTTGTCCAGGGTGTACTGAAGCACAAGAAGTTCAAAGCTACTCCTTCGTTTGTGAGGCATACTGTTCTTGTCAAGCTTACGCAGGAAGATGACGTGGCATGCCTCCATAAACAAGTTTATGAGTGGCAAGGCCACAAGGTTTTCTTCATGAAGGTTCACAGGATTGAGCTGCTGCCGGACGTCCTCGATGATGTTCATGGCAAGGTTCGTCTTGTGTCCAGCCCAAATTAGATCGAGGCATGAAATACTTGCCCCAGCTAGTGTTTAATAGTAGTTTGGATTCTGTCTAATTATCCGAACCTTGCTTGTTATCGAGCCCTCTGGGGCTAGTACGCTATTTTAATCCGTCTATGGGAACTGCTGCTACTTTCGTGTGCCCATGAACCATCGTAATTGTTGCCGAAACAAATGCGTCCTCACTAGTTTTATCATACGAGCAGTGTGTTTTTTGATGAAATAGAGTACTCGTTTGAGAACTGTGCGCCGACGTATACATAAGTACTTGTAAACACTATTGGTGCTACCCCACTTGTAAGCAATTGTGCAAAACACGGCACATTGGCTCAGCTTGCTTCAACACTAGGCTATCGACCAGCTAACAATCAACAATCTGTTGTCTGACATATAAGCAACCAAGTATCTTGTTATAATGGTTCATGCAGTTAACTGAGGCCACAATGTAAATTCCAAACATTCACACGCTAGTCCAGCGTTCATGTGGAACACTCACATTAAACCCGACTTCATAAAAAACTTGAAAAGCATAAGTTAAGCAATTTTATACATCTCAATGATTCATAGAACATAACAAACATATACTAGTTCACAGCAAAAGACAAAGTTGTGAGAAGGTTTACAAATCAGGAAAAAACAAGCAAGGCTTCTCTGAGCAAAGGGCCTCCCAGCAGGCTTAAATTTCCTGGAGTTCACTCCGGTTTTTTCTTGTTGCCACCATCCAGGGTTAGGTTCTCTCATTCCAGAATAACCAATTATAATTGTGTTCTCAGCTAGAATGCTGAACTGAACCATGTAGTGTACTGACCAGCTGAAATTCTTGTGCATTCCACTAAATTTAAGCACCGCTATTTGCAGAAATGAGCAGACCACAATGCCTCTTGTCCGCGCACCTGTCCAAAAAACCACCGTGCAGCCGTGCCGGCTAGTCCTCGGTCCATGGATGAACTGGTAGAGAGTGCATTCCGGACTAGGATGCAGTTGTTTTCGCTCGTCCCTGCACTGCAATAAGGAAGTAAAACATACGGATCAACTTCTTTTATATTGCATTGGTCATTCATTCTACCTAGTAACTACCAATGTAGGAATACCTGGAAGATGGGTGGTTAGACGATGGCAACGAGGGATAGCCATCTCATTTTGCGCAGTTCTACTAACACTGAGGTGTGTGCTTTTGGCTGCGCGGATAGAAACAATACGGAGACAGACATCCCAAAATGATATGGAGACAGACATCCCTATTTGCGCAAATACGAAATACGGTTATTTAAACAATGACAGATATTTGTAGTGGCGTATGATTAACAGCAACATCTATTGTGTTATAATTGGCACTAGATTTTTTTTATGAAAATGTCCTTACGTAAGTAGCATCACATCACATCAACACTGCCAATAGATTAACATGCAGAACAATAGCATTAGTATTACTGTCATGAGAGTAGCACATGGTCAGTAAATGTGCAATCAAATTTGTGCAATTCCACTGGGATGAGGCAATGTTAGCGGTGTGAGATTTAAGTGGTGAGACAGATGTGGTTGCCGAGAGCGGCAAACACTCAGGCAGCATGTCTGCATTTCTCCCATTTTTTATCTCCTCGGTGACATTTTCCTATGTGAGCACAGGAAATCTAGACCTGCTCATTCTCATTTGCGTTGTCCCCCAACACCCGTCACTTTCTTTCCCTTTTCAACCAAGAGATAGGTCCACCTCCCCCCACCCTTCGCCATCCACCATGCTTTCTTCGTCTTTTCAACCAAGAGACCGGTTGGGTAGCCAGTATCTACTACTTTCCCCCGTTTCCTCTTAGAACCAAGTCCTAGATTCATGGTACAGCTTTCCCACTTTCTTCCCTGTTTGAACCAACTCTTAGAGTCGATTGTATGAACTAGCTTTACCTCTAATAATAGTAAAAGTCTAGGTGGCTTTGGAACAACGGATGGAAGTAGAAAAAGATCCACACGAAGCCGAGTGGGGAGCTAGGGCAGTAGAGCAAGGCAGGTTTCGAAGGAATATATACCTGAGGGTAATCGGCATGTGGCAAAGACGGTGTCGGGAGGCTGCATCTTGGCCATAATACCACAGGGAGGAAGAAGGGGTCGGAGGCCCTCCGGAGCCGGCGCTCTCTCGGAGAGAACGGCACAGTCGCCGATCGGGACGCGCGGGCAGCCGTTAGTCTCCTCCCTCGCCGTAGACGACAGCGTGAATGATGCACCTACACCCCTGCCCCGGTCGAGGTTGTCCGGCCGGATTTGTGACCAGCCATGAGCTGAGAGAGAGTGTGGCCACCTATGTCTTTCTTAGATCTGGAGAGCATGAGAGAGTGAACGACAGGAACCCTAGTAAAGCAAGCGCTAAGGCTCCTGCTTATATATATAGTGGAGTGATTTTATTGTACCGGCTTAAAAAAATGCCGTCCTACGTGTACCCGCGAGTGGGTGTGAGAGAACTAGTGTGTGCGTGCACCGCTTCTCTTCGTGAGAGTACAATATACTATGCCCAAAGAACGTTCGCGACAAGAGTAATAGTATAAGTGTGTGACGTGTGAGCTAAAATAAAATGTGTGCGACGTCTTTTGTTTTTTAGAAGTTCCGAGGGTAGGGTGTGAAGAGCACATATGTGTGTGACGTCTACCTGCAGATAGACGGTGGGTGCGAGAGGACTCGGGAGGGTGCTTGTGCGTGAGAGAGAGGGGGGCACGTATCAATGCAATGCATGTGTCCGTAAATCATTATCTGACAAACGTTCGCCACAAGCCTTTTCCTGACGAACACCATAAGAACCGTTAGATCGGCATCCAACAGTGTCAGTTTTGCCATGTCATTTAACAGAACAGCCACTCCTCCTACACACAAATCTTCCACGTGAGTGTTAGCAACTGCCGTATGCTCCCTCCGTTCCAAAATGTAGTGCATATAGCTTTATTGAAAATTCGAACCTCGCAAACTTTTACCGAGTTTTCATGTACCAAATTGCACATGTAGAATACCCTGTATATATCATTTCATTCATCTTCGAGAGGTAACTATAAAGATGGGGGAGGAGTCTACAAAGAAAGACCATCGTATCACCTGCAGCAATTTGAACCATCCTTTGGTGTGGAGGAATATCATAGGAACTTTATATGATATGATTTTTATAGGATTTTTTCCTTTAGAGCCAATTGGTTCATAGGAATAGATTCATATACTCCACATTTCAAAGGAGATAAACATGATATCATTTCTACAGCTTTAGAGCCACTTGGTTCATATGAATGGATTCCTATACTCCCATAATTTCAAAGGAAAATAAACATTAGCGTATATTCAATAGAAAAGTTCCTATGATATGAACCAAATTACATCTCTTTTCTAATCCCTCCTCATAGGAATTGAGATACATGTCATCTCTAGATTCAATAGAAAAGTTCCTATGATGTCAACCAAATGACATCTCTTTTCCAATCCATACTCATAGGAATTGAGATACTCCATGTCATCTATTTCCTTTCAACTTCCATGTATACATCTTCTATTCCTAATTAGCCAGTACAACCCACTAGTAGCTTTTTCCAATACATGCAACTATGGCACAAGAACTATATAGTGTGCGAATAACTTGAAAGATGGTCGCTGGATGAAGCCAATCCGACAGTGCAGAGATGGAAAATCCGAGCACTATTGGCCATTGGATATCATCAGCATTCCACCAGATATGCCACATGTATAATTTAGAAGACTCCATGGTTGAACTTAAGCATAATGCACAAACCTCAAAACACAAGCACTCCTCCTTTGTTCTAGAATCTTCCATATCATAATTGATTTTTTTCTAAATGAATTGCCATTATTTGTTTTTTACTTTATGCTTTACAATGCACAACCCCATGAATCTTAAAAAATTTATAAAACTAATTGATTTTGAATGAGATGAACTATAAGAACTAAACGAACATCTACATCATGCATATATGACTCAAAGCTTTATATGCTATAGTGTGTATTTATTCATAATTTGGTTTCGAAATCTCATGCGTTCAATGCATGTGTACCTTACTAGTTTTGAGTAGAGTAGCAAATTTCACGCGGCCCCGGGTATATAAAATGCAGGGCCCATGCATCATTGCCTTTCTGTCGAACCTATGTCCACAATTTTTTGTACGTACTATATCTCCACGGGTCCCCGAACCCAAAATGCTGCCTCGTTCCCCTAAAACCAAGCGGCCCACACATATTTAAGGCGCCGACTCGAACTCAATCCCTCTCCCGTTTACTATGACGTGGCCCCGCACGCCCTAGTAGTACTCCTACAAACTCTACCGCCGCACGCATCATCGGTTTTCTTCAAGAGGACGAGGGAGAAGCCGATTTGTAGTGGAGGCGCTTTAAAAAAATGATTTGTAGTGGAGACCCCTACCCTAGGGTGCCCTAGTTAGCTGCCGCACGCATCATTGGTTTTCTCTTTTCTTTATGCTCTTGCGCCCTAGATTGAAATGATGGTTGCTTCGTCCGTCCAGCTTAATGCGGGAAAGGTGGGGCTTTGTGATTTGACCCCTCATCGCTCATTTTCTACTACTGTGGCGCTACGACCGCGGTGCCTCCAATTCCAACCGCTACTCCGAACTGTAATTTGGTGCATCACACGTGGAACAAGACGGTGGATGAGCCACATGCCGGCCAAAGGGGTCCTGTTAAGTGTGTCGCTATTTCGTGTGCGGACTGACCCTGCTTGAGTCGCTACGCCAACATGACAGATGCAGCCTACCACTTGGTTTTGTTCCTTGGTGAATCCCGACTATATTGATCTAAAAAGATACGTACTGAACTACCCTCTTCGTCTCGTTTTTTAGACGTCTCGGTTTATAGGGCGTGCACGTAGTTCTAGGTCATCCATTTGACTAACTAAATCTGAGTTACTATGTCACAAAAAGTATATCATTGGATTATTAAGCAAATGTAGTTTCTAAACATATACTGTTCATCACATATATAGCCACTTAAATTCTCAACCTAGAACGACGTGCATGCCATGTAAATCGATACGAAGGAAGTATAGTAGTAAAAATGAGGTGATTTTACCGAGCAATCGGCGGGGGAGCATGGCCTGTCATGCGGTCCCACGTGTCATGATGTACCAAGGCAATGCGCATGTCCCTCTTGAGGCAGAAGCAGTACTACGTGGTTTGAGATGATGGCGAACCGAAGTGTGAAATAATGGTTGCTTCGTCCATCTGGGAAGGTGTGGCATTGTGATTTGACGTCTCATTGCTCATTACTACTACTACTAGGGCGATACGACTGGGGTGCGTCCCCCTTGCTGTTCTGCACTATTATTTGGTGCTTGACACGTCGAGCCGGTTGCTATATGTCCCACATGTTGGCGACAGGAAGTACATAATTCATGAAAGTGAGCGTCGACGGAGGAGTACAAGACACGGCTTGGGTTTTTGCTACTTTGCGCGATGGCGAGGGCGGGTCTTTTCCCACGCAGCAGGCAGGGGAGTTTGGCATAGTCTGCTTGAGGCAAGGAGGCAGGAAGGGAAACAAGCAAATAAAGGTTGAGCGACTTAGTTTTTGGAAAATCTGATTTTACGGAGTACGTACCCACTAGGGTTTATAGGGCTCATCTACAAAACATTCGTTTTTCCGTTTTATAAGTCTCAATTCTACTACTACTAGTAGTACCATCACATGTTGGATTTCGAGGTGCGTTGGATCACCCGATGCAAGCAGTGTCAAGAGAAAACTCACCAATGCATGTAGAAGTTCATAGAAATTTAGTGGTCATTCATGCCTTTGTTCTAATTAATGCCTCGGTAAACATAACTTCTTGAGAAAAACGAGCGTACTAATTACTTGTGCAAACTAGGAGGACAAAATTAATTCGACCACTAACCGTGTACCTTGGTTGGAGAGATTTTGAAATTGAGCCATAAACTGGAAAGGAGGGAGTAGTAACTTTTGTCTCGATTACTATTTGTGGGCTTGTATAGATGCAAAATGTATTTTTTATAGTGGCCTTGTATAAGAGGGTGCTTGGATCCAAGGGACTTATTTTAGTCTGACTAAAAATATTTTCTTTAAGAGGCTAAAGTTCCAAGCACCCCTGACTAAAGAGGGGCTAAAACTAGTCTTGAAACTAAAAAATTTTAGTCAGGGGTACCCCTACTAAAATGTGGATTAGTCATCTCTCTCCTCATTTAACTCCTCTCCTTTAACACATGCGAGTTCTGGATTGGAGGGTTTGGAGGATAATAAATGCTCATTAACTTGATTTTAGTCTCTTTAGTATTTGGATCCAAGCATGGGTGAGGCTAGCAAGTTTTAGTCCCACTACTTTTAGTCATGAGACTAAAACGTATCCAAGCACCCTCTAAGTAAATGGATGGAGTACTAAAGGACATATATATTCCAAACAATATGATAATCTCTCTAACCAAGGTAGGGACGAGGAGTAAACGGAGGGAGTACTACTTCCTCCGTCTAGGTGTGTAAGTCATCTTATGTTGTGCATCACGACCAAGGCGGAGAGGAAAACGAGAAAACTTAATGTCTTTTTGCTAATTAATAGCATTGCATGCAATGAACTAACCACTGCATGTTATGTTTGGTAGTCTCAAGTCATTGAAAGCATGCACGGCCCACATATCTTATTGGTTGATATGCCACAAAACAAGAAACGAGGAGGGAGTTAATGTACGGTGCCTAAGTGTTTTGGGATTATTTGGTTTTCGTAAGGTGACTTACACACCTAGACAGAGGGAGTAGTGAAATTTTCTCCTCATCCTGCGAGCCACCGCGCACGTGGGCGAGGGAGCGGGCGTAAGGCGTAGTAAGAAAGCTTCACCTCATCCTGCGAGCCACCGCGCCCGTGGGCGGGGGAGACAGCATACTAAGAAAGCTTCTCCTCGTTCTGCGAGTTGACGGGACACATGAAAAGTACTCCAGTGTATAGAGCCTTGCCTCTAAGGTAGGCCCCACATGGTTTGCCTCTTTTTTAACATAACGCGTCAAGTCGCAATTTGTTTGTTCACCCGTGGTAGACGATCCTCCCTCCATCTAGTGGACAACTAGTACACGTGTCAAGTTACCACATGGGCTGCCTTTTCATACAGAAATGAGCTCCACCGTGTACCCGCGCGGGTGTGGTTGGGAAAGAGACGAGAGTACGTGCGTCGTGCGTGCACCTCTTCTGTTCGTGTACGTCCCCACCTACATGGGTGTGTGTGAGAGGGACTATAGAGATACAAACCTAGACATAATGCACCGTCCATCCCCATGCCTCTGCCCAGTCCGACCACGAGTCACCACCACGCCCCACTCCTCCTCACCTTATCTCTCATCTTTCTCCCTCCATTTTTATATACAAGGCCACTATCAAAATTACAATTTGCAGATAAACAAGGCCACTAACACTAATCAATGCAATATTAATGGTGTTTGCCTCGTAGTACTACTAGCAAAGGAGGACATTAATTATCCCTTGCATGCATGCGGGAGTGTGAGCATTGGCTTGATGTGCATGAAAGAGAAGAATACACATTAATTTACACGGCAAACAAGGAAACAAGGTGTCTTGCAACATTGAGTTAGAAGACATTAATTTTTGCCTTGGTACCTATAATATGGGTTTGTGGCCTTGTACACAAAAATGGAGTCCGATAAAATTCTCGAGATACCATTTATCCGATAAAATTCTCGAGCAATCATTAGTTTTTACAAAATGGGATTACTCCTGCATGGGTCAATCACAACAGGTGTTTTGTAAAAAAATGCATCTTGATGTTCCGTGCAATGCATGGGCATCTTGCTAGTCCATGAAAACAACACATGGCAAAATTCAACGGTGAACGAGGGATTTGAATCTGTTGGGAGGGGCTGTTTGGATTTTGCCCGGGGTAGCCAAAATATCGGCGACCCTTTTGTCCACCGGTGCCTTTGCCACCGATGAACGAGGAATGGCTCGGGTTCTCATGCATCCTCCAGCACGCACGTTGGAGACGAGCTCGCACGAGCTATGTTCTTTTTGTCCCACCACGCCGCCCGAGCCGCCCGCAGACCGACCGACGACCGCAAATTACGCCATCCAACCATAGCCGCACACATTATGGCAGCAAGTCAACCAACCGGACGAAATTCATGCAAACACGGCGATATTTCATATAAACAACAACGGAAATCATATAAGATACCGGATTTTCATACAAACATGACGGATTTCATTACATTCAAATGAACTACGCGGTGCTAGTTCTAGACAACGCAGGTATATAATACCTGGCCTAAATGGTCGCCCGCTGATCGATTTGTGTTCCTCATGTCCGGCAGCACGATCACCGGTAGTATATGCGGGGTCGACGAAGGTCCTCGCAAGAAAAGGATCCGGCAAGACACCTGATGTGTATGCCGGCGTCGCCTCCGTGGTGGCCTTCATGGGACCCAAGCGGCGGCGGCCTCCCGTGTTCTACTTCTCCTCGATGATGGCGGCAGACGCGGAGGCACTCTCCACCGACTCATCGCTCTCCGCGCACCCAGCTTCTGTCGCTGCTTGCATGGCATGGCCGCCGGGATGGGAGTCTTGGCCACAGAAACAGGAGACGCGATACGAGGCGGTGGCGTGGACGGCAGCAACGACGCCCGTGCGCCGCTCCTCGTCGAGCTGGCCTGGAGCGGTGAGTTGCTGAATCGCGCGTCGGCTTGGGGCGGCAACTGGCTCCATCGGACGAGGGGAGGGAGGTGGATCAGCGAGCTGCATAGCTCGTATCTGGCGGGCTCAGTGGGCCACCTAGCCGGCTTGGATGCAGAATAACTACTCTTCGTAAGCCATTGTAAGAGTGGACAAAATGGTGAAGGAGGAGATAGGGGAGTGGTGGAGGTGTGCGATTCTTGGTCGGCATTTGGCCTCGTTTAAATAGGAGATTAAATAGACGAGGACAGGAGGAGCTCGGCCGGCGTTGTATTTAATGCCGGCCCGGTCATGAACGGACGTGTGTCCAGAGTGGGTTTCTCGGCTTCCACACGGGTGGGTTTCATGGAGGCGTTTGAATGCGGCAAGGAGGCGTGTTCAGTCGGGCGTGCAGCGAGTGGCGCCCTCGACTCTGACGTAGGACAGCGCGCCGTTCTTCCACTGGCGTGTGGGCTATTTGGGTACATGGCCTGCATGTCAGTGACCCAACGCAGGTAGCGCATAGCAGAGGAACCTTTGGTGGGCCAGGGTGGTCAGAAGCGGGCATTTCATAAATCGATGATTGTTCATTGAGTGTGACGTCATCCTTTTCATGTAGATAAGCCTACTATGTTGATAGCTCGTTCGATACGTTGTGATTCCTAAAGACCACTACAAACATCAATGTTCTGCTTATCACATATAAGATTGATTAATACCCGTAACAATCCATGTCCTTAACAAAGGGTGCATGCACGTATAGGTTGAGCGTGTGTCTTGCGTCATGTGATGTGTGCATGCAGGCATGTGAGTGTTGCATGCGTTCAAGGGTACGTTTCAGTGTTGCATGCATGTGTGCGTACCTGCGTGTGTTCGTGAGTGCATGTGTACGCATCAGTGTTGCACACCTGCGTGCGTGCGTGTGTTCGTTATGTGTATGTGTCAGTGTTGCACGCCTACATGCATGCGTGTCTTGCGTGCGTGCGTGTGTATGTGTGGGGTGAGGCTACACGTCAGTCGACTGACTTTTTCATCTCTAGTGATTAGATTTTCCAGCCGTTGGATACGAAATCAAGGGCCTGCAGTTTATCATCAAACTCCACCCCCTTGAGCCGCCAGCCACCAACGGCCGAACCGCCGGCCCCCGCTGCCGGCCCGCGCCGCCCCGCCCGCCCCGAAACCACTCATCACCGCCGGCCCGCTGCCGCACCGGCCATCCCTCTAGGCCCCACCGCGCTGAGCTTTTTCTCCGGCGATCCCCACCCCACCGCCCAATCAACGCCCCCCACCGCCGGCGACTGCCAACCAGAGGTCTCACGACTTCGAGTACCCACCTACCACCAATTTATTACCATCTCTGTCCTTCATATACGCGCTGACGGGTGGGCCCTATGGTAATGTGCGCTGCTGAATGTGGATCGTTTGACTGGTCAATTGATTGTGTCATCAACAAATTACGGAGCTGTATGGTGAGCCAGTGACCGTATGATCACCCTAAAATGTATTTTATTAACACAGTACAGACTCAAACTACTATTTCTTTCTTTCATATATGGGCTAACAGGTGGGCCCCACGGTTACGCGCCTCGATGGTGCAACACTAGTTGCGCCACGTGGAACGTTTGACTGGTCAATTGATTGTGTCATCAACAAAATACGGAGTTGTATGGGTGAGCCAGTGACTGTATAAGCATGACATGTATTTTTTTTAACACGATACAGACGCAAGGGCTCATATATACACGCAAGCACTCACCGCTATAAGCGCACACGCGCAGACCCTACCCCTATGAGCACCTTCGAGAGAGTGGGCCAGCATATGATCTTGAGATTTTACAAAGTCACCATAGGTGCCTCGTAGTCGAGTGGAACGTCTCCTCCCACTAAACGTACATCGCCGGAAAATACTGAAATTAACCCAGGATAACGGGACTTTAACCCTGGTGGGCTCGAGAAACCACTGTCCTCCTAACCATCCAACCACATGTTGGTTAGCATGACAAAATGTATGTGGTGACCGTGATGAGCTTATTCTGAAGTCCAGTGACCATATCGTGCTTTCGCTTCAAATAGAATGACCGTAAGTGTCGTCAACAAAATATGGAGCACGCATCAAATGCAAAGTCCGTCAGTGTCATCAAGAAAATACGGAGACGTATCATGATCTGTGTCGGATTTCGGGTTCCGACAGACCATTGAGGTTCGAACACTGGGGTGCGCGCAGAGATTTCGCCTCCTACCTACCTGCACCCCTCCGCCTCGCCAAGATCTAAACTAAGGAAAGAACAACACGAGTGACGCAGGGTTTATACTGGTTCGGGCCACCGTTGTGGTGTAATACCCTACTCTAGTGTGTGGTGTGGTGGATTGCCTCTTGGGATGATGATGATGAACAATACAAGGAAGAACAGCCTCGCGAGGGTCTGCTCTTGGCTGGGGCGATGAACTGCTGGGAGGAGCTCAGTCACCCTACTCTCTCTCTCTCTACCTGATCTTCTCTATCTTTCCAACTCTTCGGCCAGCTCTTTTTCCCCAGCCTCTTTGCTCTGTGGGTGGCTGGTCTTATTTAGAGAGGCCCTGGTCCTCTTCCCAAATATCGAGCGGGAAGGGAGCCAACAATGGCGGGCTAATTTGAAGGGGGACAGCTAGTATCAACTATCCTGACAAAAGTAGTCTTCGCCTGCGCAAAGCTCTGGTGATGCCGCCGTCTTGGGCTCCACGGTGACCTCCGTCTCGTAGTCCTCCTGGTCTTGGTCTCGTTGTACCGAAATGGCAACCTTTGCCTGATGCCTCGGTACTTCGCGGCTGCGCTTGCCCCCTTTGCACCAAAGAGGAAGGGAGGACGCTGCGCGGGCTGGCACCCGCCTGGCGCCCCCGGTCGTCATGGCTTGCGTCACGGGCACCTCGTGAGGTACCCCGCCTTGATCTCTCCGCCTCCTCGTGAGCCAGCCTGACGAGGCCGCGCCTGAGGAAGCTCCGCGTCGTCCGCCCCGCGAGGCTTGGCCCCTCGCGAGGGTCTTGGGTTTGTGTTGGTGAAGATGGGCCGTGCTGGGCCCCCCTTTGAGCCACGCCGCAGGCCGCAGACAGGCAAGTCTGGGGACCCCCGTTCCCAGAACGCCGACAGTAGCCTCGGGCCCAAGGCGCGCCCGGACTTGGCCGTGCTGGGAGGCGGAAGGGTAAAAGCGAAGCGCCGCGGGCCCTAACAGCCTGCGGCCTTGGGCGCCACGTGGTGGTTGATTGGACGTGGGCGGCACTGTTCCCCCACGCCCTCCTTATTTTGCGCCATGCTGGGCGGACCCGTAGTCATACACAGCCGTTCCCCTGTTTGGTTGCTCGAGCGCCCTCTGTCCTTCCTCTGCTCGAACTCTGGTTTCTGTTTCCAATTCAATCTTGAACCTTCCCCCCTCTTCCCATCGCCATGGCTCCGACGAAGAAGGGAAGAGGGGAGAAACCCGTGTCTCCGCCTTGCCCGCCGCTGTTGGTGGCCCCCGCCGAGGGCTTGGGCAAGGTCAGCTTGGCTCTGGCCACCATCTTCAATGAATGCGGGAGGACGACGGCTTGGCCTACGTCCCACTTCTCCATTGGCAGGATAGCCACCGAGGTCCCGTATTTTGCCGACGCCCTGTGGGCGGGTCTGGTTCCTCCCTTTTCTGATTTCTTCAATGCCGTGCTCCCATTATCAGATCCACATGATGCATCTGGGTCCTGAATCCATCGCTCTCCTTTCGGTCTTCGCCTTTGTTTGCGAGGCTATGATGGGCATCCTTCCTTCGGTTGCCTTGCTGCGCCACTTCTTCTCGCTACGCCTTGTTGACCCTACCCAACGCTGGGCGTGTGTGAGCTTCGTTGCCGCGCCTGAGATGGCGGCCTCTGGGTTTGACTTCAAGCTCCCTCCGCCCGCGGCTGGGTTCCGCGAGCGGTGGCTGTATGTGGATGCTGGGGTGCCCAGCCCCCTGCTGTCGGAGCCAACTTCGCCTGCTGTCCCCAATTCGGGCTGGGGCCAGGAGACGCTTGAGAGCCCCCGGCTCGTCTTCGTCTGGCACCGCTTCGCGTTCTTGAGGTCGCTTGGCGCGACAGCGCCCAAGGTGGTGAAGGAGTTCCTGCTACGCCGCGTTGCTTCTCTCCAGCGCCACTCCCGCCGGATGTGGGCCTTCAGCAGGCGCGATGATCGTATGAGGCTCCAGGAAGAGGACCTGACGCCTGAAGTGCTGAGGGCGGCGCTCTTGACCCTGACGGGGGACCCCAACCCTGGCAGTATCCAGCAGGGAGGGGCCTTGCTGTACCTCTGCCAGAGCGGGGGCAATTTGGTGAGGCAGATGCTTATCTTCGATGAGTGGGGGCCGCCCTTCTAGTCGGCCAAGGCGGCTCTTCCTCAAGTGGCGGAGCAGGGAGGCATGAGGCGCCGGAGGCCGAGGGGGCTCCCGGCGGGGTGACAACGCCGGGCGAGGCTCATGAGGAAGCAGTTATCGGGGACCGTGTCACCGAGGCTGAGGGTGACAAGCAGCTGCCTTCTGCGCCTACGACGGAGGCCACCGAGGCTCCGTCGGCTTCTCTTGGCGAGGCAATTGGCGGCGCACGTCAGGCAGGCGCCCCTGACGCAAATCGTCTTGACGCTCCATCTCCGTCGCAGGTTGATCCCTGCGCCCGACTCTTAGGCCGCTTCCGCGTGGACTTTCAGGCCCTCCGGAAGAGAAGGGAGGCCCTAGGCGATGATTACCCTTGTCGCCTACTAAAGCGTAGGAAGTACTTTGCCACTGATGAGTAAGCCTTCTCCTTTCCCAGCCCCCGATCCTTCTGTTGCTCTTATTGACTCTTGCTCCGCAGGCCCCTTCCAGCCGAGCTTACGGAGACGGCTGAGGAGCCGTCCCTCTTGGCTTCGCCCCCTCCACCGTCCTCAAGCGCTCCAAGCAGTGGAGCCCTTGTGGTGAGGGCGACTGATGAGGCGAACCGTCCCGAGGCGTATCGTGGCCTTGCGCACCTCGCGATCCTTCGCGGGCCTTCTCGTGGCATAGCCAGCCTGCCGTGGGCTTCTCGCCTGGTCGTGGACTGTGATTGGCTGAGGCGCTTCCTGCACTCTTCACCTGGGGACGGGCTGGCCCCCGGCCGGGCTTCTGACGCGGCGTGCCCGGCCGTCGCGAGGGTGCCAGCCTCCAGCCCCCAGCCCGGAGAGGGAGTGCTGGCTCGCGGCCCCCGGCGCTTGCTTGGGGCAGATGATGGTGTGGAGGATGTGCTCCAGCGTGCTCGGGAGCGTCGCGCTCTCCGCCAAGAATTCCTTCGAAGGGCGGCTGACGCGGTAAGCCTGCTTGGAGAGGAGCTTGCCGATGAAGACGCGCGCCTTGAGGCCGAGGGCCTGCGCCTGGCTACAGAGAGGCGCGAGCTGGAGGGCGCCATCGCCCTTGCGCGCCGTCAGCGCGATCTTGACGATGCAGAGGCCAAGGCGTCGCTGGTGGCCTCTCGGGAGGCCCGATCTTGGGCCGCTGAGGAGGCTCGGGAAGCTGACCGGCGGCGAACGGTGGCAGAGGAGCGGGCTCGAGAGCTCCTGGCCTGGTGCCACTCACTGGAGGAGCAGGTGGAGCTGCGCGAGGCAGCTCTCGCATCGATGAAGGTGGCCTCGGGCGACTCAGCAGAGCTCCAGAAGCGTGAGGAGGCGCTGACGCTGGAGGCCGCCGAATGCACCCGTGAGTACGAGCGTTTGGAGATGAGGGAGCGATTGGTGACGCAGGCGGAGGATGATATTGCCGCACGGGAAGCCCGCGTCCTAGAGGAGGTCGGACGTCGAGTGGCGATGACGCATTTGAACCTCGAGCACGAGTTCGACGAGAAGCTGGGGTTGATCCGGGCCAAAGCTGAAGGCAGGACTGCTGCCTTGAGGGCCAAGCTGGAGGAGGCGACGCGGCGGGCCGACGCTTTCCGGGCCGCTCTTGAGGTGGCGCAAGGTGAGTTAACCGCTTCCCAGGCCGAGGTGCTCCTTCTCTGCCAGCGGGTGGAGGAGGCTGATGTCGTCGCGGGCCAGAATGCGGACGAGATCCGTCAGCGGCGGATCCTGGAGCATGAGCACAGCCCCATGCTTGCCACGCTCCGGGAGAGAGCCAACGCAGCCTTGGGCAACATCTGCGAGGCGGCTGTTGGCGAGCCGCACGCAGTCAACTATGCTGGCAATCTTCAGTTCTTCACTGACGTGGTGACGCAGCTGGAGGCGCGGTCGGTCAGGGATGACAGGTTGGTGGAGGAGAGGAGCCACGGCCTGCTTGGGCGCGCCTTTTCTCGCGTCTTCAGCCACCTCCAGAACATGGATCCCCACTTTGATTTTGACGCCGCCATCGCCCCAGTCCCCCAGGCCGTCCAAGGCGACCTGGCGCACTGGGTGGAGGACAACGTGGACGCTCTTATCAGGGCCTTCGCTTCAGACAACGACGACGCGATCGTGGCAGCCGACGAGGGCGGCGTGGTGAATGGCCCTGACGCCGCTGGCGGCGACGCGGACAACGATGGCGAGTTCAGCGACGCCAGCAACGGCTCGGGTGGTGCTCTTGAGAACGCATTGGGGGATTCATCCGACTGATTGTGCATCGCTCCTACTTCCTTACCCTGCATGAATAGAACTCAGGTTTTGGCCTGATTGCAGTGAGAGCATTTTGGAGGGGGAGACCCTTATGTAAAACTTGTGGTCATCGTATTAGTAGACGCTACATTGCCCATGCGCCCGCGCCAATTGGTTGGCCCAAGCGACGCGCTGGTCGGCTAGTTTACCTTTGTCCCGTGCTGGCCCTGAGGCAGCCCGCGGGGGGTTGTGATGTTTCGAATGTTCCCTGATTGGGTTCGTAGGATCTGCAGTAAAACATCCTCCTGAGAGGTCACGTCGGCGGCAGTCTGGGCTGTGCGCAAGCTAGGCCTGACCCGGCTCGTGAGGGGCTCGCGAGGGGAGGAAGCTGAGGCGATGCGGTAACCAAAACGCGAGAAATTGCTCGAACGAGACTAAGCACCCCTTCCCCGAACACACGCAAATCTCAAATTCGAATCCAACTTGAATCCAGCGTGGGAAAACGGCAACCAAAGGGAAAAGCGACGAAAGCAAACAAAAGGCCGCGTCCGGCACCTAGTCTAGTCTTGGACGTCTTCTCACCAGCGCGGAGCTAAGTGCTGCCACTGGGCGTGGGAGGGAGCCCCAGGGCCTGAGGCTGGCACCTCTGAGACTCCGGGGCATGTAGAGCCCCACTCATTATTACGTGAGAGTGTCACGGGGCGGTGAGCTTCACAGGCACTGGGCCTTCTTCACAGGTACTGGCCTTGCTTCATATCGCCAGATGAGGGCCCCGCCTTGCGCCACACTCTAGTGCCATCAACGATGACCGGAAACCAGGACGCCGCCGATGGGGTAGAGCGGTCGCCAGCGGTTCCCCCGACGACCACGGGTCCTCTGCCGGGGGCAGGCCCTGAGGCACCTCCCCAGCGGAGAGCCTACCTCCTGAGAGCACCTTGCTCTGAACGCCGCGGTGGTGATGTCGGATCCCGGCCCCTCTCCTGCAGCCCCCTGCGCCCTGCTCCCGAGGGGTAGGATACTGTGGGAGCGGGGTAGCTGCTCGCTGTGGCGACCTGCACCTCCTGCGATCCATGGTTAGCGTATGCCTGCTCCTGAAAAATTAGCGGTACCCGATAATCGTTGGCGCCATCGTGGCCAGTGGGACCGTCCCGGGGCTCCCGGAAAGGCTCAGCTTCTGGCGCCTTGTCCCCCCAGCTTGGGCTGAGGAGCGAGCCTTGTTCGCTCTCGTGTGGGTGTCCTCGGTCCACCATGAGGGGCACGTATTCCTCCGGCACCGTCATCCCGAATGCCACGCCGTAATGCCCCGCATGCCACGCGGTCCCGCCTGACGCGTCCACCGTGGGGTGGCAGCGCGGCTGTCCACTAGGGTCGCGGGTCGCGTCGAGTCCTTCTTCTTCGCGGACTGGGAGCGGGGGCAGCGCCGCCGCCGGTCTGGCGCTGACAGCTTCGCTGGCATTGGAGTAGCCTTGGAGCCCGCGGGCACGTGCAGAGCCCCCGCGCGGGCCGCCCTGGGCCTGAGATGGGAGCTGGGTGGAGAAGGGGTGAGCCCCCGAGGCGGCGAAGCCCAGGAGGTCTGCCACTCGCTCCAGCAGCACGTCGTGGCCGCCCTCCAGCAGCCTGCACTGCAGCAGCTCTCGGGCCACTGTGAGCGCGGCCCTCGAGTTTGCCTGCTCCCTGCGGGTGTACGGTGTCGTGGTCGTGGCGTGATTGGAGGCCCTTGCTGCCGACCGCGCCTGCCGCGCTGTGAGAGCTGTCGGAGCCTGTCCGCGTCGCCCGCGGCCCGCAGCGCCCTGCGGACCGCGAGCTGCCTGGGGCACGGGGTCGCCCGAGGCAAGCGGCTCTGCGCGGGCGGGCCACGCCGCCCACGGATCTGGGTTGCCCGCCTGGTCGCCGGACATGGTGATGACGACGCGACGGGGCGCGAAGCGGTAGAAGGTGGATTCCGGCGCACCCCTACCTGGCGCGCCAAATGTCGGATTTCGGGTTCCGGCAGACCCTTGAGGTTCGAACACTGGGGTGCGCGTGGAGATTTCGCCTCCTACCTACCTGCACCCCTCCGCCTTGCCAAGATCTAAACTAAGGAAAGAACAACATGAGTGACGCAGGGTTTATACTGGTTCGGGCCACCGTTGTGGTGTAATACCCTACTCCAGTGTGTGGTGTGGTGGATTGCCTCTTGGGCTGATGATGATGAACAATACAAGGAAGAACAGCCTCGCGAGGGTCTGCTCTTGGCTGGGGCGATGAACTGCTGGGAGGAGCTCAGTCACCCTACTCTCTCTCTCTCTACCTGATCTTCTCTATCTTTCCATCTCTCCGGCCAGCTCTTTTTCCCCAGCCTCTTTGCTCTGTGGGTGGCTGGTCTTATTTATAGAGGCCCTGGTCCTCTTCCCAAATATCGAGCGGGAAGGGAGCCAACAATGGCGGGCTAATTTGAAGGGGGACAGCTAGTATCAACTATCCTGACAAAAGTAGTCTTCGCCTGCACAAAGCTCTGGTGATGACGCCGTCTTGGGCTCCACGGTGACCTCCGTCTCGTAGTCCTCCTGGTCTTGGTCTCGTTGCACCGAAATGGCAACCTTTGCCTGATGACTCGGTACTTCGGGGCTGCACTTGCCCCCTTTGCACCAAAGAGGAAGGGAGGATGCTGCGCGGGCTGGCACCCGCCTGGCGCCCCCGGTCGTCATGGCTTGCATCACGGGCACCTCGTGAGGTACCCCGCCTTGATCTCTCCGCCTCCTTGTGAGCCAGCCTGACGAGGCCGCGCCTGAGGAAGCTCCGCGTCATCCGCCCCGCGAGGCTTGGCCCCTCGCGAGGGTCTTGGGTTTGTGTTGGTGAAGATGGGCCGCGCTGGGCCCCCCTTTGAGCCACGCGGCAGGCCGCAGGTAGGCAAGTCTAGGGACCCCCGTTCCCAGAACGCCGACAAGCTGGATACCATATGATCACCACGAGAATGTATACGGTGACTGTAATGAGCATATTCTGAACTCCATTGACCGTATAGTGCTTTAGCTTGAAATACAGTGACCGTCATGCGTGAATGTGTCGTGGGCATGCATACTTTTAGAGGGCCGAGAGATAGTTTGTGTGCGTACGTGAAAGTGGTGTAGAAAGAGGGGATGTCCGGTGAAGACAAGTAGAGATATGCCCTTCGTTTCTCTTTCCCGTGACTAATATTTTAGGAGAATATATAAACATTCACAATGCAGAACAAA